>NC_090446.1:1156897376-1157200406 GCF_031143425.1 Pleurodeles waltl | reverse complement strand
GTATTTAATTGAGAAGGCACTGGTTGATGGTGCAAATGTACTTTTAGATGCAAACGAGTTGACTCTCCACAACTGTTGATGTATGATTTATCATAATTGTAAAAATGATTTAGTCGTCTATTTCTGGTAAATGGTTGTAACACTATCTCGTATGCGCTTGTTGATCAGAGGAGCTAGCCTCAAACCTGAAAACATTGTACAGATTGTTTTGGCAATCCAAGAAAATACATTACATAAATCTAAGTGCTGTACAAAACGCATCCTGCTCATCATCTCTCATTAGCATGTCATGTCCCCAAGCTGATTTTCAGTTAGGGGCTGGGGAACTCGCTGAGTTTTAGTCCACGGAATTCTATAGAGTTGGATCAAAACTCAGCAAGACTCTGCAGAGTTCCACCCACCCCTATGCACACATCACGATAGGGGTGGAAATAACCAGAGCTGCCACAACTCTGACATCCTCACCCTCAGGCGACCCCCTATAATACACCTGGATACAGCTGCCACATATTAATGCATTCATTACACTGATACCCTCATCTCTACAATCCTATGAATTAAAGGCAGATATCAATCTTTTGGGAAGCTTTGGTCAACGGCGACTCCTCCTTTACAGCGGACTAGCATTGCCCACCCTGCTGAGGACCAGCAGAGGGAAACTTGAAAAATGAAATGATAATAAAACCATTTATTATCATTTTATATTGTCTTACTGGCGCTAGCGCCAGCTGAGACTAGTGCAGGGTGGGGTTATTTTTACAGCAGGGGTAGTAGTAGTGCACGTGCTAAGTGCACATGTCAGTTTGGCTGGCCGGCCAAGATCGGCCAAACCGACATGCGCACTTTGATCTCTCCATCTGGCTGTCCTGCATGGCCGGGTGGAGAAGAGGCACAGGCTCCCAGGCCCTGAGCGAGTGTTAAACCACCCCACTTAGGCTAAGCACTGCACTGTTCTCATGCTGGTTAACAGTCGGACCAGTATGAGAACAGTGTTGTGATTGGTGTGTGGGAGCCTACGCAGTGACTAATAGCCTTTGGGAAATAGGGAGTCAGGCTGGTGCAGATGAAGACCCAGACGGCAGCAGGTAAGTAGTTTTTTAAAAACTTTGTATTCATTTACTGCCACTGCTCCCAAACTCCCCCCATCACTCATCAACAATAGTTGTTGCCACTGGCTTTGGTATACATTGGGATCCTGAGGCGAGGGAAGCGGGTTTCACTGCAAATGTGTGTAGGTCACTGTTCAGGACAATCGTACCTGTGTGCTTGCTCTCGAGAAGGGCCCCCTCAGCACCACAGTCTCCAGGTCCGAGATGTGAAAGCATGTGTTTATGAATGTATTCTGGAGCCTAGAAGTGCTGCCGAGAGGCTTTCGGGGAGCTGTACATTTTGCTTTGAGTAAAATATTTAAAGAGAGGAAATGGACAGACTGAGAATCCTTTGCAAATGTGCTTTATTGTTTAGAAATAATTGGTAAATCGTGACGATGACATGAATAAAAAACAAATGGAAACATCTCTCTGAGCACACTTGTAAGCATGCTTCGCGTGAGTTATCCACTTCTGCATGTCTGTGAGAAGGGAGTACAATTAATTCACATTATATGCATGTATGCTCTCTTTATTTACTTAGTTGTGTTTTTTTTCAGACCGCTTTTAGGGGCGAGCGCAAATCGCTTCGTCCCTTGTTGTAATCTCTCTTTGGGCTTTTAACCACGCCTATGTCCTGTCAGCCACTTTCATTGGTTCATGGGCTTGCCTTTTAAAATCCGCTTGCTTTCATTGGTGAAAGGCATGCAAATGTCATGCCTTTTTCAGTGTTTAGCCCTCCTCGAGCACACCGACTAACTACTGAAAACATATAAGGCTCAATGTTTTCTGTATGGTTGCTGGGCTAATTTTTCTTTTTATTGCGCAGCGAGATCTCGCTGGGCAGTAGTTGAGCGCTTTGCATGACATCGATTCTGTTACTAAATTATTTGCACTTTTGCTGGTTACAAAGATAATTGCACTTTTGCGGATAGGTTTTACTGCAAGCGAACTTTGATTTCCCTTTGTGTGTCTGCTTTGCGCTGATGGCGGCCGTCGGCTCGCTTATGTGGAACCTTTACTTTTCAGTTTATATGGCAAGAAAAGTCCAGTTAGTTATGTGAAACAGTTTTACTTTTCATTTTCAATTTATGTGGCAAGAAAAGTCCGGGTAGGAGTTTACAATGCTAATAGCTCTAACTCGAGCAAACGCGAAACCCATTGCATTGCAAATGCTTGTTTATACATGGAGGGGCTCAAATCCTTGTAAGATAGCACAGACAGAAACGGTGCTGTACTTTTAACCAGCACTTTATAAAGAACAGTGAAACCATCGGTTCAATAACCACAGCATCACATAAACTCAATAGAGCTCTGAGGCATGTTGCGCTGTACAAAACAAACAATAAAATGAAATCCCTGCTAACAGGTCTTGCTTTATCTCTTGGAAGTTTCAAAAATAACCAAAGTTTTGCACCTATAATAACCCTGCAACAGTCTGTTTTCACACCTGCATTTAATATGTGCCAAAAGAGCAAGTAAAAATAACCCCTGATGGCTCTCAGTGAGGATCAATCAGGAGATGCCAGATGCGAGATTCAATGAGAGAGAAATAGAATGAGTTTGAGGCTACCACTCTCACCACCACCACCCTGAAGCTAAGCCTGGCTTCCCCAGACTTACCCACATCGTACGGCATAAATTCTTGAAACTGCAGCCCGACCCACATGCCTCCACCTGCAGGGACAGAGTTAAAGAGGTGGGCACAAGAGAGCACATTCGAGGCTCTCACCAGAGGCTCCTTACCTTGCTCATTGTTGCTGCCAGAACCAGAGTTGCCCTTCTCCCATGAGTTGCCATTGCCAGGGACAGCACTGCTATTGTTGCTATGGCCCCCACTGGGCATTGCCCACAATTATTATATCCCGTGTTGTGGCGGATTTGGTGCTTGGAGTCCGAGTGCTCGGCACTGTTCTCAAGCAAGGTTGTGCCTGGTGGTGCTACCTCCTTAAGCAGTGAGCTGCACAGCCACTCCTTAGCAACTTTCCCCTCTCATCGTACCCAGCAGGGGTATAGGAAACACTACATTTCTGGGGGGGGGGGGCAGGGACAGCTTTGGGGAATTTTCATTGACCCTATAGAAGGTGCCCATTGTCTAAGAGCCGCAGGCTTCGATAAATGTATACAGTTGCGTAGCTCTGAAGTGCAATAGCATGAAAGGAGGACATGTAATCACAGTTTGTAAGCATGCTCTATTGTTAATTACATTCTGGAAAGCAATTAGAAAATATGTGAAAACACATGATCCTTGCTTCTTTATGGACTGAGCAACAAAGGTGGGAGAGAAAAAAAGGAAGAATAAACCAAGTTTTCTTACTGACATTCATAAACCTCAAAATGCAACTGGATTAATCAGAAACCATTCTTTCTGCTGCAGGTAGTTATAATAAAATCCTGAACTTATATTTGAAAGACCAAATATTTTCTATGGCAAATTCTTTTGCTGTTGTCTGTATGTCAAATAATTACATCATCTCTTTAAAGATGTTGCATATGGCATGATTCAGTCTTGTCAGGGACATAATTGACCTTAATCAAGTTTTCAGTCGGTGAAGCCCAATGAAGTTTATCTCAGCCTCAAAGAAGATACTGGAATAAATAAGATGACCTGTTGGGGTTTTTCAACCTATGTTAAAAAAGCTCTCTCTGTTGGAAGCATGTTTTCAAAGTATGCCTTCAAGTTCTGGCCTTGAAGAGTACTTAAACATACTTGATAATACAGTTAACTGAGGTGAGGGTAGTAAATGGTCAATTTCTTGGTATTGAGCAATGGTGTCTTGTGTGTCTTTGTGCCCATTTTTTAAGTTTCAGTCCATACTGTCATTCTTTACAATAGGTCCTCAGTCTTTTAAAGACAAAGCTATAATCACTCATTGAATTTTTATGTGTCTGATTAATGTGTCATGCTGTAAGGAAGTCACCATCCCTCGACTGAACCTTGACAGCCCAGCGTTGCTACTCTTTAACAGTGAGTTGTATAAAAGCTTAGTAATTGGAATAAGTATCTGTTGTACTTGGCCCTCTATGCAGGGTCACTTCCAAACTTGTTGCTTTTGCCCCTCCTGTTTTCCAAACTTGTTCTTATTGGCTTTTAGGACTCTGTGCACTTTACCACTGCTAACCAATGGTAAAGTGATTGTGCTCTCTTATTTGTACATGGTAAAATTGGCTTACATCCAATTGGCACATTTTATTTACTTTTAAGTCCCTAGTAAAGTGGTACTATATGTCCCCAGGGCATGTCAATTAAATGCCACTAGTGGGCCTGCATCAGTTATTGTGCCACCCACTTAAGTAGCCCTTTTAAACATCCTGACAGCAGCCACTACAGCCTTTAGTGTAGTTTTGAACTGACATTTCAAACTGGCAAAATAAACCTTTTGCCAGGCCTAAACCTTCATTCTTAATTTATATGTCACCCCTAGGGTGGGCCCTAAACAGCCCAGAAGGCGGGTGGAGCATATTTACAATGTTGGTCATGTGGTTTTAGGTTTCACACATCCTGGTAGTGAAAATCTTTTAAATTCATTTTTCACTACTGCAAGGCCTGCCTCCCCCATAGGTTAACATTGGATTATCTTATTATATTTAATAAGGGATAACTTAAATTGGGAACAGGTGGGAAAGTTGAGTTTGGTGTCTGAAGAATTGTAATTTAAACCTCTCTTTATGTTAAAGTTGGATTTATAAGCTGCAATTCTGAAAATACCACTTTTAGAAAGTTGACATTTTCTTGTTCTAACCATTTGGTGTCTGCAGACTGTGCCCTGGGTTACATAACGGGAATGTAGCTGGCAGTTGGCATTTGAGTATTCCTCCCACACACTAAGACAAGGGGGGATTCAGTGTTGGCAGGATGGGAGGGTTAGAGCTTTTCTCTGGTCCAATTACATTTAGAATGGGTTGCCTCAGCAGACTCACAAAGAACTTGACACCAGTCTACTGTCACCCCAGATCCCTTGGAGTCTGGCAAGGGAAGGAAGACAATTCTAGAACTAGATGTGGGGGAAGTCTAGAAGGTTCTGCCACTTCAAAGGCTGGCACCAGCTATAAATATTGGACCCTCACATCAACTCTTCAATACACTCCTGGAACTGTGGAAGACTACATATGGACTGCCTTGTACTCCATGGTACTACCTTGCTGCTTTAGGTATGCCTTGTTTCTCGGAGGACTGTGCTGCTGCTAGAGGCCTGCCTTGTTCTCTGAAAGACTGCCCTGTTGTTTAATGCATGCCTTGTTCTTGAGAAGCCTGCCCTGCTTCTTGAGGCCTGCCTTGTTTTGTGAAAGAGAGAGGACCATCTCTTTGAACTGAGGACTACCAGAGTGAATCTAATGGTCAGGTGGCTGCACTCCTTTTATGGGCTGCAGGGACACAACAAGCTCCAGGGGCCTCATTGCATCTGACCAGCTGACCTGCTGCAACTGGCCCTTCCTGGACCTACAAGTGGACCTGTCTGAGACCTGCTGATCCTCAAGAGGTGCCCCCCTCCCACCCCAGGTCCTGGATCCCTGGCTGGCATTAGTTGAGATCCTGTGAAATCCTGATTCTTTGAACTCTGTGCGCATGACTCTGAGAACGTAACCTTTTTTAGTGGGATTAACCTGGTCCATGTATCCGGCCCACACTCCATTGTGTTGAGTTTGAATGTATGACTTTGTCCCGGTGTACCGACCAGATAGCCACAGTTAGAGCTTTCTGCTCCTTGCTGCTATTTTTACTTAGACCTTTAAAATTGCATATACTTTAGTGCTACTAATTGGATTTGTGTCATTTTGGTCTCATTTTATTTATGACATTTTACTCTGCTTTCTAAAGTAGTGAGGGTTTTTTCTTGTGTTGTGTTTTCGCTTTACTGCAGTTTAAGTGCAGCATAAATACTTAACACAGTGCCTCTGAGTTAAGTCTGACTGCTTTTGCACCAAGCTAGCAGAGGATTAAGCACAAGTTAATTTAGTGACTTTTGTGGTTCACCCTGACCAAGATTGTGTTTATTGCTTGAGGATTTTCATCCCACTAATCAAAAACCCAATTTCTTACAGTATCCATCGTACAATAACCACCTACTACCCCAGACTTCTAGAAGAGGCTTGTCAAAGGTCAAAAAGAATCCTTGACCAGACCTTCAGTTGGCAATTCACTAGCATTAGCAGATAGCACCACTCCATTAAACATGGTCCTGTGTGTATGTTTTAGCCAAAGAACTATAAGATTCCTAATCCCAGCCTCTCCTTTTTCAGTAAAAGTATGATGTAATAAGGACTGCATTAAAATCTGCACAATGCTCCCAACAGTGGCATTTCTCCACAAGAGCAATCTGGGCATTTTCACCAGAACCTACGACACCATAGCTACAATGCTGTGGGGAATGTGGAACCAAGAAAATTAATTATTCTAAGCCTCACTACTAAAAACTTGTGTGCTCATGGTCAATAATATTTTCAACATAGAACTCCACTGCCATTTGCTTTATCATTGCACAGGAGGTGTAGTGAGGATACTACCACAGACAGCTGAACTGTATTGCTTGCTCTCCTGTGGCCGCAAGGTGGAGATCGAGACCCTGTATGCACTCAATGCAGCACAAAATATAAAACACAATGAAAAAAACTTTAAACTTTTCTGTCCAATCTGCTCGAAAAATCAGTACAGATGGATGCCATGAGTGTAGGGTGATCACAAACTAAAGAGCTGAAGATGCATATAAACGTGACATGAAATATGCCTTCTGTATGAGATGCTCACAAAATGAGATGCACAGTGTGTGTGTGTTTGAGGTAGATACTTTACAAATGTGAAAAGCCTGATGTGAAAGAAAGAGAAACATAAAACTTATTATGTGAGATGCCTTCAAAACAAGATGCTGTGTGTGTGTTTGTATGTGTATGTGCATGTGCAACATGTTCGCAAAAACGAGATGCAGTGTGTATGGGAGACCGGTCATACAAACACAAAACACTTGCTGTGTGAGCCTCATTGTACCCTATGTTGTGAAATGCTTTAAAACAATGAGAAATGTGGCACTGGCTTGTGAGATGCTCACAGAAATTCAGTCGAGTAAAATATGCTAAATGAGATGAGTGTGAGTGATGCTTGGTTCATAAGCAAATCTAAGGTCTTCTTTGGAGCCAGTACAGGCTTTAATTAATTGAATGATTTGAAGCTTCATGGTTTCAAAGAGTTGTTCTTTTTTGAAAGGCACTGTAAGATTATTACCAGTCCAGGAAAGGTGTGCACTAGGTACAATCCAAACATGTTGTGATAAAATAATATTTATAGAAGCACTGTGAGCAATCAAACATTGAGTGGCAAATTTGCAACTTTTGATACAACATAGCACAGTAACCAAAGTTGCTTTCCTGCATCAATAGGACAGAGTAGAACTGCACCATATCTACTAAGATAAAACACCAGTTTTGCCTTTTCCTGTGCTGGCGCACATTTGTCTTCCTTGCGCCAATGCACACAGCCATGCACTTTGGTGCATGGGAGTGTCTGTTTGATGTCAAGTATAGGTGTTTATATTGGAAGGGTACCCTTCTGTACAAAACTATGCTTAACAGTTTAATATTTTGACCATTGGGTGTATGCTGTAAAGTGCTGTAGATGTATATGTTTCAAAAGTTTAGAGAAAATAAAACTTTACTCATTCTTTATGCCTGCCTTGAGGAGGTGCACATTTTTGGCACACAGTCTTATCTACCTCTCTTTTTTTATTAATTAAGGATTTGCATCAAAAACAATGGATGGCTGTATGGAAATTAAAGGTGGGTGCACCACTGAAAGTTCAAGCCAGACTCGAGCCGAAAGCCTGGCTCTGCTCGAGATCCTGTTAGGCCCTCAAGCCCATAATGAGCCTAGCATTGGCATCTATCTGCCACCCCCGTTTACCCAGGATGTGGCATTACGGTCAGACATGCCTGGACCTGGGGAACTAGGTTCAAGTCTCGCATTGGTTCAACATCCTGTGATTCTGGGCCAATCATTTAATCTCCTCATGCCAGTAAAAAATGCATGTGATTTTCTATAATGTAACTGGTGCTCACATAAAGCGCTCCAGTACCTTTGGGTTGAGTTTGCGCTATACTTCAAAACTGCAGAAAATGCACTGAGAGGTCAAAATAAAGCCTTAATGTAAGGATGAACAAATAGATACAAATTTAATAAATTGAATCAATCATGGCTTCCCTTCTTAAATTGTGTGATCTTAGAAAAATAATTTCACAAAAACGTTTTCCTTCAACATCGCCAATGAGAACACATTCAAATATGTGAGTTCAGACTACCATTGGCAGAAAGCTATCACTTTTAACAAGTACTTCCTGGTGGAGTGCTATAATGCTCCCTATTATTGTTAAAGTGTTCACAACTTAATGAAATACACAATTGTGAAGAGACTTTATCATATTTTATGTGATGTTTGTTGTTTAATTTACATAGGATATATTTTCAGGGCTTGGCTCATGCACGGGCTCTATGATGCGAGCCAGACCCTTGGCTCGGCTCTGGCTCTGCTCTCCCTTTTAATTTCTTGGCTCACCCACCTCCAAATTAACCAACTGAGGTTTACTCTCAGAACAATGGATTGCCCACAGATCAGGGAGGACCAAATTATGTGACAGTATTGATTAAATTATGCTGCAGTAAAAAGCTGCATAATGTGACACTTTATGTGACGGTATAACTTCATTCTATTACAATTTTTACAGTCCTAATACTGTATGGGCAAACGTTTTACCTCATTAGTAAAGGTTAAATGCCCAAATGTTGCATATATATTGTATCAGAGTTGTGCTCCTACCATGTGGTTTCGCTGCTCTTATACATGAATTTGAGGTGAAAAGGGATGAGGGATAAATTGCTCTCATCTGATTCAAGTTAAAAGCCCGATAAGTTCACCCAATCCCCTTCAAAGCAACTTCCGTACAAGGAAAATGTGACATTCACTTCACAGTGCAATAGGGCCTATAGCACTCATGATACTCTTTGCTAAATGCAATAATTGCCTGGAAGGAGAAGAGTAGATGATCATGGAGAGTTGGACCATTAAATAAAATGAGTTATAGAACCTGACGACAGAATATAACTTTTTAAATTAACAATTCTGATTAAATAGTGTCTTATGCTACGAATGGTTTCAAGGTGCTAAGAAAATTAAAAAAAAAGACATTAACTTTTATATTCTGTCAAATATTTATGTTACAGCTCCTTGGAACTCACAAGGCACAGGAAAGCGCCATAGAAATGCCAATATAATAATGCAATGTACTGCCTTACTCATTTGTATTTTAAAGGAAACTTGATACCCACTCCTTTGTAGAAGATTAGTGTGTGACAAGGTACTTCTGTAGTATATTTGTCAATGTGGAGAGATATGCTAATTAAGCCATTTATCCCTCTTTACCTGCCCCCAACAAGTCTTTAAGTGACACCTTGCAAGTGGGCTGAAGAGAGCATGACACTGCATGGGGCACAAGAAGCAATTAAAAAAAGCAAAGCCTCCTCTACATTTGAAATGTCTTGGAAGGACCTGTGAAATACTAGCGTCCACACACAGATCAGATAATCCTCTGTGTCATGGAAGCTGCAGCAGCCTGGGCAACGGGCTTTGCGAGCTTGGATTCAGAAAAGTGTCAGCAGTCTGGTTTAAACTTCATTCATTTTAAGTTCTATTGCTTTTAATGCACTGAAAAACAGTTTAATCAGGGACAGCATCACTGTCTCTTTTTAAACTTCAGGATCATTTGTCCCCTGTCTCCCCCAACACTTGTCCCCCACGTCCCCCCAATTCCAAAATCTGGGGGGATAAATCCACCACATCCCCCACAGTCCTACGCCTATGATACCCAGCTGTGGCCAGTCCACTGGGGTGCCACTGTGTGCATGAGGGTTACAGGGGCAGGAGTACGCAAGGAGGTGTGAAGAGTATCAGACAACCCCGCTCCACCTCTGCATACCCGCCTCCATCCATAAGCTCCCACTGGATGCCAGAACATTTCGGAAACCATAATCTACTCTGGTACCCCAACAATACCCAGAAAGTACAGGACCAGAGGAAAACCTTCTTAACGGTCATGAAATGCCTCTGGGACCTTGACTTGAAATATAGCCTCATGTTCCCGGCTAAGTTGAGGGTCCAGGATGAGATGAGAGGAAAGCTCTTTTTTCTTCACAGCCGCAGAAACTTTTGAGTGGATTGACTCAAGGGGCTGTAGATCTACACAGAACAGAACCCAAAGGACATCGCCTCAGCAGGATATGCAGGGCTCTGGGCCCCTCCCCAGACATGGTTGGGATCAAGGGAGGAGCCAAGGGACAGAGAGAGAAAGTGAAAAAATAATAGTATGCCCTGATGGCACATTGAAAGCGACAGATATAGTACCTGACTCAAGAGAGGGGTCCCAGGACCTGCAAGATGAACCTGCAACAGCAGCTGACTGACTTTCCTGGGAGGAGATGCATTGAGAAGTGGAACACCACAGGGTGACGGATACTGAGTTTCCGTGCTCCGAGAGTAACTGTAGACCAAGACATGAGTGATAACGCCTCAAACTGCAGCCAGATGGGCATCACCGGGATTAATGCTGAAGCCTCCGCTTTTGCCTTGCGATTGACATGCTACAACTAGAACGATGTGTGCCTACACATCTCCTGTTATCTTCTAACTTTGTTTTATAACCAAACGGACCTGGCGGAGACACCCCTACATAGAGGCTTTGTAGAAGCAGGTGGGGTCTGAAATCTACGGCCTCACTACCTTCACCCTGAACTACCCTCTTACATAGTACAAGTTTAAATTCTTCTATTGTTCTACTGGAGTTTACTATGGTTGGTATGGGGCAGGACTTGCTGATTTCCGACTCAAATAGTATACGATGGAAAGGGTTTGCATTACTGCCCACAGGGAGGAGGGAGTTGGGAATGGAGGTTGTTCTTGTTGTTTAATTGTTGATTGATACAACACCATTGCTGTTGTTTAGTGTAGGTCTGCTGTTGAGATAAGGAGGATTCATGTGTGTGGGGGGTGAATGGGATTGTAAGGAGGGGCAACTGGAGGAAATGTTGATTTCATTCACATAATGGCTGGAACCCTCATGAAATGTATTACATGGAATGTCAGAGGGATTGCTACCTGGATACATCCATACTAAAACGCTAAGCGGTGGCTATTGCCTTCCTTCAAGAAACACATGTATTAGGAGACTGCATCCCTTGCCTCTGTAAGCAGTGGAGAGGTAGTGTGTATGCCACTTCCTATTCGGGATATGCTCAGGGGCTCCTATTCGGGTGGCCCCGGGAGTACCATTCCAGCACTGCAACCATATTGTTGATCCTGAGGGCCGACATGTAATCCTTCATGGTGGTCTGGATAGCTGTGAAATATGTTTAATTAATGTCTACTCCCCCAATGTAGATTGCCCAGATTTTTTCCCAGGGTGATGGCAGTAGCACCCCCTTTTCTGAGTGCTTCTGTACTGTTAGCAGGGGATTGTAACTGTGTAATCGATGGTACGATCGATCGTGACTCCCCCTCGACTGTACACTAAGCCAAAAATGACTGCAACAGTCCAAGCCACATTAGAAGGCCACTATGATATCTGGTGAGAAAGATATTGTGATCAAAAAATGTACTCCTGCTACACACTGGCGATTGCCACATTTTGGGCCATATGTACAAACACTTTTTCCCATAGACACAGACTGGGTAAAAACCTTTGCTACATCTGGCCCTTAGTCGGCTGGATTATTGCTTCCTGTATCCCAAACTGGTCCTGTGTCGCAGGTGTGTCCTATCTATCACGTTATCTTTACGACCAAGCCTTGTTGCTGCTGATTCTGGGGAACAAACCTGACTGCCCGCGGATACCGCTGTGGCGCATTAGAGCAGAGGCCCTGGCTGATTCCCCTTATACCCAAAAAGTGTGAGATACACTGACAAATCACTTTACAAAGAACTGGGGATCAGCCAGCTAAAAAATGCTTGATTGGAAAGTGATGGAAGTGGTTGTAAGAGGGGTATGTCTTGGGGTCCGACAGCAGCTAGAGAGGGGCTTAGTTACCAGAGAGAACAATTTGAAGAGGTTGGAGGACATTCTCCCCGCGGACCCCGGCAGGTTGTTTTATTGGTCTCTGATACAACTATCCTCTCTTTGCGTATGCCTAAGGGTACCAAGTTCCATAGCACATGTATATCACGCACCAAAACTTCAGACTGATGAATATGCGCTGGTGCTATTGGACATAGCGGAAGCATTTGACTCTCTAAATTAGACATACCTCTGGTATGTGCTTAGAATGGTGGGGCTGGGTCCAGGATTTATTGAGTGGATTTGTTTTTGTATACAAACGCATGTGCTCGTGTGCGGTCTGGTGGGGCGGTTTCAGAGGCTGTGAGGCTGAAGAAGTACGCAAGACAGGGCTACCCTGTGTCACTGCTTCTTTTCGCCATTGCCATGGAATCTTTGACGGAACTACTGCCTCGGTCTATGCAACCATGCAAGATTGTGCCGGGGAGACCAATCATGGTTTCTCCCTGTAGGCTGATGATGCGTTGATATATCTGCATCAACCAGCCCCTTTGGTGCCCATCCTCCTTAATATTCTTCAGGTACTTGGGGAGGTCTCAGGGCTACGTGTTAATCCAGACAAATCTAAACTCTCCCCCCTGGCGCAGCTGGCGGATAAACTGGAGGCTGATTGGCTCCAAGTGGGGGTCCTGTGGACACTGGCAGCATCTAGATAGGTATACAATTAATACACACGGCTTCGGCATATCATGAGCATAACCTTGGAAGGGTGGTGGAGGGGTTACAGACATCGATGTGGTTTTGGAGAGAGCTTCTGCTCTCCCTTATGGGTGAAATCTCTCTCGTAAAGATGATAAGAGTAACCAGCTGCTTATATATCCTACAGAACACATTGTATGCAATCCCCCACTCCTATTTTTGAACTTTGGATTGCCTGATAGTAGATATGTTGTGGGACTCTGGGCGCCGGCGGGTCAAGCTTAACACCCTGCAAAGGCCATGGAACGGGGGGCTGGAAGTCCCATGTCTAGAGCTTTATGATATATCAGCCCACCTGCAACATGCAGTTCATCGGTTCGATTAAGCTGATTATTGGGAGAAGAAATTACTTAGTGGCACTTACGGAGATGAAAACCTGCAGGTACTCATGATGTCTGGTGGGCGAGTGCCTCGGGAGATGCCCTATATTATTGTCACGCAGGTGTGGGAGGAGGCAATCCGCCGGGTGGTTCATCGGGCTCTGTATTCCCCACATATACTTCTATGAGTGGTGCAACCATTCCTCGGTATTGCAGAATCCATGTCGGAGCAGAGGTGGAGGAGTGGAGAATGTGAGAGCATGGGTGACTTATATAAAGAACAGCGTTTTATCACCAGAAGAGAAGCCATAGACATCTTATCCCTGGGAGAAGGACAATACTTGCAATATATGAACATTGCCAGTACAGCACGTGAAACTTGGACTTCCTTTCCCAAAGAACTGACCAAGTCCACCAAACTAACCCCTATATTGGAGATAGCCCAGGGCAGTCGCCTGATTACTCACCTGTATCGAGCCCTCGGAGAGGAGCGCCCTCTAATGTCCAGGGATTGGGAGAGGATCCACAAGAGAATAAAGACGGTCAGCTCCAAAGCGTGCTTTAAGCTCATTAAACATACTTTTATTCACCAGTCATATCTGACACCAAAAACACTTCACACAATTTATGCAACTCGCTTGGAGAACTGCCCTAGATGCAACTCTAGCCCTCCAGACTTTTTACATATGGTATGGGCATGTCAAACTTTCACTCCCTTCTGGCAGAGCATCCTTAATAGTCTGAATAGGTCAACGGGATGGGAGGTACTGCCAGAAATCCAGCCGGTGGTCCTTGGACTGCTTCCCTCTCTGGCCAGGAAGCATCTAAGTCACTGATTTCTCCTTCTCGGTATGGTGCTAGCAAAGAGATGCATCGCTATAGGATGGCTCTGATCCAGACCACCGGATATTAGGGCATGGCTGCAGGATGTCCTGGAATGAGCTTGGGCAGAGGGGGTACGCATGCGCCATGCTCGTATGGTTGAAAAATTAGACGATGATCTGAGGGCATGGGCGGCCATGATAACAGACTTACAGGAGGCAGTCACTGGGAGCGACACAGGGGTTGCAGGACACTGTATACACTGAGGGAAGGACAGAACATCCTTGACTTGAACCCGGTTGCTCTTTAGGAGGATCCCCGGATTTGCCCAGGTGCACACATGAACAGTTACTGTAATGAACAGGACATTTACACACAGCAGACACAGGAGGGAGGTTTGGGGATTATACAGTTGTTTGGTGAGGGATCATAAACATGGAGCAAATATATAACGCACGTCTACTGGGGTAAAAGCTTGTCTTTGATACACAAGCTATCAATTATGTTCTAAGCACTAACACGTTTTACGGCTGTACTACTTTTACTATTATGATGGAAACTGGAAAACTGTGTGTCAATTGAAGGCTGAGCTCCATTGTCATTACATTATTGTTCACAAAACTCAATAAAGATTATTGAAAAAAAAGATACTTGGGGGTCATTACGACCCTGGTGATCCTGCACAGCCATGCCGGCGGTGGTGGCCAGACCGCTGACAGCATGGCAGTGCAGGACTGCCAAATTTTGCCAAATTTTGACAAGGGCTGTATTGTAGCCAGTTGACCACCTGTACTGCCAGGGTGGTAGGACTGCCTGGCCAAAGGTAGAACACCTTCAACCTGGCAGTCCTCCTAACACCGCCCGCGGTATTTTGTGCATCCTTACTGCCACGGATTCCGTGGCGGCAGCCCCACTCCGGAATCCCTGGTAGTAACGATACTGGCGACAGGAATGCTCCATCTGAAGCCCCCCAAGATGTGACACCCCTCACCCCGGTCCCCATTCCAACATCCCCCCAACCCCGATCCCCATTCCAACACCCCCACCTCCTGCATACACGCATTTATACACATACACATTCACTTGCATACACACGCACACAAACACACACAACACCTCCCACCACCCTACATTCACACAAACCCCCCCCATTCATGCACACAACACTCAACACCCCCCCACTGCTCCCCTTCCCCTGTCGGTCGATCACCGTACCTTGTGGTTGCGGTGGTCGTCTGGGAGGAAACGGGGTCCATGGCGCTTGCTCTGCTGCCAGTGCCCCACCACGCCTACTACTAACAAAAATTCAAAACACCTTCGGCAACATTAAACATATCAACTTAACAGTACACATTAAACATACATAAATCGAAAACAAACACTACTATAATGCCCATGATGAGTCCATCCAGAAATGGTCCTGCTTGTAATAATAAAGTTCAGTCCAAACATAGGATTTAATCAGGAATAATTCCGTTCAAAATAGTAAGGTTCACTCTGATTTAGAAAAAGCAGCCCGGAACTTCAGCCGACACGTGTTTCGTCCTATTCAGGACTTTATCAAGGCTCTTGAGAGGGTATTCCTCCATGTCCTAGTCTCAAACACCTGAATGTAATGATTTGATTGTCTGATGATTAGTTCTAAACTGTCCAATCGAGCATCTACACATATTAAACGTCACTCGTCTCGCTAAATTCGTCCGACACATAGCACTTGAAATAGCTCACAATTAACTTGTAGGCGTCCCACACAGAACGCCATCACGTCTGAATGGAAGGGCAGCCTGTTAAGTTGATATGTTTAATGTTGTCGAAGGTGTTATGAATTTTTGTTGCTTGGTTTGAAAGTAAATATTTGGTTTCAATGTACTGCAGCCTGTAATGTGTCTGTCCATATTCTTCTTAAAGATTGTATTTATCTGTCTTCTTACATATATATAACTGCATCTGTTTCCTTTTCAAGATTGCCTCTAAATGACTTCATTCAGCTTATAGTATGGTATCAATTACACATAGCTTTGGAGTGCTCCACATGTTTTTCTATATGTACACTCCATGTAACACTTGTCATAAAATGCACTATCACTTAAATTAACCAAGGTCTGAAGGTGCTAATGAATATACTACCTGCAGCCTTCATATTGTGGCAAAAACTTTACAGATGATAGCCCATCTTCTGAAGCAAAAGAAGCACATGTACATAGGCTAGTACCTGGTGAACACAGTGTTCTATGGTATGTACAAATTGTCATGCTGAGATGTTTCTGTCTTACACTCAAGGCCCTGATTTCAGAGGGCCTAGTGCTACTTTAGCGCCACCGTAGTGTTATTTTTTCAACACTAAGGCAGCGCTTAAGTGGCCCTTTCCCTGCACCATATTTACAAAGTGGCACAATGCATGCATTGTGCCACTCCATAACCCTTCGTGCTACATAATGCCTGCGCCAGGCATAATGTATGCAAAGGGGGCGTTCTCCTGTTAAGAGGCCCGAAAAATGGTGCAAAGAAATCAATGAGATTTCTTTGCGTCATTTTTTTGGGCACTTTTAACGCCTGCTCAGAGCATGATGCAGCGTCACTTTTCTTGAATTTGGCCCTATATTTGTAAAATATAGTGTATTGCAGTGTATCTTCCTTGATAGTACTGCAGTACACCGTGACCGTTTTTAAGAATATGTGCAAACTTATGAATACCTTTTCTTATCTATTACTATTTAAGTAAAATGGTAATAGGTAGGGAAAAATATGAAACCTACTACTTATCTATTTAAGTACCTAACCCAGAAAACAACCAAAGTGTGGTTAAAACAACATGATTGCCTTTTACTATTGTGAATGTAGCCATTACCTAATCATATACTGCCTTATCATCATCATGTACTGAGAAATACCAGGGTAATTTCACGGTAGTTCAACAAATTTTACAGTCTTTTCCGTGGAACCCCAACCCACAGGGGCAAATACAAATGAAAAGGGAAGTGGTTTCGCGGCTCCCCTCCCAGACCCTCACCATGCTCTGTGGGCCATGTCCCTACCGGGGCTGACATCATTAGAAAGAGGATGGGGTGCACGGACTGGTAGGCCTCAGCTACCCATTTCCCAGGGTCAGCTCAATCACTGCGTCCCAGGAAGCCCACCCCAGGTCACAGTCATTTTTCTGTGCAAAAGAGCTTCCATTCCAGCGGGGTATAATGTACTGTTTGGTGGGTGCCCCATGTGGGGACCAAGGTACCTACCCAGAATCATATAAAACACCAGGGATGGGGTCACAGGGGCCACTTTAAGCTTTCGGATTGGGGATGCATGCATCCTCCCCTTTATTAAAAATAAGGCCACAGTCGATGGTTGCTTGTGGAGGTGAAGGGGGAAGCTATATGCTCCCTCCCCTTAATTAAAAGGAAAGACATCTATGGATAGGGTCTCCGTGGCTTGCAGAGGCTCTGGGAGGGAGGCACACACACCCTTCACTTTAAATATATGTTTAGGCCCTGGGAGATGGGGTCCACGGGGCCACTACTGGCTTTGGGAGGGGGCCACACCATCATCCCCTTAATTAAATCAAACAGCCCTGGGGGTTGGGGGCCCAGGGCTCTAAAGGCTTGGAAATGGGGTGATGCATCTCCTCTCTAACATAAAAAAAATATTAATAATTGTTGGCACCCAAATCATATTTGATCTAGAATCAAGCAGATCTAGAAAATTCACATAATCAAAAAGTACAAGTAGGAAGGTACCACCTTTGAGGCTTTATCACAATTTCAATGCAAACTTTTGCCAGACGTAAGAGCTCAGACAGCCTTCTCACCAATTGTGAAGATTATGGCAATGCTAATTTTCTCTGCTATTGGTCGTTTTCTGGCACACAATCAAAGACTCCAGTGGGATGACACAGCCAACATTTTCAGCTGTCCTTAAACAGGTCCTGGATGTTATGTTGACATATGAATGACTACTTTTACTTTCCAACAGATAATGCTACAGTGAACAATATCAAGGTTGAGCAATGTGGCTTGAGAGACATGTCACATGTGGTGGTACCATAGTTGGAACTCATGTTTCATTGCTACCACCTCATGACCGTGAGCAAGTGTTTTGCAATAGGAGCATTTTCACTCCATCAATGGAAAGGTGGTTTTCATAACAGATCTATACATCACCCGTGTATTCCATATTTCCATGTTCCACTTACGGCTCACTATGCTATGCAAAAGCATCACACCACAACAGATGGCAGATCTTGCACCATTAGTGGCCTGAGCTTGTTGATAACTTTCAAAAGATCTGTTGATGTGATTATTTTTGTCAGAACGTTGGACCCTTCTAAACATAATTTCACTTTCACTTACTTTTGTGATTATCTTTTCAGGCGACTCAGCTTATCCTAGTCACACAAGGCTTTTAAAAGCTGTGAGAAACTCTGCAGTACAGAGCAAAGTCATCTAAATGAGGCCGATGCATTTTCAAGAGGTTTGTGGAGCAGACATTGGACTCTTGAAGGCCCCGTTCAAGCTTCTGGGCAAGACCAGAGGGGCCATCTCTATCCTCCTAGGAAGGTTTGCAGGATTGTTGTGTTATGTTATATGCTTCACGGCTTTGTCCTGTGGAGAAATAGTCTGTTCATCCCTAATGATGATTATCAATGGAAACCCCAGTGTGATGCTGGTGACCTACATCACAAACTTGACTGTGATGAGAATGAAGGCAGTCATCTCAGGTGTGAACTTACTTAAAACATTTGTGCCTGGTGGTGAGTGACTTTAAGGAAAATGTAATCTATTTGTATATTCCCTGTGGACATATGGGGGCAATTATGACTTTGGCAGACAGAAAAGCCCATCCGTCAAAGTCCCAAAGGGTAGGTTGCAACCAGGGCGGCCGCCTCCCCGCTGACCCCATTACGGGGAAGGATATCCTCCAGACTTAATAGAGCGTCTATTCTGTGTTTATTCGCTGTATTTTTGGGAACAGACTTGTATGTACAGAGTTAATTTCTACATTTCTGAGGAACGCTGAACTGCTTACTGCTCGTAATTTTTCTAAATTAACGCTAGCGCGAGTGCTCTCCTCGCGCTTTCTCCTCGCGGTTGTCTAAGAACCTCACTGCTCGTACCTAACACTGAACTGCACTCGCGCTTGGCATTTTTCTAAATCTACTCCAGCGCGATTGCTCTCCTCGCGCTTTTGCCTCACGCCTGTATAAGCACCTCTCTGCTCGTGCACTGCTAAGTTACTGGCACTCGTAACCAAGCGATTTTACACACGCGTTTCAACTCACACGTGTTGTGTTAGTGTGCCCTTGCACGCTCACCTTTCTCAGCACCCAGTCAACAAGAGTGAAAGGAAGGTAAAAAAACATTTATACTTAATTTTCCCAGCTGCTGTGTTCTTTCTAGTGTGAAGTCTTCGGTACTCGTTTACAAATAGAAAAAAAAAAATGAATAAAACCAAAAACAAACAGGAATTCCTTTAGAAAACGCCCGCTTTGCGTCCATTTTAACAAAAGGACTGCCATAGGTTAAAAAAAAAAAAGGAGAAGAAGAGGAAGAAGTACTCCTTACGATTTAAAAAATATATATATATACTCACTATGCAAAATATACCTCCGCCTCCTTTTTTCTTAACTTTTCCAGGTGAAGCACCAATAATCTGGTCCAAATGGGCAAAATCCTTTCTTCATTATACTAGGGCGTGTGGTTTGAATTTGTCCAATGAAAGGAAGACTTCACTTCTCATGCATTGCTTAGGGAGTGAAGGACAGTAAGGGGGTTATTCCAACTTTGGAGGAGGTGGTAATCCGTCCCAAATGTGACGGATTTACCACCAGCCGTATTACGAGTTCCATAGGATATAATGGACTCGTAATACGGCTGGTGGTATATCCGTCACTTTACCGTCACTTTTGGGACGGATTACCACTTCCTCCAAAGTTGGAATAACCCCCTAAATCTTTGAAATCCTTTCGGAACCGGATGATGATGGGACTGATCTAAACGAATTTGAATTGTGCTTGAAAAAGCTGGATTTACGCTATCTGCCGAAAATCAGCACAATACTGGAACATTATCACTTTGGTACGAGGGAACAGAAACCAGGAGAATCTATTGAGGAGTACAGAACAGCATTAAGGAAGCTGGCAGCTACATGCAAGTTTGGAATGACACTAGAGGAACGCATAAGGGATCAATTCATTTTAAAATGCTTTAGAAACAAAGTCAGGCAGGAACTTTGGAGCAAGGATGAACCCTCTTTACAGGAGGTAGTGGCAATTGCTAAAAGCATAGAGCATACTTTGGCTTGTGTGGAAGAGTTGGAGATAAGCAAGCATCCTGCAATAAATAAAATTTCTCAGAAAAGTGAGCAACAGGAGGACCACAGAGACTGTGATGGAGGAAAAGATGAGACAAAACTCAGTCAAGTTCAAAAGTCGAAGTTCAAGGATACAAAGTGTTTCCGGTGCGGAAACCTGGGACATTATGCTTCTTACAAAAACTGTCCTGCGGTCAATGCAATCTGCAAATTGTGAAACAAGCGTGGACATTTTGCGAAGTGTTGTAGGTCGCAAAAAGACTCTCCTTCAGTCAAGGTGGTGGAGGACTGCATATTGATGGTGGACACGCAAGGAAAGAAGAAGAAACATCCAAAGGACTTTGTAACCATGTGTGGCATTGAGTGTGAAGTTCTCTTTGATTCAGGAGCATGGTTGACTTTATTGTCCGATGAAGTGTTTGATAAGTACTTGAGTCACAGAGTGAAACTTAAGGATCCAGATGTAGTCCCAGGGGGTTATGGTGGACAAATCATAGATTTAAGGGGATACTTTGAATCAGAAATTACTTTCAGATCTAACACTATTGTAGGGAAAATCTATGTCCCGGTAAAGGGCGATAGTGTGTTAAGCTGGCCGCATCAGAAAGAACTGAAGGTCATTTTAGATCCCAATAACCCAACACCAGTCTTGCTTAAGAATGATTTTGTGCAAATGTCAAGTGGTGTGTGTGAGATATCTACAGGCAAAAAGGCTGAACGTGTTCCTGATTTCGTGCGTGAGTTCAGTGATGTGTTCAGTGACACTTTGGGATGCCTAACCAAATATGTACATCGCATTAGAATCAAGGAGGGGACTGTACCAGTAGTATGCAAGGTGCGACCAATTCCCATATCAATGAGAGATGATGTGGAAAAAGAATTACGCAGGTTGTGTAGTGAAGGTATAATAGAACCGGTAGAGGCATCAGAATGGGTTTCTCCCATAGTTGTCGCACGTAAGTCATCTGGTGAGATCAGATTATGTGTGGACTTGAGGAATCTCAACAAAGCACTCATTAGTGACCAGTTTCCTCTGACAGAGATGGTAACTTTATTACATGGGTCAAAGTATTTTAGCACTTTGGATCTGGCTTCAGCTTACCATCAGATTGTGTTGCATGCTGATTCCAGGGATCTCACCTCTTTCATCACACCTTTTGGTACCTTTAGATTTGTAAGGATGCCTTTTGGGCTAGTGTCAGCTGCCTCAGTATTTCAGCGTTGAATGCACAATTTATTCGGCTCCGAATTAGGGGTAAAGTATTTTCAGTACGATATTTTGGTGTATGCTCGAACAAAAGAGGAGCATGAGGAGAGAGTAAGGAACATTTTGAGCATCTTAAGAGATCAAGGACTCACATTGAAGTTAGAAAAATGTTCTTTTGGTAAAGAGGAAATTGAGTATCTGGGACACAAGATTACTTCTACAGGGTTGTATCCAAAACAAGATTTGATTGAGAACATTTTGAAGTTGCATTTCCCAGAGAAGAAAGAAGAATTACTAGCATTTTTAGGTATGGTAGAGTTCCACGCCAAATTTCGACCCAACCTAGCCTCAAAAACAGAGAACATGCGTAGGTTGCTCAGGAAAGGAGTTGAGTTTGTGTGGGATGAAATGTGTGAGAGAGAGTTTGGTAGTGTCAAAAGTGAACTATCTAAAGTAGGATGTTTAAAATCGTTTAATCCTAATGAGTTATGTGTAATCATGACAGGCGCCAGTACTAAGGGTTTAGGAGCGGTCCTCTTGCAAAAAGGAAATGATCAGGAGTGGAAACCAGTGGTATACAATTCACGAACACTGAGAAGAGCGGAAGTAAATTATTCCACCATCGAGAAAGAGGCCTTAGGTGTCTCTTGGGCTATTAATAAATTTAAGAATTTTGTGTGGGGAAGGGAGTTCCATGTATATACTGATCACAAGCCGTTAGTGGAGGTTTTCATGAGAAAGGGACTTGATCAAATCTCGGCTAGAATCAGTAGGTGGATTGTTAACCTACAAGACTTTAATTTTAGAATGTTTTATGTGCCAGGAGCTTATAACAACACAGTGGATTGTTTGTCTAGACTTGCTTCTAAAACGGAAGAAGACTTCAATAGAGGTCAGGAAGATGAGTTTAGTGTGTGCAATGTCACAGGGGGTATAATTGAACAGGATGAGTGGATAGAAGCAGTAGCTAATGATCCCGTTTTGCAACATGTATGTCATTTTCTCAAGAACGCGTGGGACTCTGAGAGTTTGAAGGATTCTGAAACATTGAAAGGTTTCTGGAAAGTTAGAAATTAGTTATCTGTGTCAGGAGAGTTATTGTTTCGGGGAGGAAGGTTAGTGGTTCCAAGTGTTTTGACAGAGAAAATAATACATTTGGGACACACAGGACATCAAGGAAGAAGCAAAACTAAGGCCATAATTCGCTTAAACTATTGGTAGCAAGGAATGGACTTAAGTATAGAGGGAGTAATTATAGAATGTCCAGACTGTTGTAACAGTGATAACATTTATAAAACAAGAGTACCTTCGATGTGTGTCAGGAGTATGTCAAGCAGGCCGTGGGATATGGTAGTAATAGATATTGTGGGACCGATTTATGCAAGAGCAGGAAACAACTATATTCTAGTGTTAGTGGATCAATTTTCCAGGTGGGTCAAGATAGGTGTGGTCAGTAGTGTGGAAACTAAGAGGATAATTGGTCCTCTTGAGGAAATCTTTGCTCAGGAAGGTTATCCCAACTCCATCCTAACAGACAATGGTCCCCAATTTGTTTCCAAGGAGATGGAAGAATATCTGAGGAAATTGGGAATCAAGCATTAATTATGCTCATTGTACCATCCAGAAGGGAATGGAGTGGTAGAAAGGTTTAAAAAAGAGTGTGTGCAACTGGAGGTGGTGGCAGGCAGAAATTGGAAAGAAGGTCTAAAAAGTTTCTCGTAGCTTACCACTTAACTCTGCATTCGACCACTAGTGCAGTTCCTTTTGAGTAGTTCAGGGGTGGAAAGGCCAATACTACATTGGTGCCTGGATGGGTATCCGGGGACAAAAACAAAGCTGTTTCCTGGTCACAGGAGGAGCATGACAGAAAGTATGAAGAGAATCAAGTGGTAATGAGGAAGGAATATTTTGATAGAACAAGAAGGACATGTACTGTCAATGTAAAAATAGGGGATGTGGTGTTGATTAGGAAACCAACATTGAGTAAGACTGAGAGTAAATATTGGGGTCCAGTTGTGGTCACCAAGTTGTTCAAGAATGCAGTCAAGGTTAGTGACGGAAGAATTTGGAATCTTAATCGTGTTGTGATCTCCAAGAAGAGAGATATTTAACATTCTTCTGTTCTCCTTGGCTATCTTTTGCTTGTGAATGCCCATTTCAAGAAATTACTGTTTGCACTTTCATTGTAACAATTTTTGTACATAGTTTTTTTTTATTTTAGGTTTATATTTATAGCTAGATTATAACTAAGTTTGTTGAGGGAAAGGTGTGTGGTATCTGCAGAGAAGTTTACTCTGCATCTTTCAAGAAGTAGAATGTAAAGGGATTCTATATTCCTGAGGTGAGAGTTGGAGGAAGGTTGCGGAGGAGGTGGAAGAAAGCTGTGCTGCTCTGAGAACCTATGTGGATGGGATATTATTTTGGATCACAATAAACATATTTTGAAGAGCTCCACTCTACGGACCTTATTTCTACATATTCCCACCGCAAGAAGCACTCTAGGAGACAGATCCTCTGAAGGGATACTGTGGTGGACTAACATCGCTACCAGGTGGTGCTACCCAATGATGGTGGTAATTTGGAGATGGGGACCTGGACACAGTTGCATCATTATTGACCACGTCCATTTGCCAGACAGGGACTCGCCCTCTTGATTGTTGCTGTACAGATCCCTCCCCAGATCTCTCCAGTATATTAACATAGAGTGGCCTCTATCTCCACAGAGGTTTCTTGGAATAGTTTGTTCAGCCTTGGTGCCAGCCTGGGCTTAACAATCTGCGCTAGGTGAACCTAGTTTTCATAACTGAGAGGGTATTTAGAGGACCTTGGTGAGATAGAGCATTGTGGAGACCAGATTGTGGTTTGCTGCATCATGAGCAGTTAAACTGGAGCAGAGAGGGATACTAGTTTCACATCTCCTCCTTATAGGACTCTACAGTCTTGCTTCCCTGACACTGTCCTTTCAGCCTTCTCCCATAAATTAGAATGGTTAGTGGCAAAGCCATGCGTCAACTCTTTTCACAGAAGGACATACCAGAGCCTGTGCAGGACGCCACCATAAAACTTATTTTGGGGGAAATCTACATGGTGGGCACGTGGCTTGGATTCATGGAGGAGAAAATCTCTGAACTCACATCAGAAATTAAGACACTCCACACTGATGTGGGTTCCTTGCCCATAGTTTGAGTCCTAGGAAATGCCGGGTTGCTATTCCTGCCTTGCACTGTACTACGCTCATTGGCAGTTGATGAGGGACAGTATGTAATAGTAAAACTCAAGGTAGATAGTAGAATACTGAGTGTGGGCTTCATATTTTTCAACAAACGGGAGCAAGGAGCAATTTCTACCTGGAGCCCTAAGAGAAATGGGCCCTCCCAATTGATTCTAGGTGGAGACAGGAACCTTGCCCTGATGCAATTTTAGACAGGACATGCCCTGCTGACTTAGTTCATAACAAAGACAGAGCGATCCTTGAGGATGTTAGAGACGACCATGGCCTAAATGACATTTGGCACCTTCTATATGAAACATCATTCACAGGTCTATGATTCACAATCAAGGACAGATTATTTTCTGATCTCCCATACAGTGATACCAACAGTCACTGACAGCAGTCTTTGGAAATTTTCAATCTCTGACCATGCCCCAATCAGTATACAACAGAATTGGAATCTTCAGAAGCCCCATAGAAAGCTGTGGTGCCTTAATATATATTACTACAAAATGCTCCTGTTAAAACTGCCACTGAAGTCTCACCTCACCACTTACCTCGCAGACAATAGGTGTTCATTTCATTAAGCCCATACTTTAAAAGGCTGCAGCAAAAGCAACAATCAGAAGACAGTTAATGAGGGGTGCAACACTAGCCAATTGATGTAAAGTCAACAAAGAAGTATCTTTAAACAAGACATCCAAACTATGGTAAGGGACCACAATGCCAAACCCTCAGAGAATTCTAGACATCAGCTTATTAAGGCCAAAATGGAACTCAATACTAAGCTTAGGACTGGTCACTACGAACAGGAGGAAAAGGAAGGCCAGTTGCTTGATGCACAGTTGTTGCAAAGGGAGACGGCAATGGCCATCCCTGCAGTTAGAGACCAAAGTGATGAAATCCTCATAGAGTCCTAGGACATATCCACAGCATTTGCAAATTACTATAACGAGCTATATTTCTCTGAACTTGGCTAAAACAAGCCCAAGGAGAACCAGTTTTTTGATGGCCTTTGGCTACCCTGCTTTAATGATGCAGGACGAGCATCCCTGGAAGGGGAAATTTGGAAATATGAGATCTTCCAGGTCATAAGCAATCTTTCATACAACAAAGCACCAGCTGAGGATGTCTTCCCAGGAGAATGTATAAATGGTTAGGGGACAGAGCGATGGACCGCCAATTGAGGCCTAGAAAGAGGCTGAAGTCTTTCTCCAACAGTGTGCAGATCACAGTCCTCTCCAAGGCAGAGAATGGCTCAATTCTTTGTAGCAGCTACAACCTGACCTCCCTCCTGAATGTAGATAAACAAGTACTGGTAGGGATATTTGATCTTATGCCCCAAAACATTACAGTTAATGGCTCGCAAGTAGGATTTGTGCCAGACAAAACCTCTCATAATCATGTGTGCATTTAGTGCATACCTTGTGGCTTCCAAAGGATGCACCAGGAGAACAGCTAGCATATCTACCACGCTGAAAAGACATTCAATAGGATATAGTGGAAGTGCAAGTTTTGTACCCTTTATAGATTAAGATTATGCAATGACTTCATCTGAAAGATCATATGGTTATATGATGCCCCTACAGCTCAGGTTCACTGTGAAGGTTTTGTATCAGACACCTCCTGGTATGCATGGTATGCATCATGGCCCCTTCCCGGTATGCATGGAATGCATCAGACCCCTTCCCGGTATGCATGGTATGTATCAGACCCCTACCAGGTATGCATGGTATGCATCAGGGCTGCCCTCGCTCACCCCTTCTGTTTTCATTAGTATTAGAACTGTTGACAGCAGTCTTAAGACAGAATGCGTAGATCATGGGATCACAACACCAGCAGGCCCATCCAAAATTCTTCTTTACGCATATGAAATTCTGTTTACTTTGAGAGACTTGGCCACTTTGCTACCTTCCCTGATGTCTGTGATACCAGGTTTCTCTGACATCTCTGGCTACAAGATCAACGGGGACAAAAGTGAGGTATAGCTACTGTCTAGAATAATGACAAGAGAGGCGAAAATGTTAAGTTGCAGTGGTGGAAAGCATGCCTTAAATATCTGGGGGGTTGGTTTGTAACAATAGGGGAGTGGAAAGGACGGCAGCAGACAATATAGAGCCACTTGTGAAAGAAAATGAGGCAGAACTGAGCTGGCGTAACTTGCATAAATTGAGTGTAGCTTAATCATGCAGAATAACCTAAAAATTCTGAAAGATTAGTCATAATTACTCCAGAAGATTAATTCTGCATTTAGTGCTATTTGTTA
This sequence comes from Pleurodeles waltl, assembly GCF_031143425.1. Lineage (NCBI taxonomy): Eukaryota > Metazoa > Chordata > Amphibia > Caudata > Salamandridae > Pleurodeles > Pleurodeles waltl. The sequence goes on along the minus strand of NC_090446.1, from coordinate 1,157,173,399 downwards.
ATGTCAAATACCCCCTTGTGTCCAAAATGGGTACAAAAATGCATTTTGCGCCAAAAGTGCTAAATGTGCCCTTGGGGTAGGATTTTGACACACCTTACCCCAAGCCTTTAGTGCTATTTCCTAACCACAAAATGCCCACTTCCTGTCCAAAATGGGTGCAAGAAGGTGTTTTGCACTGATAAATAGTGCTAAATGTGCTGTTGGGATAGAATTATCCCCTGAAATTACTCCTGACATCCGCTTACAGTCACTAAATATGGACTGGCGATACAATTGTTTTCCCCCAAAATACTCTTAAGCAAGCAAGCAGGTTAAGCATGTTATTATAAGTAATTCAGCGCCAAAGAGAAATATGGAATTATCTAAATTACTCCAATTATGCCAGAATAATCAAAATTACTCCTGGCCCTAGGCAGAATATGCAAAATGGTTCCAGTTGAATCTTTCACTATGGGGGACAGTACAGGCAAGATGGTCACAGTCCCTAGCTTAACATATCTGTTAGGGATGCTATGGCTTGCTGTCAAGATGTCTATCCTGTGAGGCATTGACAAGGGGATAAAGAAGTTTGCGTAGGGGCTATGAAGCCAAGAGTGAGGCCTATTCACACAATTGCGTGTCAAGTGGCAGTGATTGCTACAAGTAGACTACATTGAAAATTATTGGAAAGCGGTGATTTGAGATCTAGAAAGTGCTGTTTGAAAGTATATAATGAAATTTATACTCTTTAAAATGATACAAGACTGTTACCGGACAACACAAAAGCTCTGAACCACCGGCCTACTACACCATTCCGACTGTTGGTGAGGGCACCCACCCAGATGTAACATACTTCATGAGTTTATCATTGCCCAGTCTTGGAGGGTCCTGGACCATAGTGATTACCCTGAATAGCCCACTATACATACCAGTCAGTCCCCCTGTCTGGGCGGCTAGTCCTTTTACATAACATGGGTGACATGCTAACTCTGACTTACCATACCGGGCGACTGCTGTCCTCTGCCCTTGCTACTGCAAAAATTTGCAAATGACATTCGAGGTTGCCCCTGAAACCAACCCATGATGAGTGCTAGATGCAAATGCTTAAGATTGCAATTTAGAAATAAATTTTCTATAGTTTACAAGGCAGATTAGAAGTATTTGTGCACATTTAGTCGCCCTTCATAAACTACTCCATGCTAATGGCATAACGGGGTAGTGTAGATTATGTAGATGCTCGTGGGCCCATAGACAAGAGTCCATCGGTGTACTGCCATCACTGATAGAATTTCACACCTGTGTTAATGGTGCCATAGGCAAAAGCGGCTGGTGGCAGGACCACAGCCAGTTTTACTGCTGACGTAACTGTAGCAGCTAAACCTCCACACCTGAATTGACAGATTAAAAGGCATGTAAGGTTAAAACTTACCTTTTTCCTATTTTTCACTTCCTTTGCCGCCATGAACCCGATTGACCTTCCTTTGCTGCTGCTATTTCACCACAATGCAAATTAACCCAGTTGTTGCCAGAATCGAAGGTGAGTTTTTTTTAACTGTTACCATTGGAATTGTCTGTGTACATTAGCTCTGTACCTGTGCATTTTTTTATAATAAATTACGAGGAACAGTATAATAATGTCTAATGCATATGTGTGTAATGTGGTAGTTTAAGAAATGTGAAGTTACACACCTGTATATTTCATTTACATTCATCAATTTGGCTCATGCTGCCTCCATGCTAATAGACACCTGAACAAAAAGTCACATTAATCCCAAATTCAAAATGTGTCCATACAAGTGTGTTTAATCATCTTCCCTAAACTATCAAATCAGACGTATGCATTACACATCATATGAACAACATAATTGTAACAAAATGTATTATTGACACTAATTATTGCAACAAGTGGGTTTAAAAGAAATGTACATTCAATGTCACTTCTAAACTTAAAACATTTGATATATGTGTTAATGTCTCATTTCTCCTTGTCTAGTGCATTTTCTGTATATCATTAAATTTCCTTTAACTCTAAAGTCTTTTTACTTGTAATGCACTTATCTTTTTTAAAACACACTTGTATTAACAAGTTAAAAAATGTAAATATGTTTAATTTTGGTTTAAGTGTCCATTATCATGATGAATGCTTGCACAAAAATTACCATGTCCATTACAAATGTTCATCACTAATGTATGTACTATACACATATGTCAGAAATATGAAATTAAGTTCATGTTACTCACATTCTCATCAATAACATTGTTATTGATAAATTTTATGTAAAACTAAAATGTCAGGACAAACTTCGTGAAAATATAGTTTTTTTATGTTTAAATGAGATCCGTCTCTCAAAAACCCTCAGTATAAATAAAACATAAATGTCCAATAACACAGGATGCACTGCATTAGTTTAGGTTTTTGCCCAAAAACTGCCTCCCAAGTACCCTGCCAAGGGACAACCTCCTCAAGAACGGGCATCTAGTGGGCACAGAGCAGGCACTTGAAAGATCCTTCTTGGGAGGGGTGGGATTGGGTTTCAGGGACAGGTAAGAAGGGAAATTGGGTGGAGGAAAAAGGGTAGAAGCGGTGGGAGAGGATTGGGTTTGGGAGGTAGAGGGAACTGGAATGGATGATGTGTGTGTGTGTCCGTTTTTCCAGGTGCATGTGGGTCTGGTGTGTGTGGTCTATGTTTGGGTGTGTGTTTCTTAGAAGCTTTTGTGTGAGTGGCCTGCTTGGATGAGTGTGATGTTGATGTGGTTGGTGTGGTTGTGGTGCATGTGTCTGTATGTTATGCAGATGCATGTGTGTCTGGTGTATGTTTCGGTGTGTGTTTCTTTGAAGGGGCTTAGTGTTCAGGTGAGTGTGTGCGCTTTGGTTTGGTGGGTGTTGTCTTGTGTATAGGTGAGAATTTGTGTGAGTTTGTTTGTCTGGATGAGTGTGCTGTTGAGGTGGAAGTTGTGGTGCATGTAGGTGTGGTGGAGATTGTGGGAGTGCTGGTCATTGTGGTGTTTGTGGGAATGTTGGTGGTTGTTTGCAAGGTGGTGGTGCTTGTGGATGCGGTGGTGGGTGTGGTGGATGTGGTACCTTTGGGTATAGTGTCAGTAGTGTGTGTATATTGAATGGGTGTATATTTGTGTTTCCTTGTGTATTTGTGCTTATGTGTGAGTGTGGGTGTGCTCCTTGTGTCTGTTAGAGTAGGTGCATGCAAAGAGGTGAGTGTGCTTGGGACTGGGGTGGGAGTTGGGATTTGGCATGGGGGGCTGCAGACAGTGCAGGAGCTATTATCACAAGCGATCTCTGCATGCTAAACATTGAGCTATAACTGGTATCCAGAAATTACACAATTTGTTGCATTTGGCAACTTAGGCCCTGGATGCCATTCTCAACCGCTGTCTGGCCTACAGAGATGCTGGGTAACAGGTCAATATCCTCTTCAGTGAGCGCAGCCAGGGAGGATGGGGGTGGTGCCTGCGGCAAAGGAGACACCAGCCCTTTAAGGGGGCTGGTTTGGCCAACTGGGGGAGAGCAAGAGGGAGGGTAGGGATCGGAATCTAGGTGGCGGACAAGGATGCAGATGGTAAAGGTCCTGTACAGTCATCCACCACTAGGAACTGTCACTTGTGAAGGCCTCCAAAGAAGATGAAGAGCTGGTGTCCTCCGTTCCAGTCCCCTCACCCTCCATGCCACTGTGTCCATTGGTGTCAGAGGTCTCACCCCCTGACACAAAGTGGCCAGCTGCTTCCCTGCCTTCGTGGCTAATGTCCCCTTCACCTGCTCCTGAAGATGCTGAAAAGACAGATAGATCATTTTTATTGTATCCGTACAAAGAAAAATTAAATGATCATGAGCCTTTTTAACAAAACATTTCCTAATTTTCATATGTTACCTGCTTCAAGGCTTTCAAACGTAGGCATATTTTACCATTACCCCACGCATGTAGGGAACATCTTAAGGACCCGTTTCCTTGCAGTTTTGTAATTTATCATCATTACTCCCATTTCATTTGTTTAAAAAAAAGCTTTATTGGTTTTTTATATAGAGTACAACAAAGAAAGGAAACAGTGGCAAAACTATTTAGATTGGATACACAGAATGTCACATCATTATAAGAGCACATGTTTGGCGCCATACATGCATAGGTCAAAACGTAGCTATAACAGCACAGGTGTCCCAGGTATCTCAGGCATACATGTATGAAATGATAGTAATTGGAATGCTGGCCTAGAAGCACAGAACATAAGGGGGGCAGGATTGGAAGGCGGGGAAGATAACCAGGAGGGGCGAGAAGAGGGGGAAAGAGAGGAAAGGGAGCAATATTGTGGTTTCACTAACCGGAATCATCCTGATAATAAGTCCTCCTGGAGCCCCACACTCAGGGGCGGGTCCTCCGAAGGGGAAAAGGAGCGTGGCCCCTTCCCCCCCCCCCTGTCAGCAGCAGAAGCTGCAAAACTTCCACAATAAGGGGATAAAAAATTATGTTTATTATCCCCTCGTTGTGAAAGGGGTGAGGCATCTGGGATGAGGAGCTGTGAGGGGGAGAATGTTTGGCCGGCCGATTCCTGCCAGCCAAACACACATCTACAGAGTTGCCGGGCTGGAGAGAGCCTGCACAAGCTCCTAGTCTGCCTGGGAGCGTCCAGCCAGGGCATTCCCAGCCAATCCTGACACTGCTTTGAGCAGCGTCAGGATTGGCCACAGGGCAGGCTGGGAGCCTGTGCTTGCGTGCAGCCAGCAGGGAAGAGGAGTGAGGCACGGGACTGCACCGAAAAAGTAAGTGTTTTGGATTTTTTTTAATTTAATTGAATTACATTTTAGGCCACCTCCCCCCCCAGTGCACTGCACGTGCCCCTCTCCTTTCGAGCGAAGTGGGCCACGACTGCCCACACCTTCTGAAACTTCAGAGGGCAACCTGTACTCTCTTATGTTACCTTTTCCGCAACCATATATCTGTCCATCCCATCCCTCCATTCACGCAGTGTGAAGGTTTCTCGCACCTAGCCACATCCTGTTTAGCCACCACCAACCCCAGATTACAAAACATGAATTGTACCCTTGGTTAATCAACATCAGTCAGTTTCCCCCATAAGATGTATCTCGGATACATTAGCATTTCTTAGTTTAAGATACAACATTCTGTAGGATTTCTGTCCAATATGCCTAGATGATTTGGCATCCCCAGACGGTATGAATAAACTCTCCCTTGATATCTCCACACCTCAGACACCCTTGCCTTCTCTGTCCTCCCCATCCTGTGTAGCCTTACTCGTTCACAATATATGTGGACACCTTGAATTGCATTAAACTAAACCTAGAGTCAATTGCCACCTCTCTAGGGTGCATTGGGGTGACAATTCAATCTGTATTGTTGATCTCCCCCAGCTCAGCCTCCCAAGGGGCCCTCAGTATGGCCAGGTTGTGTGGCATATTGGTATTTATGGTTTTATATGTGCATTAGACTGCCTTAGTGGTTAGTGCCTCCCTCAATAGCTTTCCCTCTAGTGGGGCATGTTCTGGGACATCCTCCTCCTCCAGCCCCTATGCTTGCTACATGTGACGAAGCTGTACATATTTCAAAAACTAGTTTTGATGCAGATTGTATTCTTCCTGGATTTTTTCAAAAGACATCAGTACCCCATTCTGCATTACATCCCCTACTTTCCCATTTAATTTATGATAATTTCTCTTGAACATTTCACATTTCTCCTGTAACCGTTTAACACCTCTGAATTTACAGATTGGTTGTTTTGAATAGTGAACTCATGTCACAAAAATAAACATGTAGCTAGAAATCTTTGTACCATGTACATTATTCATCTGGAAAAGTCACTTTCAAAAATTATTTTTCTTCAATATTAATTTATCAACTGAATATTACAAAGGATGCAAAAATTGTGTTTTTAGATGTGTATTAGTCTGTCACCAATGTGTACACATTCCTGTCTGTTTCATTTAATATGGTTTGCCTGCCAGATTCATGTTTGTAAAAACAGACTAGCTTACATGCACACTTTTGAAGGAGTAATGCTTCATGCCAATCTGCAACTGTGAACATGAACTGGCTTGAATTTTGAAGTGAAAACATATTTTTTATACGTTTTTGCTAAAAACATGTTGCCATTATTCTTATGCTCCTTGCTACCTATTATGCTTGGATCACATGCTACCTATTGTTTGTTTATTACACCAACTCACAAATGTAAGTTTGAAACATCCACTGTATCATAAGTGCATTGTATGCTATGTCACCTATAATAGTGTCAATAAAACCTCCTCACAATTGTGATGGAGCATCACACCTGACATAATCATTAATTGTGGCATGTTAAGTACAACTGTCCCTCATAACAGACACAATCCAGTTACATATTTGTTTTTAGGCAGGCATGTGCTAAAACTGTCCTTTGGTAGTGATCAGAAATCTAGTAGGAACATTTCCCACAAATCAGTGCCCAAGACACATCATCATACACCTTGTGCAAAACTTAAAACTTACAGAACTCTTCTTGCGTATTTGTCAATGCTACTTTATGTTGATTCCATAATTTGTCACTGTAACCAAAATCTTAATCTAACAATAGGAACTTACCCCCTTGATGCTGCTGTTGGGCTCTCAATTGCCCACTAAGCTTTGGATATGCCACAGCAAGTAAGCAGTCCATTGGGGGGCCAGGGTGTGGAGCACCCACTTCCAACGTTGGGAGGACTGGCCAAGCTGGACTTCTGATGTCTTTTTTGTCCAGCACAGAAGGTCCTCCCACCGCTCTCTGCAATGAGTGCTGTACTGCTTGTAGACCCCCCGGGTCTGCACCTTCTTTGCAATGGCCTTCTTTATGGTCTTTTTCTTATGGCATTGACCTGTATGGATAAGAAAAAAGAAAGATACCTTTTTGTTAGCTTTGTTTTTTTATATTAATGTAACACAATTTTGAGATGTGTATCACAGGCATTTCTAATAAGTTAGCACAGCATATTTTCTAAAATTTTACTTGAAACTACGAATTTGTAGTGATCTGTTGAGTGCCCCCTTCACTTTTCAGGTCCCTATATTACAAATCCACGCTAGGGGTCTGAAACATTTCTTGCAGTGAGAGCTATTTCAGATCAGTTCAAATCATTGTAGGATAATGAAGGCTAAACAACTTATGCACTGTTACCATTCACCCCCACTCCCACCTGCATTGGCCTAATGACTAATATCCCTAGATATAATCATAAGAGGGACAGGGAGATTATACTGTCCAGTGTACAGCCTCCCTATTAATAACGCGAATCAAAAAATACACTGTTCCACAAGAAAGCATAGTCCACAGGGCATCTCTAAAGATAGGAGCAACAGCCCTCACACATCCATTTGGATGTCATGCCCCATCATAAGGCTTGTTCCTCGTCAGACTGGCGCTGCTATGTCTGACGGGCCCCACAAGGGGGCTCTTTGCCAAAGATCTTAATTGGTAGTGTGTGCCGTGGTAAGAATTTACAGGGATAGATTTAAACCTACAGGCAAACAAGAGCAGGAGTGAAAGGAGTAAAAATTGGCTTGAGAACCTCAAAAACCTGTATTTTATTAATTGTAAAGGGTCTCGGTCAAGATTAAAAACAACAGGGAGTGGAATGGAAATAATGTTCCAACACTCTACCAAAAACGCAAGGGGGTAAAGGAAAATTATTCCTTCAACCACTAATCAAGGTCAACATGTTTTGCACCTAAAAATTTCTCACGGATCTAATGGCGCTTCATCAGGACCAATGTAATCAACTTCTCCTAAGCTACACTATGTACCTTATTGTGTCATGCGTTGTGTGAGAGAGCTCTGAGTTAACTTACTCAAAAAGCTACGCATCTAACAATCTAGATGGGTGAAAACCTGTGGAGAGAAAGCACAATGTACAGACCAACAAATGTAAGATCAAATATATATACACAATTAGATGTACAAAAAGTGTTGTGGCACTCACTGATGACATGCTGCCATGCTGGGTGGAAGACTCAAAGTAATGCAAAATCACAAAATAAAATGATGGACGGAGTGTTGAAGCTTTTCAAACATTCACCCCCGGTCACAGATCTGGGTTTAATCCATCGTTATTTTGCTTGCCACGTCACCCCAGTTCAGACCCAGCCATATGCAAATCAGTTTTGACCCTGCTCCCTATGGGAGCAGTCCAGTCTGAACTGCTAAGCCAGGTCCTCCCTGGACAGGATTCAAGCATCCTGGCACAGGTTTCAGGGTATCACCCTTCATCTGCCAGGCTAGCTTGAATCCAGTGGTGCAGCAAGCAAGGGACCCACGTCTGGGCATATATTAGCCACTTAGGGCACACAAGACAATATCACAAAATAAAATGATGAATGGAGTGTTGAAACTTTTCAAACACTCACCCCCAGTCACAGATCTGGGTTTAATCCATCGTTATTTTGCTTGCCCCGTCACCCCAGTTCAGACCCAGCCATTTGCAAATCAGTTTTGACCCTGCTCCCTATAGGAGCAGTCCAGCCCGAACTGCTAAGCCAGGTCCTCCCTGGACAGGATTCAAGCATCCTGGGACCAGTTTCAAGGTATCTGGCAGGCAGGCTAGCTTGAATCCAGTGGTGCAGCAAGCAAGGGACCCACATCTGGGCATACCCTAGCCACTTAGGGCACACAAGGCAATATCACAAAATAAAACTCAAAGTAATGACTGCTTACCCTCCTCTATTAGGGATGGGGCTCCATGGGAACAGGCGTACCAAGGAATATCATTGCTTCTACCCAAACACAAAAATTGTGTTCTTGATACAATACAGGGTAGGAGTATGTGTTTAATAGTAAATTAACATCTCTGTTAATGGCCCTAAAAGGATATTGGAGGGGCCTTGTAGGCTAGATAAGCAATGTATGTATAGTATGTGGGTCAGATAAGGACGTACAATGCCTGGTCTATGGCCAATCCCAGTATTACAAGCAAAGTAAACCAAAATGGATGAAAATCTAGATGCCAGGAGATGGGGCTAGTATAATACATGAGGCAGTCACTAGCAGTAAAGTGTTACCACCACAAAAAGCAGAATAAATAAAACCATAAGATTCTTACTATTGTATGATTTCATAACACATTAAACAGCTCATGTCAAATGGTTATGCATTCCATACATACCGATATGACTGCAGAAAAAGGGAATAGAATGGAGCCATAAGGGTCTCCCCATCATATATGTGTGTAACAGGACTGACAACTTATGTCAAATAGTTGATCGTGAGGTAAACGACCTTATCACCACGGAGAACCACAAAAATAAAGCCATAACTAAACTGCCTCAACGAGTGCAAACAACTACAGAGAAATTCTTAATAGCGAGTTGTGTCAGAACAATGCAAAAAAATGGGCTCAGAAGGAGCATCAATACTCACTTCTTTGGCGAAGGTCCGTGTATGGAGACCGTTCCGGAAAGTCAAAAGTTGAACTTGGCCAGGGGTTCAAATGGTCAGGTCACTATGAGGAGATCGAATCAGTGGAGAACTTTGCAAGTGAAGGGTGGTCTCTCTAAAAGTAAAGGCCCGCCCTAGGGTCAAGAGAAACAAACAACGGACGAAGGGAATGTCTTGACGGGAACCATGAGAAAATAATGTAATGACTCGTCACGCATTAAGGTGACACACCCCCTGCTGTCAGGCACAAAATCAAGATCAAAAAAGGACTGATGATTGTCTTGAGCTACAGACGAAGTGCTAATGCTGATCATCCAGAGAAATTGTACAGAAAAACCAATAGACACAATCCGACGGCCATAAATGGGCCAGTCATAGAGGAGAGTCAGAAAAAAATGAATAAAAAATAAAAATAAATAATCAGACCAAAAAGGACACATGCTAGGGGTTATAGGGCAGGGACATCCATGTCGGGGGCTCCCCTAAAAAAATAGAAATACTGCATGATATTTTGTCGAGGTCATCACCAGCATAACAAATAACTAGTGTACAAAGAGCAGCAAATCATAGATATCATAAAAAGAGTAGATAAGTATCATAACCACAAAAAAAGCTAAAGTCTCATCAGATACATCATCGTGAGCCAATAACAGAACTGAGTTTAATATAAGAGCTCCACAGATGTAGTCACATGTTATATCCTGAGAGAAATGCCAAAGGTTCATCCCCAAAGTAGGCATGGCACCGGTCAGGTGTGTGGGGGGAAAACTCATCCAAGGGTTATAATCATTCAGTCCGTGGATATGGATCCCAAGTATGAACACCCAACATTGTTCTCTTTCTAGTAAGGTCTTAGATCCACTACATACATGATTGGGTGTGTCCAAGAATACCCACCACATACCGTTATGAGTGTGGTTTTTATCAAAGTAGTGGACACTAATTTTAGTGGTGGAACATCCACATCTGATGTTACTGCAAAGTTCATTAATCCTAACCTTCACTGGTATAGTGGTCATTCCCACATATCTTAAAAGGTAGGGGCATGTGATCATGCAAATGCAATTACGAGGATTGCAGTTAGTGTGTTTAAACAGGCGCCATTTGCCTATAGGTTCCAAATCTAAGGTGTCGACCCACTTGGTCAGTGAACAAACATTGCAGCTACCACATAGGTGATGGCCTGATACCGGTGGGAGGTGCCAAAGTGTCGCCTGACTATTTAAAAATTACATTTATATTTAGTAAGACATTCAAAAGTGTAACCTACCAGTCTCCACTCCACCAGGAATTCCTGTCAAGCCTTCAGGATGTAGGATCTGCAAGACCTTCCCCTTCCAGGGGAAAAGTTGTTGAGGGGGCTAGGATAACTACCACCAGTCTTCTGGACCTTCAGGTGACGCTTGGAGGGCAGGGAATGCACTTGCCCCTGCAGGTCCTTCCACCTCTTCCTACTTTACTCTTATGTGTGCAGGTTGTTTGCTACAGCATTCACTCTGTCAACAATTCTGACCCACATTTGCCTTTTTTGAGGCATTTTGTTCTTGGGCTTCAAACAATTGTAACTTTACTTATAACATTTAATCTAGCATGACTGACAATTCTCCCTCTGTAAAACGGGGATTTCTCCTCCCAGCATTAATGTGTAAATAAAATTGAATGTAATAAAAGTCCTACAAGTTGATGAAAGATAAGTAAACAACAGAAAAGTTAATAGAGGGAGAAAAAAGAAAATAATCTGACTTCTGTGTGGCAACTTCAGAAGCAAATTGGTGCTGTGCAATGGCATGGCAAAGGATCATAGTCTGAAATGGAGTGTGTTTTATAGTGTGGCATGCAGGTGTAATCAATTAGCCAAAAGACATCAGATGTGTGCTGCTAGCATCCATCCAATAGCCACAGACATAGTACAATGTTGAGTGGGTCCTGCCACGGTCTCCTGCCATCAGGAATCCACAGCTTGAACAACGCCAGCAGAATAGTGACATCTAAATATGCTTGGCACAATCCCGCCACCCTAACAGTGAAGGAGTGCCAGTAGCCAGCATAGGAGCCCGTCACGTTGGCAGCAGGAAACTGCTTATGCGATGGGCTACACTCTGTCGATGTGGACGAAGGTTCAGCCGCAATACATCTGAATACAGTGGTCAGAATTTTGTCACCTAGGCAGAGTACTTGAAACCGCCAAGGGACAACAGAACTCCCATCAAGATCTAAATCAGGCCCTCGGTCTTGCCCACTCACCATATCCCTCTCCCATCCCACTCCCAGCTCTCCCCGTCACACCACCACCCATTTCCCATTGAGGATGCCCCATTCTTGTGTGTGCGGTTAGCAGGAATGGCCCTAAGAACTATAACCACTTCTGTACAAATGTTCCCTTTGCTTTGTACTATTATGATAGTATATATAAAACAGCTTCTTGTCCATTTGTATATCTGCTTGAATATTTTGTTAGCTTTTATCTCCTTGTTGACCCCAGGGTCTCAGTAAAAGACAACAGCAGGTCTGGATGAGGAAAGGTTGTGAACCGGAATTGTAGATAAATAGTTTTTCCCCTCATTTTACTTGGCGATACACACGTTTATGTTTATGATTGCAATGATTTTTCTGCATGTTGTATGTAAACAGGCTTTACTGCAATATCATGCTGTTGGCATACAACTATATATCAATAAATAATTATGAAAGAGAAAATAAATAAATAAATAAAAATTTATCTTTTGAAACTACAATGGTATATTGATAATATCTTACATTTAATGATGATCAAGGCACATGAGAATTTCTTTCTACAGCTGTTGATGTTTCATTCTCTGAAAATGGTAAAAGCTTAAAAATCTTTTTTAATGTTAGTCGCAAACATATTAATATTTCTGCTTAATCCTTCCTAGGTTGTGTCAGCCTGTCATCTGATGGGGTACTAGCAATTCATAGGTGGACAGCTTGGAGTCATGCACGTATATTAATTATCGAGAGACAAGTTGGATTATCATAGAGGGGGGCGTGGCTAACCGCCTAAGATGGCGGTCGCATAGATGAGGGGCTCCCGACCGGGCCCGACGTAAAATTGAAACCCGACGCATAGCGGGGACGGGGGAATGGCTGGAACCCAAACGCTAATCCGGGGGAGGTGTCGAGAGTCAGACGGTGCAATCCAGGGCCCCCAACAAGGTCTGAATACGATCTAATAAGAAGAAAGATGAATGGGCCTGTGTAAGAAGCGCAAAGACGAGTGGTGACAAGACCAGCTACGGCCGAGGGGTGCTGAGCGGAGGTGACTAGAGGTGCGATCGGGGTACGTCCTGTGTGCTGACCCGGCTGCCCGGGGCGATTCCCTGCCCGTGGTCGCGCTGGAAGCCAGTCGGTGGCGCGTGGGAGGACCCGCGTCATCAACGGATGCGAAGAGCGGAATAGGCCTGGGGACGAGGCATGAGGATTGGCATGGCTGAGAAGCGGTGAGTGGGGGTGGGTGAGGATGCGGCCGAGGGCGAAAAGTCGGCCAAATAACAGACCTATTTGCCAATCGGGCTGCCGGCGGCCATCCCCCCCACCCTTGAAAGCCCCGGCAACCGTGCACACCATGCCGAAAGACCCACGGCACTTGCAGCCGCAGTACCAAGGGAAAACACTCTATTGCTGAGGAGGCGCTTTGGACTGGGCTGAAACCTGGACCTTGTTACGGTTTCATTTGAGAGCATGGCAATAGCGTTCCGCTAAACGAAGGACCAACCACAGAGGAACTGCCCCACTGGAGAGTATAGACTACCGCTGGGACAGTTGGGGGTGGCACCGGGGAGGGGATGGAAAACTGGATTGCACAGTGACAAGTGTTACTGCAGTGCACACGAAAGAAATAACTCACAAAGCCCCTTCCAGGACCTTCCCCCCGCTATATACTGCTAAGCGGAAATAGGATTCTGACAACCTGATAAAATGCTATAAGAACAATAAGACCCGAGGGCCCGCCAGGACTGAACGTATGATAATCTGACCCGAGGTGTAAGACAAAAAGAACATGACAGAGAAGTCCGGTAATGGGCCGTACAAAGGGCAAACCAATGGAAAACGGTGTAACCTGACTCCCCAGAACCAGATCCCGACGTCCCAGGCGAAAGAAAATATGGATAAGCTGGACACTGTACTAAAAGAAATCAGAGACTCTCGACAAGCCATAGAGAACAGATTGGATATGATCACAACAGACATGAATATAATGAAAGATGATCAAGCAAAACTCTCAGACAGGTTAAAGCAAACAGAATCAACAGTGGCAGACATCCTCCCGACACATTATTACAATAAAAATGCCATTGTGAAGCTCCAACAGCAGATGGAAACCCTACAGGAAAGGATCGAAGACGCAGAGGGGCGCTCATGGTGCAATAATATACGCATAATTGGGCTCCCCGAAGGCAAAGAAGGAAGCGACCCCACACAATACATTGAGTCATGGCTACAATCCATAGCCAAGGACAGACTGTCGGTTCACTTTGTGGTGGAGAGAGCACACCATATCCCTGGCAGAAAACCCATACCAGGAGCCCCAGCAAGACCTGTAATAGCAGGAATACTGAACTATAGAGATAGAGATGTCGCCTTACAGGTTGCGAGGGAGTTAGATCCCATTATGATAGACAATGCCAAGATCTCACTATATCCAGACTATATCCAGACTATACCCTGGCAGTCCAGAAGCGCAGAGCATCCTTCCAAATAATAAAACAAAGACTACGCAAAATGGAGATAAAATATGCACTGCAATTCCCAGCAAAACTCTGCATCACACATAATCAGAAAACACACTTCTTTGACTCACCCGACCTGGTGTGTACCTGGCTCGACGAAAACTTTCCATACTCACGAGCGGAGGAACAGAACAGCGGCCCCCACGCAGGGCAACTTCCTCAACATCTTAGAGACAAACTAAATAAAACCCAAATGTTACGGAAAAGAACAGGCCCAACACTGCGTCAGGCCCTGGAGGGACAAAACAATGCATTACAAACTGCGGGCTCCCTACGAGAGATGAACTCTTCTCCCTGCAGAACTGCTTCTTCAGTAGATAGCATAGCGGCATCAGACTCAGAGGGGAGCATGGCTCTATTTTCCGACATTACTCCACAACTAGCTAGAGACTTTTAACAGATGTAACCCCATAATAGCATTGGCAAAATACCTGTTATGTTCTCTGGTCAGACCCCCGCCCCCCTATAATTGTTGTGGGCCCGGTTGGTAGAGCTCCTTGACATACGTTGATTTTTCTCTCACATTACCACTAACAAACCTGCTGGCAGCGGGACATATTCTTGATCCACGCCCCATTGCGCAGGCCCCTTCCAGCATGAATTGGCTGCTTCGTTGTAGCACCTAGGTTATGTATTACGTAATTGTTTGGCAAAGCAAGTTTAGGCTTTACCTTGTATTTCTACTAGAGTATAAGTATGTTTATTTTCTATTAAGACAGACATCTACATTTACGCCAGGTACACTATTCTGCAGAAACTATAGACTAGCATGGGGCCACAAATGACTGTGGATGCACATAATCAGACTCACCTATGCATACACAATGTGAATATAATATTATCACTTTGAATGTGAGGGGGATGGGAGCTATCCAAAAAAGACACAGAATCCTAGCAAAATTAAATCGGCGCAAAGCACATATTGTTTATTTACAGGAAACTCATCTTACTGCACATGAAGCGGTAAAACTTCGTAAAAAATGGCGAGGCCAGATCTTCCACACTTCAAGCTCGGCATTTGCACGAGGAACAGCCGTGTGGATAAGAGCTGGTGTGCCCTTAGAAGTGGTTGATACTAGGATTGATGAAGAGGGCAGATTTGTTTTGATCAAGGGTAACTTGGATGGGAAACCAGTGGTACTGGGCAGCATATACGCACAAAATACTGGTCAAGATGCCTTCCTAGAACGCCTATCAAGAGTGTTAACACTATGGGCACATATTCCCTGCGTAATTGGGGAGGGGACCTTAATGCGGTGTTAGATGTTACCATGGACTGGAATACCCCTC
This sequence comes from Pleurodeles waltl, assembly GCF_031143425.1. Lineage (NCBI taxonomy): Eukaryota > Metazoa > Chordata > Amphibia > Caudata > Salamandridae > Pleurodeles > Pleurodeles waltl. The sequence continues at coordinate 1,157,157,977 of NC_090446.1, read as the reverse complement.
CAATGTCAGGAACAAATGCACGGAGACAAGCAGGTGCACTAAAGAGATGGTTACAGGGATGGTCCCTAGCAGATGTATGGCGGGCAAGAAACACTAACATGAAGGAATGTTCCTTCTATTCCCACCCCCACAAAGTGCACATGAGATTAGATCGGATTGTCTGCGTCATTACAGATGCAAATGACCAAAACCACTTACCTTGCGAAGACACTATCAGATCATAACCCTTTAGAAGTGACAATGAAATGGGGACGAACATCCACACCTATCCCAACATGGCGTTTGCACCCCATAATGTTGGAAGACACTGCCCTACGAAAGGAACTAGTGCAGACAATCAAGACCTTTTTCCATAATAATATAGATACAGCTTCCTCCCCACTAATAGAATGGGAAGCATTCAAGGTGATTATACAAGGGGTTATAATAGAAGCAGTGTCAGGAGTACGAAAAACACTGGTGAGGGAACTGACACAGGCAGAGGAAAAGATGGGGATCCTTGAAAAAGAGTCATTCAGAAACCCTACCAACACTACAGCACTACAGGATCTTAGATCTGAACACGCCCGCCTGGTAGAAAAACTCTGAAAATTTGATCATACTAGATATAAGGAAAGGATGCACAGAGAAGTTGATAGGGCAGGACTACTCCTAGCACGACTAATACGCGAAGAACTAGCCCCCACTCCCATATTACATATCAAGACAATACAACATGGTGATATAACTACCCAATTGGACATTAATACGGCTTTTAAAGATTATTACATGGCTTTATACTCCGCCCCGACCCCAATGGCAGAGGGAAAGATTGAATCCTTCCTGACTAAGATTAAACTTCCAGCACTTGATGCAGAGGCCGGCCGGATATTAGGAGCTCAAATTACGAAAGGGGAAATCAGGGAAACTATTCAAAATATAGCACACAATAAAATGCCAGGAACAGATGGCCTACCAGCGGAATTTTATTCACTATTCAACACACAGCTCACCCCACACTTACAGCGATTATATCAAGCTTCCTTAGAGATGGGACAACTACCAGACACTACTGGGCAGGCACTGGTGATGTCCCTTCTGAAGCCGGGTAAGGACGCAACGGATATCTCATCACATCGACCGCTATCCTTATTAAACATGGAATATAAAATCCTAGCAAAAATTGTAGCACAAAGGCTCCTACCATACATAGCTAATCTTATACACACGGACCAATGTGGTTTTGTACCAACTAGGAACACCTCTTTAAATGTGCGTAGATTATACCAGGTGATGGATGTGGCAAGGGGGAAGTTCCCACACGTGGGATGTCTCTCGTTAGATCTCCGCCAGGCCTTCGACTCACTCAGTTGGGAATATATGATAAAGGTCCTAAAGAAGTTTCAGGTCCAGCTGGACTATATTAATTGGGTCAGCCTACTATATGCGACACCAACAGCCAGAGCACGTACAGGATAAAATATATCTGACAATTACTCGGTATGTAGAGGCACCAGGCAAGGCTGCCCTTTATCCCCCTTACTATTTGTCCTAGCCATAGAACCTCTGGCACAACTATTGAGACAAGAGGGCGGAACATGGAGCATTGAAATAGATCATACACAACACGTAGTTTCACCATACGCCGACGATATTATATTAGATATCAAGGATCTTAACCAAAACCCTAACAAAGCAGCATATATCTTTGAAGAATTCATGCCCCTGTCTGGACTGGCCATAAATTATAACAAATCCATAGCTTTCTCATTCTATGAGCCACATGGAGACAGCACGCTACCATTTGGAGATCACCAACTACAAGTTGCAACGGACACTTTCCGATATCTTGGGATTCAAGTATATCGCACACCAGAAGACCTCCTGGAAGGTAACCTGAAAAGAGCCCTCTCCTCACTTAAAACACAGATCCAGTTCTGGATTACGTTACCAATTTTCAATTGCGGGCAGATTGGCACTAGCCAAAATGGTGACGCTACCCCACCTACTATACTACTTCACTAACCTACCAGTGAAAGTTCCAGAGTCATATTTTTAAGCTACTGAACTCTATGTTGCTGGAACTTATATGGGGGAAGGGACGACGCAGAATAAGCATGGCCAAGTTACAGATGCCGGTAGAACAGGGAGGGATGAATGCACCAGACTTTAAGGCTTACTGCATAGCGGGCAGCTCCAATGGTTGGCGTGCTGGCTTAGCGGCCGAAACTTACAAGAAATAAACTATAATCAACAGATGCTAGACACGGGTAATCTGCACTCCTTGTTATGCCCCGGAACCCTGGTTCAAGGACGCACCCCTCTCTTGTTGAAAATAGCACTCCAATATTGGCAGCTGGCACTTCGATACACCTCTGGCACGATTCTCTATTCTCCCAATATCCCACTGTTGGGATTACCAGTAACCATAAGTAATTTAACCCCTGCACAACTACAAAATGGGCACAGGAAGGCGTAGAATTCATAGGTTCTTTGTTTAAAGACCAACGTTTCCTAACACACACCGACTACATCCATGAACACAATTTATCAACCTCACTTTTCCCCCTACATGCTAGTATTACGCACTACGTCACTAAATACTGGGCCCGAATAATATAGAACTACCTACACACACACTGGTACACTCCATATATACTATAGGCCAAGGGACGCATATGGTCAAATGGCTATATAAGGGACTGAAAACTCACCTATCTAAACCCCTGACAGAATTAAAAATCAAATGGGAAACAGACGTAGGAAGAGAGATATCAGAGAAGGAATGGACTACCATACTATACTACCCATGTCAAATATCTATACTTCACAGAGCATATCTTACCCCACACAGATTACATATCTTAAACCCAGAACTGCCCGCAACATGTCCTAGATGCAGGGAAGAGGAGGCGGGACTCACGCACATGCTTTGGAGGTGCCCTGCCATCTCTGAATACTGGGAAAATATAACCAACTCCCTAAATACATTAGCAGGAAAGACCATATACTGCAAAATGGAGACATGTATACTGGGAATGCTCCCACATCCCCAAAAAAAGAAAGTTCTCCCTAGATGGATAAACCTAGCACTCTTATCGGCTAAACGCCTACTGACTAGGCGATGGAAGGCCACGACAGCACCCACGGTGAGCCAATGGAGGGCGGAGGTAATAGAATGGGGTAAAGCAGAAGGAATTGCCCTTAGAAGAGAAGAAAATGCCAGATGTAGGAAATACCCAATAGCCCAGGAATGGGATGAATTAGTGGAAAAGTTCATATCATTGGATAAAGGTGAACATAAAAGAGGAGTGTGGTATCCTCTATGTGGGTTGCTCTGCCACGAGCATAAGAATGTGAGAGCCAACACGAGCGTAAGAATAGGGAGAATGTGGAATGTTGGTAAGTGGAATGTGGGAGGCGTTGATGAGGAGGCCGTTGAGAGAGAGAGAGAGAGATGGCATGAAGAGATAAGGACGTGGTTGGTGTAGGACTTGTTATACAACCTATTTCAGAATAAACCTGCTTTTCATTTAACCTCTGCAAGCGTTGACTCCTGCAGGTCATTCTTACATTTTCTCCCTATTCTTACGCTCGTGCTGGCTCTCACATTCTTATGCTCGTGGCAGAGCAACCCACATAGAGGATACCACAGTCCTCTTTTATGTTCACCTTTATCCAATGATATGAACTTTTCCACTAATTCATGAAGAGATAAGGACGTGGTTGGTGTAGGACTTGTTATACAACCTATTTCAGAATAAACCTGCTTTTCATTTAACCTCTGCAAGCGTTGACTCCCGCTGGTCATTCTTACATTTGACGACGAGGACCCACCGAGAAAATGAAGAGAGAGCAGACGCAGGCAAATTCCATACGGTGAAGAACAGGTCTCGGCAGTCCTGACAACACGATCCTTGAGACTTCAGTCATCCAAGGTACTTTGCGCTTGTACCTGTGTATTATTTTCGCACTCCGCCCGTAAATTGTTACAGCGCGAGAGTGTTCATGCGCGGCCTTGGCGACGCTTAGCAACGCGTCTTTCAGGAAGCACACGTCTCGCGCATAGCAAGAGTAACCATCACGCGTTGGGCCTTCGCGCCGTGAGCACGAACCTCGCACATAGCAACAGTAACTAGGACGCGCTGGGCCGTCGCGTCTTATCCGAGGCACGAAATTTTATGGATTCAGTTTCAGCAACTGTTATTTGCAGGAAAATGTTTTAACATTTTTGATTCAACGCGTTTTTCACTGGGATTTAGAATTTTATCTTTGGGAATGCTGTATTGAGATTCAGTTCAGAACGAAAAGACAAGACTTCCATGAATAATTTCTTTGTCTTGAGGCTAGGGTAACTGTATCTACTCACTTGACTTCTAATCCAACAGTCATGCAGAACGTACCGGCTGCACCGTTTTTTTTAACCTCTCCAGGGGATCCACCTATTCCATGGCAGAAGTGGAAAAAAGTTTTTAACAATTATGCTAGGGTGTGTGGTACTTCTCTGAGTGCGGAAAGAAAGACATCACTGTTAATGCACTGTTTAGGGACTGAGGGCCAAGAAGTCTTTGAAAATCTTCCGGAGCTCTCTGATGGAGATTCAAATGGTCTCAATGAGTTTGAGATTTCGTTGAAAAAACTGGATTTACATTTTCTACCAAAAGTGAGTACTGTTCTAGAAAGGTACCAGTTTGGGAAGAGGATGCAACGTCAAGGGGAGACCATGGAACAGTATATAACAGAACTCAGAAGACTTGCTTCCACTTGTGCGTTTGGAGGTACTTATGAAGAACGTTTAAGGGATCAATTCATGCTAGTGTGCTCCTTGGAAAAAGCAAAGGAGAGCATGTGGCAGAAAGATAATCCAACCCTAGATGAAGTCCTAGTATTGGCCAGAACTTGTGAACACTCCAAGAAATGTGTTGAGGTCCTTCGTAAAGACTCCATTGTATCGGACACAACAAGAGAAGAAGGAGCGTCTGTGAAAGTGATACGATGCAACAATACTGACAATAAAGGTGCTGGAGAATCAGCAATGACATTGACGAAGAAAACTTTTACTGGGAAGTGTTTTAGGTGTGGGAATATCGGCCATATGGCCAATAACAAAGATTGTCCTGCCCTAAAAATGCTCTGCAGAAGTTGCGGTAGAGTTGGACATTTGGCAAAATGTTGCAGGATGAAGAATAACGTTTAAAAAAAATAAGAGAAGTGTGGTGTGATAGTGACACAAATGTTACGGAAGCGGTGAATGTTGTCCAGGTTTTGCAGATGGGTGTTGGGTCTTCTGGTGGTCCCGTAGAGTCAATCTTGGTTAACGGTAAATCTCTTAAAATTCTCTTTGACTCTGGGGCAAAAATCACATTAGTACCAAAAACATTTTATGATCAGAATTTAAAAGGGTCGGTTGAGTTATTCAAACCAGACGTGATACCCAAGGGATATGGTGGTGAGCCAATAAAACTGTTGGGTTACTTTTGGGGAAGTATAGAATTCAAAGAATGCCTAATTCCAGCAAAGATATATATTTCTGAAAAAGGAGACTCTTTAATTAGTTGGTTTCATCAACGTGATCTTCGAATTTTGCTTGATCCAAATGAAGATCCCCCGGTAAGACTTAAGGAAAATCACACGGTTCAATCTGTGTCAGAAGATCTATGTGGTTGGGTGGAAGAGTTTCCAGATGTATTTAGCAAGAGTTTAGGTTGTCTTAAGAACTATATACATAGAATCAGGATTAAACCAGGAGCAAAGCCGAAGGCAGCAAAAGTAAGGAATGTTCCCTTGTTGGTAAGGGAAAAAATGAAAGCTGAGATTGACAAACTCATTGCGAGTGGAATTATTCAGGAGGTGGAGGCTTCAGAATGGGTGGCACCAGTGGTGATGGCAAGGAAAGCCAATGGTGACGTTAGGCTCTGTGTTGACCTTAGAGATCTAAACAAGAATGTCATAATAGATCACTATCCACTCCCAAATATTACTGAGTTATTGTGTTCACTTTGTGGGGCAAGGCACTTCTCTACCCTAGATTTGACCTCTGCTTACCATCAGATTAATTTGCATAGGTCTTCTCAGGAACTGACCACTTTTATCACACCATTTGGTACCTTTAAGTTCCTAAGAATGCCGTTTGGGTTAATTTCAGCGGCATCAGTCTTTCAGAGGGTCATGGAAAGAATTTTGGGAGGCATGGAAGGGGTGAAAGTATATCAGGATGACCTACTTGTCACAGGGACCAATCTAGTGGAACACAATACGAGAATGAGAATGGTCTTAGAGAAGCTACACAACAATGGTCTGACACTCAAGGCTGAGAAGTGCAAGATAAACATGCCCAACATTGAATACTTGGGTCATGAAATTTCGGCAAGGGGAATTCGTCCCAAGACAAGTTTAGTCAATACTATCAAAAATTTACCAAGTCCACAAAATAAAGAAGAACTTATGAAGTTTTTAGGGATGGCGGAGTTTTATAATAAATTTGTCCCATGCTTTGCAGAAAGGACTTATAACATGAGACAGTTATTAAGGAAAAGAGCGGAATTTAAGTGGGATCAGGCATGTGAAAGAGAGTATCAAGACATCAAAGTCAGCCTAGATAAGGCAGCGGATTTAGGAAGTTTTGATGCACGTGATGATATCATTCTAATGACTGACGCTAGCTCAAAAGGGCTTGGTGCGGTTTTATTGCAAAAAAAACCAAGGTCAAGTTAGGACGATTCTTTTTGTGTCCAGATGTTTGAAGGAAGCAGAATTCAACTATTCTGTTGTTGAAAAAGAGGCACTTAGTGTCTTTTGGGCAGTGAGGAAACTGAGGAAATTTTTGTGGGGACATAAATTTCAGATAGTGACGGACCACAAGCCTCTCATAGAGGTATTTACTAAAAAAGGAATAGAGATGATTTCTCATAGGATCAGAAAGTGGGTAGTGGCACTGCAAGAATTTATTTTTGTGATCTCCTACATGCCTGGCACATTAAATATTCAGGCGGATTGTCTTTCGAGACTTTGTATAAACACAGGAAAAGAAGATGAGATTTTTGAAGGAGGGTGTTTTGCAGACATAGGCCCTCATTCTGACCTTGGCGGGCGGCGGAGGCCGCCCGCCAAAGTCCCGCCGTCAGGTTACCGTTCCGCAGTCGAAAGACCGCGGCGGTAATTCTGACTTTCCCGCTGGGCTGGCGGGCGGCCTTCAGGCCGCCCGCCAGCCCAGCGGGAAAGAGGCTTCCACGATGAAGCCGGCTCGGAATCGAGCCGGCGGAGTGGAAGCTGTGCGACGGGTGCAGTTGCACCCGTCGCGTATTTCACTGTCTGCGCAGCAGACAGTGAAATACATTTAGGGGCCCTCTTACGGGGGCCCCTGCAATGCCCATGCCAGTGGCATGGGCACTGCAGGGGCCCCCAGGGGCCCCGCGACCCCCCCTACTGCCATCCGGATCCCGGCGGTCGGACCGCCGGGATCTGGATGGCGGTAGGGGGGGTCGGAATCCCCTCGGCGGCGCAGCAAGCTGCGCCGCCTTGGAGGATTCAATGGGGCGGCGGTACACTGGCGGGAGCCCGCCAGTGTTGCCGGTCCGACCGCGGCTTTACCGCCGCGGTCGGAATCCCCATTGGAGCACCGCCGGCCTGTCGGCGGTGCTCCCGCGGTCCTCCGCCCTGGCGGTCTTTGACCGCCAGGGTCAGAATGACCGCCATAGTGGCTGATGAGGAGATAAAAGTTTGTATAGTTACGGAGGGAGCGATTTCAGAACCAACATGGATGGATGAATTGTCTAAAGATGCCACGTTGCAGCTAGTGCAGGATAAGGTCATTAATGGTTGGGGTGTCAAAGAAAAACTAGATGAAGAATTGTCAGGTTACTGGCAGGTTAAAAATGAATTATCTGTGGTGAAAGGGCTTTTAATGAGAGGCAGCAAGTTGGTTCCCCCAACTAGCTTGAGAATGGAACTTGTAAATTGTGCTCACTCAAGTCACATGGGCATATCCAAAACAAAGGAGAGATTAAGGAATGCCTACTGGTGGCCTGCCATGGACATGATGGTAGAAAGGGCAATGAGGAATTGTCATGAGTGCGTGTGTTCTGATAAAGTATTGAAGTGTAGGATTCAACCCATGGTCATGCGTGAAGAGTCCTCCGGTCCCTGGGTTGATATAGCTCTGGACATTTTAGGTCCAATAAGACTGAATTCTACTGACCGTTATATATTAGTCTGCATTGACATGTTTTCACGTTGGGCAGAAGTCAGATTCATGAATTCTGTTGAATCAAAGGACATCATTAATTTTTAGATGACCTATTTGAAAGAGAGGGTTTCCCCTGTACTTTGTTAACTGACAATGGAGTGCAATTTGTTTCTGAAGCAACGGAGTCCTTCTTGAAAGAAAGAAATGTAGTACATAAGAGAACAGCTCTTTATCACCCAGAGTCCAATGGAGTTGTTGAGCGCTTTATTAAGGTGTTGAAGCAATGCATGCAATTAGCGCTAGTTAATGGTGTTGAGTGGAGGGTGATGTGAAGAAAAAAGTTAGAGAATATCGTTTAACGCCACACTCCACCACAGGGGTCACTCCTTTTCAATTGTTTAAGGGTAGGGCACCCTACAGTGAGATGGAACCTAGGTGGGTAACGGAGAAAAGAAAGGAGGTCAATGATCAAGTGGGTAACATTGAAGGTTGGAAAGAGAGAGAGAGAGAGGTGAAAGCGAAAAGAAAGTCGTGGTATGACCAGCGTAAAGCTGTAAAGAGAACAGTATTGTGTGAAGGTGATTATGTTAAAATAAAGTCTCCTAGAAAGGAAGGGAAATCATCTAAGTTTAAAGTCCTTTTAAAGTCATAAAATTGTTCAAAAATGCTGTGAAAACAGATGATCACAGGATTTGGAACTTGAATAGAGTGGCCAAATGTTTGGGGCCTGTTGTAGGTCAAAGCATGTTCTCAGATGTTACTGCTCGAGAGGGTCGAAATGCTTTAAGTGTTCCTAGCATACGAGATCCTACTGAGACTCGACCGAAGAGAAATGCATCAACACCGTTATGGTTCAAAGACTATGTAACGTGAACATTGAACTTTGCTCTTTCTTCATGGATTTTGTGATGCTAACTTCAGGCGGTTTGTGTTGGTTTGCATGTAACATAATCTTCTTATTACTCAAGTGTTATTGATATTTAAGTGTTATTAATGTGTAGTTCCGTTAATATGCTATTTATTTATTTATGTATTTATTTATTCTTTTTCGAGTTGATATAAGGAAGATGGTGTGGTAATCTCTATGTGGGTTGCTCTGCCACGAGCATAAGAATGTGAGAGCCAGCACGAGCGTAAGAATAGGGAGAATGTGGAATGTTGGTAAGTGGAATGTGGGAGGCGTTGATGAGGAGGCCGTTGAGAGAGAGAGAGAGAGATGGCATGAAGAGATAAGGACGTGCTTGGTGTAGGACTTGTTATACAACCTATTTCCGAATAAACCTGCTTTTCATTTAACCTCTGCAAGCGTTGACTCCCGCTGGTCATTCTTACAAGGACATATCTCAATGATCTGAGAAAAGCAACGCAGAACATCCATAAGATAATAATCACCAACTACATAATAAAATCGTCGAATCACTCCCAATCCCCCGAACACTTTTACATATATCAGTAGTGTATGATGATTGATAACAGTCAAGAATGCAGCGATAGAACATCCATCCTCAACACCAAGATGTCTGATTAGTGGTCAATAGTTTGTAGTTAAAAATAACGTTCGATGTAAGGAACACAAGTTGACATACTAATTTGAAAGCATCACCACGATAATGCACAATGTCCACTATATATGACTTACAGAGCGAGACAGTTTAAGGACAAAATGGTTGATATGTAAAGACACAAATTATGTAACAGCATATAAATCGGTGAAAAATGCACATGTAAAACCATATATGCCTTATGTGTTCCCCCCTGTTTCTTATGTTTATGAAAACAATAAAATATGTTATAAAAAATAAAAAAATAGTACATATGGCACTATGATAGTCTGCACGGTTGACTACTGCCGACAGTGTCAGATGCTCAATGTCCAATATGCAAGGTCAGGCAGCCGCCATTTTTGCGGCTGGAAATGCTGTATTGGTGACTGTTAACTGCATCACCACCACTTCAAATGAGGGATTACATCTGGTAACATGTGAATAACGATTGTGAATTATTTTCATTTAAATGTTCATCTATCTGGTGCATCTGTGTTCATTTAGGCTTGATTAGCACGGTGCACTGTATACCGCCGTTCTCCAATAAAAATGTTAAAAAAGTTGGTTTATCATTGATGGCATTTTTATGAAAAAATAGTGCTACACTTCCTCTCAGTTATGGAGTGATTCCAATGTAATTGATTTTCATGTAAGGTACCTGAATGTTGTGTGTGTGTCAACGTGTACAACTCTGAGTTGATGTCAACTCAGGCATATCTGTTGACAATTAGCGTAGTTTATGACTGTATCTGAGCATAACATCAGTGTACAACATGAGGACAGCACAATGTCTGGCTAAAGACTATGAGCCTCATTATGAGGCTGGAGGTCTTCAGACCACCAGCCCCGCGGTGGCAGTCAGGACAGCTGTTGCTGTGGTGGTCGGAACGCCACATAAAACCCTGGCCGTCAGACCGCCAGGGTTCCGGCAGCACCGCCGGGATCCATGATCCCAATGGCCTGGCAGTGGCAGAGATCATGATACGCCAGGGCACTGCTGCCCTGCGGATTATGACCTCGCTCTCTGCCAACCTTTTCATGGCGGCTTCACAGGGAAAGGGAGTAGGGCGAACAAGACCAAATACTCGGCTGTTCACCCCTCAGCATCAAATCACCTCTGGCAGAGAATGGGAGCCCCTATTTCGACTGGTTCCTTGGTGTACTGAAATGATTGCATTGCCTCTGCGTACAGTGGACTGCCAGGGTCCTTGTCGATTCTCTAGTGGCTGAGCAAAAGCTGGACAAGGACAAAATGCTGCCAGAGGTTGCAGGAATGAGCCCCCTTGTGGCAGTTAGTAAAAATCTGCTTGACCAGCAGAGGTAAATTGAATTTAATAATGATGCAATCTCCCTCACATTGCTTCGGCAACATGCTCACCCATTCAGCCCTCCTCACCATAAGTATGACAGATGCTAAATGGTAGGGAAAGTCTGCATTAACATGCCACCAATGAAGTACCATGTTTTTCAGCTCCATAAATGTAAGCTGGGAATTTTAACTAGCACTGCCACCAAAGGACTTGCTCCAGGACGAAGATTAAATATGCTTTGTCCTACTTCACTCCTACCACTGTCCCTGTTACTCCTAAAATTAGCACTACACTGGTGGTTCGTAGCACCCAAATTCCTTCCCTCATGGCTGGATTTGGATTGAATCAAACTGGCCACCTGGAGGTCTGAAGCAGCTGGAGTTACAGCGGCATTGGCTACTGTGACCTGAGTATGAGATTCTATTTTGTTACTAGCCGTCGCTGAAGCCAGGACTAGACATGGCAGAGAAGACATTTAGAGGGTCATTCTGACCCTGGCGGCCGGTGGCCGCCAGGGCCACCGACCACGGGAGCACCGCCAACAGGCTGGCGGTGCTCCAATGAGCATTCTGACCGCGGCGGTTCAGCCGCGGTCAGAAGCGGAAAGTCAGCGGTCTCCCGCTGACTTTCCGCTGCTCTTTGGAATCCTCCATGGCTGCGGAGCGCGCTCCGCAGCCATGAGGATTCTGACCCCCCCTACCGCCATCCAGTTCATGGCTGGAAAGCCGCCATGAACAGGACGGCGGTAGGGGGGGTCGCGGGGCCCCTGGGGGCCCCTGCCGTGCCCATGCCAATGGCATGGGCACGGCAGGGGCCCCCATAAGAGGGCCCCGAAAAGTATTTCAGTGTCTGCCTTGCAGACACTGAAATACGCGACGGGTGCCACTGCACCCGTCGCACCTTCCCACTCCGCCGGCTCGATCACGAGCCGGCATCCTCGTGGGAAGGTCGTTTTCCCCTGGGCTGGCGGGCGGTTTTACTGGAACCGCCCGCCAGCCCAGGGGAAAACTCGTAATACCTGCCGCGGTCTTTTGACCGCGGCGCGGTAATTTGGAGGGCGGGATCCTGGCGGGCGGCCTCCGCCGCCCGCCAGGGTCATAATGAGGCCCTTAGTGAGGTGGTTGAAATAGGTCCATAGACGGGGAAGAAGGCAATCGGTGAGGAGGAGACTTTAACACAGGTTCATGGTTCAATGGTTTAGCAAGGTTCCCCGATGCCTTGTCAATAACAGATAACCGGTCAGTCTCTTCTCAAGTTCCTGTGAGAACTTCTCGATAAATGAGAGGAGTGTACCTTCAGAATAGACCTTATTGCCCCCTTTTATAAATTGTTGACGGATATCTTAAATGTCTGTAGTGATGCCAGGGCGCCTCGCCATGGTAGATTTTTCTACCCATTTCCTCTTCCCTCTAATGTCCATACTGACTGGCTGGTGGACTAAGGGACTTTCTATACAGTTGACATTTCAGGCTTTACATTGGTAAGTTGGTACAATGACAATATAATCATGAGCATTTGCTCCAGGGCTTGAAACGTGTACAATGGCATCAATTCTTATCTGAAATACGTTAGAAATATGTTTCAACAGCAAGATTCAAGTCAGGTCATGTAGACAGTAGCAGATTGTCATGAAGCCTTAGTCCTTCACAAATGTGCATGTAAACCAGTCTGTGTCAGCCAATATGAATTCTTATGCCAAACTGTATTAATTGAAACAGACAGGAATGTGTCCACATTAATGACAGAGTTACATGTGCCCCAAAAGACATTTAAGTGTTGTTAGTTATGTCCAGATGAGAAATCAATGATGGTGAGGAAAGTGATACTTAAAAGGACATTTGGGGATGGAAGCTTACATCACATAGATGTTGGAGTATCCCATCTTTATAAATCAATATCAGACCCAAAACATGACTCTTTTGGTAATGTGGATATGTTTTTGCTCTGTACTGAAGTGGGTTAGGAATATATACAGGTCTATGTATTTACTCAAGCTGTTGACGCCACTTGTCATGCAGAGAAAAAGAGTGGATGAGGGACAAAAAGGCATACATGATATGGGAGCTAGCAAGTGGAATTTCCAGACTGTGAAAAAATGGTTTGTGGAATTCTTCTCTATATCCATGAGATACTGATAATAAAGAAGCCAAGTTTGAGGGACTTGAAGATGGTTTAAGATGTAGACTTGGAAAATGTTTTGAGAGCAAAGTTCATGATCCAGTCTATTTACGTAGATCCACTTAAACTGTCATATCTGTGTTTTTAGCATCATTTGGGCAAGGCAAAAATGACAGCAGCCACATCTGCGGGGAAGAAGCTGGGTACTGTGTTACTGGTGCAAATACCACCAACACCAAGGGACCCAGTGCCACGGAGGGTAAGGGGACTGGCACAGAGGCCACCAGTGACCCAACATCATCTTCGGAGGTCTCCACAGAAGACCAGTCCCTAATGGTGGCAAACCCTATTTTGACGATTCCACCTACATCATTTCCCACCACCCACTTTTCCATCTCCACCCTCCTTCTTGTTCCCCCCAGTTGGCCATAGCGGCCCCCCTAAAAGGGGTGGTGTCACCTTTACTGCAGGCGCCTCCCCGACTGACCTGTCTCCCAGGCTGCGCTCAATGAGAAGGCTAGTGATCTATTACAGATTATCTCCATAGGTCAAACTGCACTACTGAATGCCATCTCGGGGCTTAGTCGGTGGGCAGATGGCACAGATGCTAGCTTATCCTGGATGACATTCACATTGTCATATCTGGTTTACCACGGTCATTCCAGGTTCTGGACTCCTTATTGACTGCAACCTCCTACCCATCCCAACCTCCTGTCCCAACTCCCACCCCTTATACATCCCAATTCCCTCCTCCCAGCCCCATCAAAAGCACACTCACACATTTGTATGCACCCACTCAAAGACACACAAGCAGCACATACACACACAGATTAAGAAACACGGACACACACACACAAACAGACATCACCCCCACCACCACCACAAACATACCCACAGACACCACATCCACCACAACATAAACATCTACACACACCACGACCATAACCGCAGACACAACACCCACCATGACAAAAACATCCACACCCACCAACACACCTGCAGACATGGCACCTACCACAGCACATACACACCCACCACAACACACACATCCACCAGCACATTCACAGGTACCACAACCACACATAGTACTTCCACAGCACAACCATTCACACACACACACACACTCACACACACATACATTGCAAATGCCTACACTCACCCATACAAGAGACAGCTAGTAAAAGACACACACCAACATGTATGCCGCATACACCAGACCCACAGGCACCGGCAACATCAGCAGACACATGCACATCAAACACTAACTCTCTCTATATCTCCCAAACAAAGCTCCCTGCCAGCCACCCTGCCCGTTTTCCCATGGAAGACCTTCTTTTTACCCTGGACTTGACCCCTTCGACACCTCAACCCACCCCTTCCACATCCCAAACCACCTCTCCCAAATGTAAATCTACCCCTGCTAAATGACTTTCTACCACTTCCACACCCCAAACCACCCCTTCCGCATCCCAACCCATGCCTCCCAAGCCCACCTCATCCAAATCTAAACCCGCCCTTCCCCAAACCAAACCCATCCCTCCCAAACTCAAACCCGCCCCTCCCATACCCAAGCCCCCCCCCCAAGTAAGATCATTGCGGGACCTTCTCTCTGTCAAATAGATTCCCCTTCCTGAGGAGGCTGTACCTGCCAGTGAAATTAGGAGGCAAGTTCAGGGCCTGAAGCCCAGGTGTCCAATTTTGAACAATCTGGACATTGGTTGTTGATTAGAAAAATATAATATACTGAGAGAAGTATCTCATGTAATATTAACATTTCTTAAATTTTAAATACCTCTGTCCTGGCCTTATTTTTGATTGTTACTAATTGTTTGTTGATGATACTACTTCTGCTAATGTGTGTGCCATGCACTTTCTCTCATTTGTGACAGTGACAAGCACATGCTTTATTTTTTAGATAGTTTTGGAATGCAGATATTAGTGTGGTGCATTTGTGATTGTGATGGACATGTTAATTTTAGTGCAAGCATTCATCCTGTTACTGGACACTTACACCAACATTATATCTATTTCTGTTTTTATGACTGGAGAATGCATGCGTGATTATTTTAACATGACATGTCTATAATATGCATATGTGCATTACCCAGGGAACCTGACACTTTAAAGTTAAATGACATCTAATGTTTATCACAAGTTGCACAAACCAAGGGGACATGTGACCTTCATACATCTCTGACATGTTTGCAGTTTAGAGGTAACATTGGTTGTACATTCTGTGTACACCCGCTTGTAGTATTTTGTAGTGCAATTGCTCCATTATCATGGATTTATGTAGTTCCTATTGAGCATACTGTTAATGTATGTGATATTATAGTGTAGGGACAAATGTGCATACACCTGCATGAACACATTACGATTTAGGACTGATGTGACATTTTGTTTAGGTGTTCATTGACATGAAGGCAGTTATTACCAGATTGGTGTTTTTTCTGCTACATCGAGGTGTGTTTTTAAACAGTATTATAACTACGACATTACAGACATTTGCATTGCACATCATTGAACTGTTGCTTGCATGTATTTGTTAAACATGCTCGAGTTCACTGACAATTCCGCAGAAGACAGGTAATATAGTGACTTACTGTCTATTCTGGTGATGACAGGACTGATTTTCAACTTGGTCCAGGAGCAGCAGCAACAGAAGGGCTTGTCTGACCGGGTACATGGTGGCAGGCAATGGGAAAACTTAGAAAAAGATGAGGTTCATCCTTTTATCCCTCCCAATCCCCCAACTCAGATGTGAAGGTTTAGCCACCACAGTTGCATCAGTGGGAAGGCACATCATGATTGGCTCAATGGTAAAACTGTCTGGAGTCCATCTGCCAGCTGCTTTTGCCTAAGGCTCTGATAGCGCAGTGGTAATTCACGGCTGTGGCGGCGGTTAATCAGTGGTCCTTTGTCTATGTACCCACCAACATCTAAATAGAGCGGGAAGGCCGCTTAGTAGGCAGATGGGAAATCAACAGAAAATCGACAGCAGGACTGTTACTGCCAAGATCTAAATCAGGCCCTAAGTGTCAACTGCAGACCTAGATCTTCCTAGTTGAGCATACAACGTGTCACACGGTATGCAGATATATTTAGTCATTGGTATAACTCCTGGCATCCGACAAAGTGGGTGCATTAAAATCATCTTGCAGCTCTGCTGTCAGTGTAGTGTTTTGCCCATCCTGACCTGAGTTCCCTCCCTAGGGGTGGTCCCACCCCCTGCCATCCCTGGCGGCGCAACCCCCAGTGTGCTGTCATCTTGTACCAGGAACCTCTGTGTCATGGGCACTCCTCTGACAGATTGCTGTGTGCCCCGCATGTAGCTGCTGCTCCAGTCATGTCTCCTCCAGAGCATGATTCAGTGGAGTCTCCACCACCCAATTCAAGCCATTCACACACCACATCTGACTCCATGAAGTAGTGCAAGCAACCATCATGTATCACTTGGGGTTTGGCTAGGAACACAGCATGTACTGCACCCCCCCCATAGCTCTCAGTTTTTGTTTCACCACACTAATGATTTATGTATTTTTTTACTTTCTGCATATGGTTAGGAAAAATATGCCTCATATATTTTTCAAATTTCAGGTCCTCCAGTTTGTGAGCTTGCTGTAGGATGACGTCCCTTTTCTTGTAATCCACAATTTTGGCTATTAGAGCTGACGGAGGGGCCACTGGCGGAGGCGCAGGAACCAATGCTCTATGTGCACCTTCTCAGCAGTAGGGCCGCTACAGGATGTCAGCACCCAACATAGCCCCTCTCCCGCATGCACATGGTCTTTTCAGCCATCACAGGGACTCGGGCCCCAGTTCATCTCCATCAGCATCTCTCAGCTCCAGACCCCAAGCGGCGCTCAAGTCAGAAAGTCGGAGGGGGGAGCAGGTAGTGTTTTCCAAGCCTTGCAGAGTCCTGCAGCTCTCCTCCACAAAGCCACCACATTGGCGCTACCAGGCCACACCTCCCAACGGGTTCCCATCTGGAGACTGCTCAGGGCTGCTACCTTCAATTTGGCTGATAGAGAGGAAAAAAAGGCAGAGGTGGTAACAGCACACTGGAAAGGGAGTAAAGGTAATAGGTTCTCTTAGTAGTAGCCCAGTCAAATTCAGGATATCTAAGAATTATGGTGAGAGACATTGGTGCTAAAGCAGTCTATCTGCTGTCCACTGTCTAGCCAGACCACGCCCTGCAGGTCTGCCTTACTAAAAATGACATCTCTTCATATTGTTACTTTACTTTTTTTTAAACTCAGAAGCTCACTAAAAAACACAAAGATTAAAGTGCAGTTATAGTTAGGTCTAGCAATAATATCTCAGTTTGCATAAAGAAAACCTCTAAAATTCAATTAAAAAGAAACAGAGGTTAAAGAAACCGTAGAGTTAGGTGAAAATTTCAGTTAAAACTTAACTTTTTCAATACAAAAACACTGACATTCACCAGTTATAGTTAAGTGAAATAACAATAACTCACGCATCATCAAGCACTGCTTATGAACCCACATATAAAAACACTCATGACATTTTCCATGACATCATATGACATTATCGATAACATCACTGATGACAAATTAAAAGAGATTGTGGATAACAACACTGTGCATGGTGGGGACGTGAGTTATAGTTACTTCAGCTAAAAATAACTGGTGTTTTTTTTTTTCGTTTTTTTTTTTTAGTTTATAATATTACCTTTTAACTGACATTTTCACCTAACTATTGCATCACATTAAAACTTAAACATACACCAAAGAAAACTAATGTTAAAGTGATGTTATAGATAGGTGAATATGTCTGTGACAACAATATTGTTTTGACCTAAAAGAATAAAGAAATACACCGGTTATAGTTATCAGAGCTGACTATAACTTGCGCCCCCACCAGGCACTGATTATGACCTCACATATTACATCACTCATGACATGTTCTAGACATCATTTATGACACGACTGGTGACATCTCAAATCAAAGTGTTAACTTTTGGTATTGTCATTGTATATAAATGTTACAGGGGCGCTATAGTTAGGCTCACATTTTAAACATACAAAACCATAGAAATTCACCAGTTATAGTTAGAGTTACCTCAAGTAACTATAACTCGTACCCTAAGGTAACTATAACTTTCGCCCTGTTATGCAGAGTTTTTTCATCAAAAATGTCACTGCAAATATTACATTGATAATATCAATGATGCTATCAAAGATATCATGAGTGCTGTAATTTGTGGGTTAATTTGCAGTGCATGGCGAGGGCACAAGTTATATTTACTTTAGAGCACGGGGACTTAGTTTCCACTGAAAAAGCGCTTTTTGACCTGCCTATATCTTTGACGCCTTTTGACAAATCTTCACGAAATTTTTCAAAACAAAAGTGTACCCAAGGGTCTTGTTGTCCATGGAAAGTTTCAGTGTGATCAGTCAAGTGGGGCTGAGGAAAGGAGGGGGTTAAAAAAAGTGTGTTTACTATGTTATTTCCCATAGACTCTTTAGACATGCCTGCAGCCTGAACTGCTAGAAGGTATTACACCAAATTTGGCAAAAGGTAGCTTTTGGTCCACAAATCAGCCTTTTTTTAATCTGGTGTAATTCTGTTCAGTAGTTTTTGAGATGTTAAAGGGAAAACAAATTTGTATATCTAGGTCCCCAGTTCCATAGAGATCGCCCGCCGAGATCTCATTGGCTGCCAACACTTCAAACAAGAAGTGTTGGCAGACATTTTAGGACTTGGGTTCGGTTGAGTCCCAAAAAAAAGGTAAAAGAAAAAGGGGCAGGGTATGTATACCCTAAGCAACTAGCCTTTGTCCAGGGGACCCTCTGGTACACTCCCTCCCAGGTTTAAAAGTATTTGTTTTTAAACCACAGAGAAATCTGTGTCTGGATTCATGGACCTCATCGTGATTTTAAAAAAAAGTGGTCTCCTGCATTTAAAAATGCTTTCGCTCCCCGGGTGAACCAGATACCGGGAGCATTGTGGTAAAAAATAGGAGTGAGTGCATGGGGTCCCCTCCTAAGGCTTTTGGAGGCCCTTGGGACTGACACCTCCCCAGGGTAAATGCTCTTTGATGTGTGCAGGGGGATTTTGTGGCCGCTCTGCGCCCCGGGGCCTGCCACCTCCCTGGGATAATGCTCTTTATTGTATGTGGGGGGCCCATGTAGCCTGTGTCCCAGAAACCACCCCCTCCCTGGAGCAAATGCACTTTATTGTATGCGGTGGGCCCTCATAGCACCCCAGGACCACCAACTCCCTGGGCCAAATGCACTTTAATATATGCAGGGGGCCTGCATGGCCCTTCCGCGTCTGGGAGACCACCCGTCCCTGGTGCAAAGACAATATAAGGAGGGAGGCCGCTATAACTTGTGCCCTAAGGTAATTATGACTCACACCCTCACCTCATCTACAAAGACGTAAATCTCCACCAGACCAGAGTCCTTCCTCTCATCTATATGAAGTAAGTGCTTCTTAGTTTTGCTGAGAAGTTCCCATTCCTCATCATCAAGAGTACGCAATTAAAACCAGAGGGAAATGCCCTGGGTTCCCACTGGGGCATCTTTGTATTCTTGTTTTTCCTCTCTATAGGAGGATTCATGTTATCACAGAATTCTGAAGAAACACGCACGAGGAACAATCAAATTGCCAAATGCACACAAGGTTGCTGGAGACATTTCCTCATGGTCCATTAGGCAGCTGTAGTGTAGAATACATACTGGGCATTTACCGAACGAGGTACCACTTGCTAACAGTTGAGTAGACATTTTGTGCAAAACTGTGGACTCTTTTTGAATAAACGAGCAGGTGACCTTCCGTTGTAGTCATTATGCTAATTTCACAGAAATTCAAACCTCAACAGGAAGCACTTACAAATATGTATGTGGCAGGTGCCCCAGTTGAAGCTCTACTTCTATAAAGAACAAATGATCCCAACTCCTGTGCTTGGCATAACCAAAGCAAGTGTGTTTACTAGGGGACTCCATATTGAAAAACGATCTGAAATTCTTTGAGGCGATGAATACATCTTTGATCCACTGGAGTGCGATCGGTATGTGACTGTGACAAGTGGGTTCTTTCTTGTCCTGTACTAAGGGAGATGGGGGTGGCATGGGCCCCTCCCCTGGCCTATTTTGGCCCTGGAAACCCGAATCCCCTGCAGTCTACCTCTATTTAATGGAGGAAGGGGGCTATGTGACGCCCTTCCCAGGCCGATTCTGGCCCCGGAGACACCATCCCATGTGTCCCAGCCTCATATATTTTGTTGTTTTGGTGACGAGGTCAACTTGGACACACTCCCCAGGCTGATTTTAGCCCTGGAGACCCCATCCCCTGGGGCTCAGCCATCTCTCCTGGGTGCCCTCCAGTGCACTCATGTGCAATGGGACTGCAGGGGCATCTCAAGGCCCCTGTGGTCTCAGCCGGCTCCCCGCCTCCTGGAGGAGCCACCACTGCTGTCACAGACAGGGAGCTGCTAAACATGCAGCTTCCTGTCTGTGAGAGCAATAGTCCTCTGTTTCGCTGCCCACATGTCTGCGGACTGGGAAACAGTGAAAACCTCTGCTCCCAGCAAGCCCTGGGGAGGTGGCGCAATGGACCTTCTTCATTATCTTATTTCAGCCCTGGGGAGGTGGTGGTCCCCAATGCTAGGGGGCTGTGTGGGCCCCCCGCACAAACTCATTACTTAGCCCCAGGAAGGGGTTGTCAGTGGGGCTTTGAGGAAGGCCGTACTTGCCTCCCCCACATAAAATAAAGATTTTGCCCCGGGAGTTGGTGGTCCCCGGGGCTAATATAAGCCCAAGGAGGGGGGCCCGTGCATCCCACTCCTTTCTCAATGCCCCCAGGACCTGGCCCACCCACGGGTCAAATAAAAGAAAAGGGCAGGAGACTGGCTTTTAAAAAAAAAAAAGAATCTCAGAAATATCTGCAGATCCGGATTTGCAGATTTTTCTGAGATTTAAAAAAGTAAAATGCTTTTTAGCCCTGGCGGGGTCCATAGGAGACTCCTAGACCAAGGGTGTAGGATGATGGTGACCCTACCCTGGCCCCTTTTCTTTTTTTTTGTCCACTTGTTTTCTGGGACTCGGCTGAAGCCGAGTCCCAACATGGCTGCCAACATTTCCTTGTTGAAGTGCTGGCAGCCCATCGTATATCAGCATGAGGACAGTTGGATCTGTGGAGCAGCCGCGTCCCTAGATATCTATATTTTTTAATGTCTAATAACTCCAAAACTGCTGAACGGATTTACACTAAATTACAAAAAGCACGCTTGGTAAAATCCATGGGGAAAATGTGTTTTGGGATCCCCCTTTTTCTCAGCCCCCGCTTGACAGATCACCCAAAAACCTTCAAAATAGCAGCTGAATCCAATGAAGTATAAGTTTTGAAAATTTCATGAAGATTCGTCAAGTGGTGCCAAAGTTACTGGCCAAACAAAAATTGCTCTTCCTATAGAAACTAGGTCCTAGATAAAACTACCTACTGGTGACTACCAGTAGGATATATATATATATATATATATATATATATATATATATATATTTATATATGTATATATATATACACACACATACATATGTATGTAGGGCTCTTCTTAGATAGATAGATAGATAGATATACACTATATATATATATGGCACAGAGGGGAGTAGTGTAGAGTGGACTACCATACAGTTGAGTGGCATTAAGTGGAGGAGAGCAGGACAGCGTATAGTGTGAAGTGGCATTGAGTGTATGGCGTATAGTGGTATACAGCCTATTATCATACAGTGGAATAGTGAAGAGTGGAGTGGCATAGATTGCAGTGAGGTAGAGTGGAAGAGCATATAATGTGGCATTCACTGGAGTTGTGTACAGTGGAGTGGCGTAGAGTTGAATAGTGTACAGAAGAATAGCATACTGTGGATCCACTCTACACCACTCTGCTTTATTGCACTCCACTATATGCCACTCTACTCTACCCCACTCCATAGTTTGCTATTCTACTCTATGCCACTCTACACCACTTCACTCTACACCATTTCACTGTATGCTACTATACTGTACTCCACTCCATTCTAATCCTCCACTCTATGGCACTCCACTGTATGACACTACCTTGTACGACACCGTCCTTCACTGTACTCTAAAACACTCCACTTAACAACACTCCACTCAACGGTAGTACACTCTATTTGAAACACTTTTTATTAAAAAACAAAGGCCATTACAATTCTTTGTAAAAAACAAACAGTTAATAGTTAGTTCTACTTAGGAAAACTTTATTTATTCTTTCTATACAAACCAATATTAAACTATAAAATATTAGAAAATCTAAATGTATAGTTATAGCTTACATTTATAATTTTCTCACCACTCACAAATTACTATAACTTGTGCACAGTGCTGTCACCTCCCTAGCCACACTACACTAACTATACCCAGCCATTCTACCATGCACAGTGTTCTCATAAACTATGTCATTTTATGTCATTAGTATTTTTTGGAATGCTAATAATTCACATGTTATAAGTGATGTAAAATGAAAGGGTACAAGTAGTGCATCGTAAATGTGCAAATTATAGCTAATGTAGCCTGGCTATCGATTTGACAACACTGTGTATGGGGCATGAGCTATAGCAATTTGGAGGTGATGCATGACTTATAAATTATAACTTTAAGCTATAACTATAACTTTAGAATTTTTAATGTTTATCCATACAGTATGAGAGCCACAAGGCACTCCACTTCCATAATGTGATACATCAATTGAATGGAGCAAAGAGTCGTCTTGGGATTTGAATAAAGCCTATCCCAACTCGAACTGCAGAATTCGTTCTATATTACTACTTTTGCTACTCACTGTGACCTTTTCAGGTACAAAGGCCTGGTGTTTCTTCAGCTGTTGAAGTTTTTCCAGGTATAAATGTGTTGTGTTTCCATTAGTATAGAACAAGTCAGTCTGAATATATATTGTGAGGGGGTGCAGTTTCCTGGATTGCACCTGATCTGTGCATCACTTTCTGAGTGTAGTTCTGTGTTTCCCTTGCACTCAAGAAAGGAAATGGAGGCCGGAGGAAAACCTGGAAAAGCCTTATTGAGCCCTGACTTCAAGTACTCTTTGAGTAGAGCTGTGGGAGACCATTAATAGCACCTGTCACAGCTGCCAAGTCCTTTCACTCAAAACCCTCACATATTGAAACTGTTTGTTTGAACTGTCAAGTGTTTGAACTTAGTACTTGGGAAGGACTCACATCCTCCCAACTAATAACCCACTTTTTTTACACAGGATTAATAGTCAATTGCTTGTGAACCCATCTCTCTCCTGAGTGCGCATGAGACCCTCGGTCCTCCCTCTTTCTTCCCAGTATGCTCTTGAGCTCCTTTTTCCTAGAGAGGCTGAGGGTCCCATTCTCCTGCTCATGTCCTTTTACCCTTCTCTTCCTGGAGTGCTGCTGTGACACTCTCCCTTTGCATGTTTGTGAGCCCCTCCCTCCCCTGTATACTGATGCGGTTCTTTCTGCCCCTGCTTATATGTCTCTCTTTCTAGAGGACATTGGGCTCCTCTCTCTTTCTCTCTCTCTCTCTCTCTCTTTTAAGAGAGAGAGAGAGAGAGAGAGAAAGAGAGAGAGAGAGAGAGAGAGAGAGAGAGAGAGGGGGGGGTGAGATAACCCTCTCTAGGGTGAACTTGAGCCCCTTTCCTCCTAAAATGCTTGTGAGCTCCTTTCTCCCTTTGGTGTTGTTGAGCCCCTCTCTCTCTCTCTCCCTAGGGTGCTCTTGAGCTGCTTTCTTCCTAGGACTCTTCTTCTTTCATAGGGTGTTCAAGTGTCCCTCACTTCTTGTGGTGCTGCTCTACCCTTCTTCGCCCTGGGTGCTAGCGAGCCCCTCTCATCATAGGGGACTCTTGAGTCCTTTTTCTTGCTTTTTGGTGCCTCTCTCTTTAAGGTGCTCAGGGTGCTTTTGTGCCCTTCTTCAGGGGTGGCTCCTTCGCAATGGCGAAGGAGTATCGCCCCCTGGCTAAGACAGGAGCTGAAAGATAAAACAATATTTCTTTATTGTTTTATCTTTCAGCTGCTGGCTCAGCCAGCAGCATGTGAAGGGCGGGGCTGGGCCACAGGAGGTGGGAAGGGGGAGGAGCATAGATTAGACCTAAGTGCGCATATGTGTTAGGCCAGTCATCTCAGGCAGGCCAAACACACATGCGCACTCAGGTTTCTCCAGCCTGGCTGTGTTGAACAGCCGGGCTGTAGAAACTGCACGAACCCCAAGGTTGTGTCTGAGTGGCAGTCCAAGCCGCTCAGACCTATCTTGACACTGCTTTTATATTAGGTTTAGCATGAAAGCAGCACCAGGATTGCTGGGGAATCTCTGCTCGTGTTCCAGTGAATACTGGGACACCAGCAGAAGAGGATCGAGGCAGCAGGAAGCTGCGGCGGCGGCGACGAGAAGAGGTATATTTAAAAAAAATATATATGTATCCCCCACCGGTTCCCGTCCCTCCCCTAGAGAATTACGGCAGCTCCCGCTGCCCTTTTCTACTGGGGTGCTACTCTGCCCTTATCTTCCCAAGTTGCTGCGTTCCTCTTTCTCTCTTGTCAGTAAACTGTAGTCCTGTTTCTATTTCTGGTGCTCCCTGGTGCAGCTCTCTGCTCCCGGCACGGTTCTCTAATAACTGCCCGTGTTCCTGTTTCTCTACCTGTCAGCGAGGAGCCCTCATCAGCACGTCTGGTGACAGGCACTGTACAGCTTCACTAATTGCTGATCGGACAAGCTCTGGGACTGTCGCCTCCACCGAACTCAGGAGCTAATTAGCTGAACTGACCTTAAATCCAATGGGTTAGCCGTGTGATCAGAGCAGTGAAAAGCCTCACTGCGCCAGGATTCTCATCAATACGGAGGGCAGGCCAGGAGCTCCCCAGTGATAAGGAATTTACAGAGCCGGACTAGTAACGAGACGCAAAACAGTTTTATATATTTTTTTAACCTTTCGACCAATACCCAGAGGGGAACATGCACGCTTACGGAATGAACTACCCCATCTCAAGATAGTTCTGAGATTTTTTCTGTCAGGCTGTTTTTTAAACAATGAGAACAAACTGTGAATTTAAAATACAGACGGGCAAACATTTGTATAAGTGCTTTGGGGTAATTATGTGAAATTAAAGAAAAATGATACGAGATTATGGAAAAGGTAAACTGGCATTTAGATGTATATATACTCAGACAACACCTTGTGTTCTGGTCATTCGTTTTGTTCCTATGCTCTTGCATTAAATATGTGCTGTAAATGTGCAATAATTATGTCACATGGTGTAATGGCGAACTTTCCATAACATGCGTAGTGCAAAATTTATGAAACTACACCAGATTATGATGATTTAGCTGTAATTTTGCCCTCCCTAATTTGATACACATTTTCAAAATACATAGACTAAAAGCCATATGCTTTATGAGTAGTTCTTTATGAGTAGTTCTTAACTAGAATTTAGAATCCAGTTTCTTGTAATATTTACTTCCCTTCATAAAGATTCTGAGCTAAACCATGGATGGCAGGACTACTATGAGGTATGCTAAGAGGGCGTTCCTCCATTAGGGGTGCCGAAAAAATGGCAAAAGAAATCTTACGCCCCCATAGCGCCCCCCCAATGCCACCATGTGTGCGCACTATCTAAGATACGGCGCACCATGGCAGTAGATAGGGGAACTAGCATTAACATTTTGTCGCTAGTTCAAAGTTTTGCAGGATCAGCGTAAAAAATGTTGACGCTAATCCTGCACAGCCCATTGAGGCCCATTGTAATCAATGGTGTGCCTCCTTTTAACACCTGCTCTGAGCAGGTGTTAAAAGTACAGAAACAAATGACGCAAATAAATCTCTTAGATTTCTTCGTGCCATTTGTTCGGCACCCCTAACGCGGGAACACCCTCTTTGCATACATTATGCCTCGCACAGGCATTAGGTAGCGCAAAGGGTTACAAAGTGGCTTGGTGCATGCATTGCACCCCTTTGTAAATTGGGCGCACCGATTTTGGCCTCGTTGGGACACATAACAAATGTTGCTAATGTGGCGCAAGGAGGCGCTCGGGCTTTTAAATATGCCCTTGTGTTTTCAGCTGCTCACGAGGGAAAGTTTAATGGCTGTACTGCTTTTCCTCTCTATAGCAGCCAGGTTTGATTTTATACCTTTATGTTTCTTAAAGTGTTTCTGCCTGAGGTTAGTGCTCTAGTAACCTGCGTTCATTCAGCATGTGCAGAACTGTGAAAGTCCACTTTAGCGGAGGCATATTAAAGGTGCTTACTTATAACAAATTAATTTAAAATATCAAACATAGAGGTGGAGTTCTTCACCTTGTATTCTATCTTTTTGTATGGATATCTCTGCCACGATTGAAGAGGGGTTTGGGGAGGGGACAAGACACACACCTACAAAAGAGCAAAACCTTGTAGTGCACAAAATACACTTCTAAATATACTGCATACTATATGGCTAAATTTGATTAGAGCAAATCCACGTATAACCAAATCTTACTTCAAGTATGACACTTGGGTACTGAAAGGGGGCACCCTTGGGGAGAGCCCCAGTGTGGGTTCAATGATATACCACTGAATAATATCAGTTTCATCTACAAAAATGTCAAGCAACAAGTTCAATTATATTGTCAATGTGTGCTGAATCCTTCAGTTTTTTTGTAGTTTACCAATACCTTGAAAATCTTTTGGGAACATTTTAGATGGTACCTAAAGAAGCAAACACAAGAGATGTGATTGAGGATAGAACAAAAAAATACAGGAAGAGTGGGCCAAGATTAACTTTAGAACTTAGAGACACATACATCATGGAAAAATATTAAGGCACTAACCCCAGACATGAAGGGCTCAAGGACTCTGTGGGTGGAGAGAGGGATACGAATACCCTGTGGAGTGCGCTGGGTAATGAAGGGAACAGACGTGTTTCAGATGGTATGACACAACCACTACTTCAAGGGAGGGAGATTACACCGTGGTGAGAGAGGGGCATGAACACCCAGAGAACAAGAGTACCCTTATGATAGGGGCACTGTAGGGCAAAGGGAACACAAGCTTCTTAAGGAGAGTAGAAGAGAACAAGAGCATAGTGGGGGTGGGTAAACATAAACACCCTTGATAGGGAAGAATATCAGAGAGCACATGGAGTGATATTACAGAAACTTTAAATGAAGAACAACCATCAGCGGCTCCTGTTTGTGCATGGTTATTGGTCTAATGATCGTGCAAGGGCAAAATTACGTCTTTCAAAATTCACAAAAATGAGGACTGGTTCTTTCATTTACATGAGGGCTTATTACATGTGAATGAGGGTGTTCCATTCATACTAGTAAAAACTTCCACTAAGGAAACGTTTACAAGCCCTAAAATGTATCTGAAAACGCCACTACTCATAAGCTCGCAAACGCCTGCATGATCCTGTGGAGCCCTTTGAAAGGGGCATGAATGATCTAAGGGGCAGAATATACCTCCACATCCGCAGTGGAGGATATTTGTACAATCAGCCTCCAAGCTATCCGATGCCATATCACCAGCCCACCGGATCACAAACTGCCCTGCTTAGAAAACTGGCGGAAGTGTTGAGTTGTTTTGGAGAACTCCATACCTACCGCAAACTCTTAAGTATTCATGCCCACCTGGTAGCCCAGTGCAATATCAACCCCAGGGACCTGTGTTTGACCTTATAGTCACTGGTTCACGTCTTGAGTGGTGTACCCTGCCTGTGATTCTTCTGGGTTAATAAAATGTGTGCTGTTGAGATGGGTAGTAATGAATATTCGTTATTCAGTGCAAAGATGCTCCAAAGGGGGAATGTGCACTTTACAAATATATATGTTGTGTTGTGATGCTCCCTTTCATATACCCATTATTCTTCATTCATGCTGATATACAGAGACAGTCAATGCAAAAAAACCTTTTCAAAGTATTTCCTCTCCTCCATCATTGTCAGTGCCCTCACCATCCTGTGTATTCTGGGCAGCCAAAGTGGCAGGTCAGCAATCCAAGCCTAGCACACACGAAATCTATTCTATCGAACGCAAAAGCCCTAAACTCCACCAAATGGTCCAACTCACTCCCCAGGGCACACACATGATTCAGTTTTTGCTACCCTAGAATAGTTACATATGAGATGAAGCCATGCTATCACCTACCAGCTCAACAGCCTCACCTCAAAGCTCCTTCATGCTAATGTCTTAAAATATCAAGACCCTGGTCTGCCTTGGGAAGTCTCCTGACCTCACCACTCATCAGCCCTGACTTACAGATTGAATGCCGTATGATGCAGGTACATCAGTTCTTCCTCTGGCTCACTGACACTTTCAAACAAATAATACTTGACAAGACTGCAATCCTCCCCCAAACCTGAGAAAAGGCAGGTCAGTTCTCCATAGACATAAAGACAGTAAAAATAAAAACAGAACTCTTCAGCGATTTTAGAAGAAAACAAGAAACCCTTGTGACAAGCTTTATGCAAGGAACCAGAAATGGATAAACAACGTGAATTCCCGATGTTAATCTCAGATCTTCCAACAATGGATGCCACGTTAGTGGTCAAACGCTAACTCAGTATTTCGTGGGGGAAAACAACGGGTGGGAATTGGTTGATAAGGGGGTAGGAGATATGGGCGAGCAGAAAATACCATATGTAAATGATAATAGGAAAAACGCACACCAAATGTATAATAATTAACTATGCAGCCAACAAGCTCTTAATGACCTTTCTATAGAGAAATGCCCTAACGAGACACAGGACCACCAGAAATCAGTCCACCCACCCAGGAAAACAAGCGCTATGGTGCTGAACCATGAAATAAGGAATAACTGGTATATAACTGTGGTGAATAGATTATAAAGTGTCCCTAGAGGCAGCCTAACCTCACCAAATTCCAGGGGAAGCGCAACAAAGGTGCACGAAAGCAACGAGTGAGCAAACTCAGTGTCTTGCTATCCCTAAAACAGATTTAACATTGACAGGCACCTGTGCATCGTCACTTCCACTCTTATCCAGCTCAAAAGGTCAATAATATTCCAGAGCTTTTCTCAGCACCCCAGCCACAAAGGGCTGGAAATTTCCAAGTGGGGCCTTACTTTCCTTGTGGCCCAGTAAGGACCAGTAGCGTCCATGTGCCCCAGCTGGTAAGGGTCATTTTTCAACAGTGCCAAGGCGGCATGGAAGCACGCAGAACAAAAAGGCTTGCAGTTCCTGACTCTTGCCTCTGAGACCAAAGTAGAATAAATAGTCCTAGTTAAATGTAAATTAAGCTGACTGGCAAAAATTGTAAATTTCCTGCAATATGTGTGTTCTTAAAATTTCACATTATGACATATTTTGACCATTAGAGACTGTTTTGAACAGAAAATATTTTGCAGAGAGACATTTTCGGTTTGATGCAGCCTTTCACCAGTATTCCACATGTCTTTTATTCAGTCTTCAGCCAGTATTTTACATGCTTTTGTATGGGAGGTATGCATTCACATACAAAGTCACACCAGATATTGGCACAGCACATTACTCTAAGAACAAACCTCATGCAATTTTAATGGAACGTCACAACAAAAATACAGTGTACGCACCCGTAGTGTTAAATAAACCCTGCATCAAGAAAGTACAGAGACACTACCACATACCTTGATGTCTGGTGTGGACTTACATTTCCATGCTTAGCTGGCAGGCGACTCAGTACTCTGAACCCACAGATGCTCCTTTCATTTTGTGGAAGGAAAGGCTGGCAGCTACTCACGCCGTTGGCGACGCTTTGCAAAAGGCTTTGCTTCTTTGGAGGAGGCACCTGAGTGCAATTCAGGAAACTAGATTTCCAATAAAACTTCATAACTCTCACAATATTTGGAAGTGCCAGGGCTATTGGGAAGTTTTCAGTATACATTTCCTCTAGGTTCAGGTCCTACTTGCAAGGCAATCGATGTACTTTTCTGGTATTGCCAGGACCTCGTTATCAGACCTGGTGAAGGCCCTGGAGACTGCTTTGGCTTTGGAGGCGTGATTGATGTGGAAGCGGGTTACAGGGAAGTCTTCCAAGGAATCTAATTGTATTCTGGAAAAAAATATAAACCATTGTATTGGCACTATTTGTATGTAAATATTATATACATATAACTTGGTTCAATCATAAGATCGCATCTGTCAATTAAGTAGGAGACCTCATCATATCAATTATTTCTTATCACACATTTTGCACATGGTCTCAGTCAACAGGGGATCTTCCCAACCGCCTCCCAATACCTGTGAAGTACATGACAGCTCAAAATCGAATGTAAGAAATCCCCTGCTTTCTGACATCTGAGGCTCCTGGGGGATTGGTCCCTGCCGAGACGCCACAATTTGTGTCTAGTGTATTAGGTTCTGTGCAGATATTTAATTTGTATTTATCTAAACAAAGCCGACATTGCAATTTACCTAGGCATCATCAGGGTCGTCTGCCCATCTATGCCAATTATTTATCCGACATCAGCCTCACAGTATCTTCTGAGTTCGGGGACTGTATCTGGGGTATGGATGACCTGCATTTCATATATTCTATATTTCTTTTTATCGAGAAGTGCCACTTGGGGATTAAATTCCTGGATGTCCTCAATTCGCTCGAATGGGGTAGTAAATCATATACAACATGCAAGTTACTAAAAACCTACAGGAAGTCCAAACTCGTCTTGTATGCTTGAGAATTATATAGTTCCGGCATTGGTTGTGACTGCCTCCAGCAATGTAAGTCCTTTTATTTCTCACCCTGGGAAACCCTCGAGGGCTGTGAACACGCCAAACGTGAAGTTTGTTTCGTAAGATGTTTTGTAAGCTTTTTGTCCCATGCTATAATATAAAAAGCCTCCTTCTGGAAATTACTTACCATCCTGGTTGCACGGAATCCATCCTAAGCATTTGTCTCCCAAATACAAAATGTGGGGCATTCTAATGGCCCAGGACCCATGGCTCATTACTGTATGCAGGGTCAGACCGGGTCTCAAATATACAATTATTTGCTACAGCCAGTTATGAGGCCCTACAGTTAGCTACCAGATCCCCCATTCTCAGGCCTCCATCAAATGGAGACTTACAACACTTGGCCATGCTGACCCTTGGGATGACATTCCCCACACAAACGATCTAGTCATGAAGGTGAGATTGCCGAGAAAGATATTAGGAAATTTGTGTGGAATGTTTTGGATGGTGAAGACAAACGTTAACAATTAAAAATACTGTTTCAGATGAACTTGAAGAAACATAAACTCATATTTTCTGCTGTACATTTTGATTCTAAGTGAAGGATGGAAATATCCTGATCTCCTTAAAATACGTTTTTTTTTATTTGTATGATAAATGTGTTGAATTTAAGAGAGTGGTATGTGGTAGCAAACATGACTCATGGTTATCAGCATGAGCTATATAATTGTTATGCAGGTTTGTTCATATTACAGTTCAAGAAACACCTTGACTGTACGTCAGAACTAGAGAGCTAGTATTTAAAAAGTAGAAGGTAGTTACTTCTATCAGAGAACGGACTAAGGTTATGCCAAAAACCAAGTAACATTGTTCACATGAATATTTTTTATGTTTTAATTCCAGGAATGTCAGTGTTCCATCTTTATCAGAGAGAGTGTCAAACATGGAGATTTCCTGAAGGTATATCATTTGTTATAGCAAGTATTAGAGGATCCAATACGATATCATAATAAGAATTTTGTGTTTAGATAGCCACTACTAACCAGTAGATCATGGATACTCAAAGTAGGGCCTGGGGTCGCAGGCGGCCACCCTGACCTTTACATGCGGCCCGTTGGGCGACAGGAGCACTGGGCTGCTGTTTACTTGACTCAGCACTAAAAATAAAAAGATATTAAATAGACAAGCAATCATTTATTTCAAGGTTAATTGGTCTTAAAGAAATGAAGCAAATAGGGAGTCCCGCACTTCACTTTAGAAACATTCATTTTTAAAGACATCTTGCTGCAAAAGCGTAAAAATATTACAGTTGCTACTAAATTCAAAACGTGTATTTTGTTAACATGCAGAACTTTTTCACCCAAGTACAATTTATTATTTCAGTGCATTGAGAATCTTTAATTTAAAAGTGATAGTTTTCAAACTTGAATTTAAAAATATTAATTCTTTCCCCGCCCCTGACAACACCCCCAATAGTGAATTAAAGAGGCAAGTCTGTATTTAGGTACACGTTTTGGATGGCCTGGGTTCCTATTATACATGAACAAAATTATAGTTTAGTAAATCAAACACAGGAGCAGGTTTTGTGAAGCGCACACCGTGAAATCATGTATTTCGAGGTCCTATTATATGTGGTAATAAAAGCAAAGGAGGGAGAGTGAAAATAAAGAATTGCCTCGGATCACACAATTTTGATTAATCCCAGGTTTTCTTGTTTCACAAAGTTCAATTGAGCCACTAGATGTATATCCTTTGCTTCGCTTACACCTACCTTAATGCCAATCACCTAACTCCCTCACCCAACCAAAACCTAGCTGGCATCAATGCAGCCCTTGGGCACATCACAGACCAAATGTTTTGGTCCCTGGGAAAATGTTTGTGAGTAACCATGCAGTGGATGTTAGTGCCCAGCAGAACGAAGAGCCAGATGGGGATATCAAGTGTCTCGTGTTCACTGTTATCCCATTCCTTTTCCCTCGGCATGCAATTAACCGTCATTTTCTGTATGGTTGGCTTGGGATAGGAAATAGAGAGGAAAACGTCCAGAATGCAGATGTGAATTCTGACACCATACCACTCCCATCCTCAAAGCAACCTGCACCTCAAAAGAACTGTCCAAAATCATTCAATTCCCGAATCAAGGATGCACTTCCACTAGTATAATCCACTCATAAGAAGTCTGAAACTCAAAGGCAATTCACTCCATCTTCAAAGCACATCTCCAAACCCACATCAAACTATTCCTGCAGACCTCTTCCCTCAAGTGGCATATCTCTAGACTGTACTCTGCACTACTCTCCTTTAACCCACTCACCACCAAGTAGCACATCTTTGTGGTACTCATTTTATCAGTCGTACAAATATGTTATTCTGATATTTAAACCCATAATGCTAAAGTTATAATAAATGTCTTTGTTAAGGCCTTGAACTATCTTAACATGTACATTATCTTTCCAAGGTTATCAGCAGGTAATCTCACCCATAGAGTTAAGGGCTCCTATGCTGATATATGTATGTTTCCTAAGCTGGCAAAATACCTCACATGGTCGATGTATCGGCTGCACAGCACTTTGTGTAATCCATGTCACAGTTTTGAATTCTGGTACATTTAGTGAAAAAGTCTACGTTATGAGTTTTAATTCTGGCAAAACAGCTCTACAGTCTATGCATCACATGCAACAACTTTTATGTAAAGCACCGTAAATACCTTTTAATCCTCTCGGGGCTAAGGCAAACTTTCATCTTCTGGTGGCGGTAAAATGAGTGTAATTGTATTGGTTAATGAGTGACAGATATCATTGAGTAATTTGCAAGTTGTTATTAGTATTCCTACCCATATACTCCGGCAATTCATTGTATACATGATGCCTTCAGGAGGCATTTTGCTGTCCTTCTTGAATGTAGTCGGATAGACCTGCTTTTCTACAATGTCTTGTGTTTGTTCTTGATCTGTACACAATGTGCTCACTCTCGTGTGGAAAGTGTCTTGGCTTTGTGAAATGCTACTTTTATATTATTATTCAGCTCTCAGCAGACTTGTGAGTTGCGACAGTGTCTCCGTGGAAGGGGATCTGCAGTCTTTTTGTACTCTCACAAGACCATCCTGGCCAAATAGGGTCCAATTAGGAGTCAGATTGTGTTGTTCCCACATCCAGTTTTCCTGGGTATGAGAACAGTGGACCTAATTTTTTTTTATAACAAATTTTTCATGAGTTTTCAGAATAATACAAAACAAAGCAGCCACACAATTGATATAGTACACACCATTTCATCAGGATATGGACAGTCAACGGAGGTTAATCATCCCCTCCAGACAGCTACTGAAAAGGACCAGAAACAATTTACAGAATAAATAACACATTTGACCAGTCACCCCTGGTGGCCCAGCCATTTTTCCCCTATCTGGTAATGTTTCGTTGAGCACCTCCTTGCCTCAAACACAGTTTTTTTCTGTAATGCACACCAATCCACCCCTTTTCACCACAAAGCGATCTTCGGTGGGATTGAGTTCTGCCATCGTGCTACTATGTTGCATTTTGCCAGTAAGCTGGCTATACCGAGAAATGCCTTGTCCGTCCTGGTGTCCCCAACGCCATGACCCCCAAACAGGAAAGATAAGGGGGAGAGGTCTACATCCCACCAAACACCGCCAAGAGCTCCTCCTCCATGGCCCTCCAATATCACGGAAAAAGACCAGGTACCTCGGAATAACGGGGGCAGACCAGTTCAGTAAGAAGACCTGCACAGCGCAGACGAGCTGGGGTGAGATATGCACAATGGAGGTAAAATGTTTGAATCAGATGAAGCCTCGCACAGATACTAATGGTGAGAGGAGCCATCAGGACATCCCGCCAATCGTCTTCATCCTGTGGGCCAATCAACCCTCCCACCACTCCCAGACGTGCTCCAGTGTATTCAGTCCGTTGGTGACCAGTGTACAGTAGAGTTGTGAGCCAACACCTTTGCCCAGTACACCCATAAGGATTTGAGCCTCAAAAGGGCTATATTCTTGGAAGGAGGACTCTCAGGGTATCTGGGAATGTAGGGCATGTCTCAGTTGCAACTATTTATAGAACTGGGAGGAGTGTAGGGCATAGGTGTCCTGAAGGTCCTGGAAGGAGTGCATGTGTGCTCCAGCCCAGGTATCCCTGATCAGTGATGTGCCAGTGAGGTCCCATCTCTCAAAGCCCTCCAGAGCATCCTCCTCCTGCAACCACCTACCGAGCCACTGGGGGGTCTGAAGGGCAAGTCTGGTGTCCCACCGAGTATGGCAGAAGGCCAGCCTCCAACTCAGGAACACTAGGCAGGTCACCATGGGTACAGTGACGGGGCACCATATAACATGGCAATAATGCAGGAAAACCCCAATTACGTTAGCTCTTATCTGAAGGCAGGTTCAGACCACCCACTGTTGAACCAACTGTTGAGTACCAAGAGGTGAGATGCGAGGTAGTAGAGATATAAGTTGGTCATCCCCAGGCCCCCATCATATGGACCGTGCTGACAGGTCTGAAGGGCCAGCCGGGGATTAGAGAAGTGACACTGGACCTAATTTTAACAGCCAGAAAAACCTACCAGTAAATTTTGCAACAGCTTTTGCTACAGTCGATGTTGCTCTTTTTCTCCTAAATTACTTGACTTTCCTTTCCTCCTCGTTCTTCCTAACACAATTAAGGCTCCACTGCACACCTTTATCACCTGGTCAGAACAGGTGATAAATGCGTGCATTAATCAACACAGAACAGTGAAAACCAAGGAATTCTGTCCCATAAAATCAGGTCCACACAATAATTCAACATTCCATAGGGATTACTCATAATCGCAGGAATTTCATGAGAAAATTTGACAGGCAGTGATAATTATGCCTACCCGAATTTTCCTCATGAAATTCCTCTATATTCATAATCAGGGCCTTAATGGCACAAATTGTAGCTAACAGAGGGTGTCTGGTGAATGTCACAAATTCAGTATGTTCATATGTGACTCCTGGCCATTTTTCTTTGTTTTCATGCTTTGTATATGCTGCTCTGCTTTTATGTAGAGCTTCGTGCTCCATTAAGTTTGGAGAGAAGGAGAATATGTCACCATATTTGAGGTCTTACCAGAGCTTCTCCTCCTAACAACATTTTCAGACCCTTCCAAGGAAGGAGCCGGTAAGGGGCAGGTCCAGCCTGTGTACAGATACCTGTGGCAGATAACCCCTGTTTGGTGGGCAGGACCCTGGATGTAGAAAAAGGCTGCTTCATACAGGCGAATGCAGCACAGCTGACCAACGCCAATTAACAACCACCATAATATCAATCCACACAGACGAGTCATGCATATGTGTCAATATAGGCATCATGGCTGACTCAGCCTTTGTGTGTGTGGTGGTGATTTGGGAGAAAAACGAGCCCACACCTGGTCAAGGGCCAAGACTCCTGTGGTATTGGCTGATTTCTTATAAAGCCAATCCAAACGTGTCGAGGAAGGGAAAGTGTTTTTTTCAGTTTGTGGTCTTGGACAGGGATATATTGTCATGTTGATGAACACAGTCATTGGGCATGAAAGGCACTAGAGACGACATGATGTAATCTTTACACACTTAACTGAGAATGACCTAGTTCTGGGCCTATATTCCTTTTAAGAGAGGTGGCTAGACATGGCTAGAGTGCCCACGCTTATAATCCAAGAGAGCATTTATAGAAGGGGAGTCAGGAAGCTTACAATAACTGATAGGACTAGAAAGATGGCCAACAGGTAACTTTAAATGGTCTTTAGAAATTGGGGATATGAGAAGAAATGAATCTTGAAACCCAGATTTTTCCTGCATGTACATTTATCCTTTTTATCTATGCGTTTAGAATTTAAACGATTTGTTGGAATAATATTTAAAATCGAAAGTCATAGTCCGTGAGAGGATGGGATGGTGAGAACAAATAAACATCAATCGACGTGACGTTTTCCTAATTCCTGGAAATCGTACTAGAGTGGGCAGGAGGAGTCGCTATTAAAGTTGTTAATTAGAAGAAAAGCGGACAACTGGGCAAGGAGGCCAGCCCTGCCTTGGGCTGCCAGGTTATCTCTAGTCTTGCTGGGCAGGACTAAAAGCTATAAAGCCTTGGCATATCCTGAAGTATAGGATTGGGCAACGAGGTCCCAAGGAAGTCAGAATTAGGGGGTTTATTTGTTCTTAAGAAGAGAGTTGATAGTGCTTAGTTTGCTTTTTATGAAGTGTTATACTTTGAATGACAGAAGCACAAAGGTTGTGGAAATTGTAAGATGTTATCTCGTCTCTATTAAATGCTGGTGTCAGTGTGCACAAAAATCCAAGTCTTATTACGTGGGCTACGTTATACGATAATTAGGTAGACATTTTAGGTACAGTCCAGATCACATCCTCGGGGCCTGCCCCTTTTGGAATATAGGCTCCATTGAATAGACCTGCAAGTTGTGATGATCCTCTGCAGCCCTTTTCGGCACGCAGAATGGAAGAGCTGAGAGACACACATTCACATTGTTCTCGGGCTTCTCTGCACATAGAAGATGAAACGCCAAAGACTTCAAACACGAATCCGCTTCCACCAGAAAGAAGTGTTCCTGCAGCAAATCTGTATTTTAGGACCCTCTCTCTTCTGTCCATCTTTATCTCGGCTCCCTACTGCCCCTGCTCTCCTTCCCTGTGACTCAGGTCCTTTTAATTTCCTTCACTTCAGAGAAAAATCGACTGAGCATCTCTGCAAGCCCGCCCAGCCAGGCCATTAATCCACCAGCGTTCAGACAACGTTGTCCTTTTACTTTATTTCCAATAGATCAATGACAATCCTTTGGCCATTAGCGACCATGCACAGCCTCCTCCCTCCTCTCCCCGCAACAGCATTAAATGAGAAGGTTCTGTTTAAAGCAACAGCACCCTTTAAGACATACTTGTCAAAGACTGTCTCAGTGGCTCTGCTTCGGATAAGCAAGGTTGGCATGGACCGTAATGCATGCAACGTCAATAACCACCCCCTCTTGGTGTGGGTACAAAATTAGCTATGACCAGGGCCACTGGAAATATTTAGCGGGAGGTCCTGATTATGCAGCAAGGTTGACTAAATTATGTCACAAGGTAAAGCAAATAAGCAATAGAAAGGTGATCTGTCAACTTCTGCAAAGGGCTTCCATTGCAAGGCAACACGTCATTGCGTTTTAGTAACTTTTGAACTGTTTGATTTTAAATCAAAAACGTTTTATTCTAAAATATGCAGATTATGCAGCAGATGATGGATTATGTGACGCATGCAGCAAATCTATAATTGTGCGGAAAACACTGCAACCACATACTTGCATAAATCAAGTGGCTTTAGTTATGGCTCCTGATTGTGCCAGAATTAGGATATTATCTGGTGTGCAAATGGAGCACCCTATTGTTTTTGCCCACACGATTTGTTCCAGAGAAAACCTTGTTGCAAAACTCGGAATGGTGCAATAACTGCACAATTGGTAAACACAGCATACAATTGTGCTGATATTCAGTAGGTGTCCAATTGCCACCCTAAATTGAGCAGGGGACGGAAACAACTCCTTAGGGGGCATATTTAGAGTGTGGAGGACACAGTAATCCACCTTCAATGTGGTAAAGTACTCAGTCTGCCAAAGCCTGGCACAGCCACTCTGTTATGAGTTTGATGGACCATTATCTTTCCGATGGTGGACCTCCTACATTGGAAAGACTATTCATTCATAATGATGGGTCAGAGGCTGCTGGAGTAAGGACATGAGGCCACCGTTCCTATTTAGCATGCACACTATGATGTGTGGGTGTGTTGGTCATTAGGTGTTTGTTTTTCAAAAGAAAATATATGCTTTGGAAAATTGTTTTTGGAGCATAAAAGTGTTTGATACACAGCAGCCTGAAAGACAACGGCCATGCACCAAACTTGCAGTTCATTCGAAGAACTGGTGTTACACTGGTCCAGCGGTAATCTATATAGGTGGCGGGCAATAGTCCATGAGGATGGCAGACGTAATGTCCTCAGCACCCTGACGGATGGAGGGCTCCCAACAATCTTCAAATCAGTCACTGTGGCCCTCATTACGTGGACCCAGCGGTAAAGACCACCACATCACAAGTTGTGGGGTTTGGCAAATGCCAAACCTCCACAACACCGTCTGGCCCACCGGTGTGGTCGCATGGCTGCGGCCAATGGTGAGCACCTCCAACCCGGCAGCTGGCCTCAGCCTGCCGGCTAGATTATGAACCTGCAGACCGACAGGCTTTCCGTGGTGGTCACCCTGCCACGAAAACCCTGGCAGAAACGCCCCCAGTGACAGAAATCCCTATAATCCCCATTCCTGTTGCCAGCACACACACCCACACGTCAACACACATGCACACACACCCCACTCATGCACACACTTACAAACACCTCCCACCCCTTCTAGCATGCATACACACCCATCGGCATACACATACATTCACGCAGACCTCCCACTCACTCACATACATGCAGACACACCTCCCCTATTCACTCGCTCACATACACACACTCATACACACCCATTTGCACACATACACACACTCATAATCCTGCATTCGCACACATACAGGTACACACCACACACATGAACCCAACACTCCTCACCTCCTACCTCCACCCACCCCCCCTTTCGGACGATCACTTACCTTCTCCGTCGAGGAGGACACCACGCCAGCAAGACTCCGCCAAGCTGTAGTACAGTTCATAGTACAGCTCATAATACAGCAAGCTGAGTCTTGCTGCTGTGGCAGTGCTGGCGATGCAACCTCCTCTTCTGAGTCGGACTTCCGCCCCTTAAATGGGCGGAAGTTCTCCAATGACTCCTGATACAGCAGTCAGCAGACCGCCAGCACTGGTCTGCTGGCTGCAGCGGCTTCGGCTGAGCACTCTCAGCCACTTCTAATGCTGCTTTGAGCAGCCTCAGGATTGGCTGTAGGGCAGGCTGGGTGCCTGTGTCTGCAACAAGGGAGCAAAGGAGAGCGGATGATGGGTTGGCACGGAAAAAAGGTACATTTTGTTTTAATGTTATTTTTTGGGGTGGTCTTCCCCCCACCCTCCCTGTTATGCACCGCCCCGCCCCTTTTCCCTCCCATGAGACACGCCTGGTAAAACCTTAAAAGTATTGTAAACAACAGTTGCTTACACTGTGTTGTTCTCATTATTCCAGGGTATTATCATGAATGGTGCATTTGCTGTACCATAATTACTGGAATTTCATGTAACAAGAGCAATGCAAAATCACGGAAATTACGCTAATTATACTGATGCAACACAACTTTTTCTGGATCTTATTGTCAACCTCGATGCAGTGTCATACTTCCATAGCACTGAGGTTTCCTCCAAAGAAGATCTTGCAAGCAATATTTTCAGCCAGTGCTGCGATCACCAAAAACTAATTCAGTAGATTCTTGTTGAGTGCTGTTCTGGCAGATCCACCGGCAAATACACTAACACAGTTACAGAACATTAGGCTACTTGAATGGATCAGTTTGACTAAGGTGAGTAGGAAAATGTTATGGAAAAATAGTAAAGGTTTGACCCAGGCGGTACCCTGAGGAACGTTTTCCTAAGCTGTGTGTGTACAGGAGATAAACCAAAATTGGAAAAATAGAGCTTGTATCAAAATGTCATGTATGGACCCACAGACTGACAAAAATATGTGCCCTAAATATAATTTAAAAAATATCATCCAACTAGGTTTAGATTTTCTAAGGAGCTTTCCAATATGGCGATATTTTTTTTGAATGATAAATACAAGGACAAAATACTTCTCATGAAATTCTGACCACTATTCTGATATTCTAATACCATACAAAAATGGCAGCTGGATAAATTTGTGTAGCTCACTTCAGCTCATGCTCCTGGGAGTTATGAACTGGTCTTCTGTCATAGACGCCTTGGCGTAGGGGTAGCACTGAATAAAATGTTGGTTCTGTCTTTCCCACTCTTGCAAAGCTCATGAGAGGGAGCATAGGGACATGGAGGAGCCGGGGGAGTAACCTGCATTGAGGGTCCAGAAGCCCTTAACCTGCCCCAGGAGCAGGTAGCCCCCTCACCCACAAGGCCACATGATGGAAAAGTGTGTGGGGAGGGAAAAAGGAAGACTTCAAAACGGAAGGGAGTCAAACAACAACGGAGAAGGAGCAGGTCAAATCAGAGGCGAACACAGTGTTCGAACTGGCCAACCACAAAATCACAGGGACAGAAACAGTATAGGAACAGCAGGCAGCAAAAAAAGACATCGTCATTGCCACCAGGTTCTGAGTTTACCACTTACAAGACAGGCTTGAAAGTGAGTAGTGCTTTAAATGAGAAGTTAAAGTTTGATCCTGCATCTTCAGTAACCTTCCCCGGTTTCTCAAAACAGAATCTCGTCCATTATGTATGCTGAGAATATGTGTCCCTTCCAAGAAACAGGTAATGTTTGACAAACCTTCAGCATTTAATCAAAAGACGATTTAGCAATCAGGCTGCGCTAACAGCATTTCCATTGCAAATTATGTCTCTTCATGCCAATTCCTAATCAGGGGACTCATTTATTATCAGCATCTTGCATGTGCCTTCCTATGTGGGGTGGAGGGTATGTAGCTGTGAATGTAGAGGGGGGCTTGCTGCACCTACAATGATATGGGGTTAAAGACACACTAAAGAAAGGTGACCAAGGGGTGGAAGGCAAAAAAGAGGTAAGAGAGATTGATAGAGTTAAGGATGGAAATTAAAGAAAACCTGTGAGGAGAGCGCACAAGGTAAGTACACTTGAGAAAGAAGGAGCAACCAATTAAAGTGATAGGGAGAGTATGAATTAGAAGGAAGTATGAAAAGCTGACATGTACAGTAATTATTTTGTTAAAGAATAAGTGGTGGGAGTCAAAGTTTTGATCAGAATCTATGGGCTCTAGCGCTATTGAAAGGTGTGAGTTCAGAATACTAAAACGCCGAATTTTTGGTTCCACCAAATGCCTCTTTAATCCACCACCAGACAGTCCCTGTTTCTTTACCTCACACTTGCTGTTTTTTTTTTTATCGTGGTTTCTCCTGGTGGGGCGTGGCCGAGCGCAGATGGCGAACGACATGCTTTGGAGAGCTACCAGCCAGGCGCTGTCACCGCCACTCACCCTACCTTCGGCTATCACTTTGAGACTGGATGACTCACTGTAGGAGATCCCACATTGCATCGGGTTCACGTTGCCACATCCAAACCCAATGAGTGGGCCATTTTCTCAGCGCAAACTCTGTGCAACCGTTACCGGTGCTAATCCTCCCCCAAAATGGTGGTCTGCTTGAGCGGCTGAGGCGGCACCAACTAAGAAGTGCCTTTGCACGTATGGTAGCCCCCCCCACCCCTCCGTCCTCAAAGGACACCCTGCCGAAGGAATCCCCAGGATACTCTAGGCACAACCGAGGGCTGGGGCCTCCTGCAGTGGTGGACACATAGACGCAGATGTGTCCTGCCACATGAACACAGGGCGGAATGGACGCGCTGCAGTGGAACTAAAAACAAGCCTAACAGCACACACCGGAGTTGTCAGATGCTGGGGAGAGGCATCCTGCCTCAGACACCATCCGTGCCTGCCGCCCGGGGCGAAGCGGGTCTGCGCATTCAGGACCCTGGGCACAGCTGCTGAGCGCATTCCGCACAATACAAACAGGAGAGGTCGGCCCCTTTAAGACATCTTAGAAACGGACCGTGGAGACGTAAGTTGACGAAGGGCTGGCTTTTCATACTGCACTAAAGATGAGTGGCGCGCCCCTTTACACTGTTCAAAGGCCTCCCGCATCATCTCTAAATCCCCCCCACGAAGAACTCTCTCGCTGCTGCCACAAACAAGCAGTGCAATTTGAAATTAGGCCTGCTGAGTAGTGAGTAAGGCGCACAACCGAGACTTTGTTTTTATGACCTTTAATAGCGAGGGAGCCCCGGACAAACATAATCCAGTCCATAACTGGGGCCGGCCAGTAAACGATGTCACGATATTAGAGCCTCTCACTCGGACACATTATTTATACCTGTGCAATAGCTCAGACCCATTGTCAAGCCACAGGCCACAAAACAAAACCACTTCAACATTCAGTATCACTGACACGCCATTGTCTATGTTGGTCACCTTTAAGTGCAGTAAGTGCCTTCTCTGATTAGAAAGCTGCCAAATGCCTTCAAAGCATAAAACGTCACAACTGGGGTCAGTGCCCAAAACGTGTCAGGGAACGCTGACGCTGGGACCTGAGCTGCAAAAATCTATCGTCCATACAGGGATCAATCACAGTGAATAAACTTTCTTATGATCTAAGCAGAATGGTTCACCCTCCGTAATGGGGACAACATCTAGAAAGAAAGACATTGCTGATCTGTTCCCTCCACTTGAGCAGGAATCTCAAGACAAAAGACAGTCTTCACACACCATTGCAACCATGGAAGATGGGCGTCCGGGGGACAATGGTTAGAGCTGCAGACCCTGATGCAGAGATCTGGCCCGGGACCAGGGTTCAATTTCATTCCCA
This sequence comes from Pleurodeles waltl, assembly GCF_031143425.1. Classification (NCBI taxonomy): domain Eukaryota; kingdom Metazoa; phylum Chordata; class Amphibia; order Caudata; family Salamandridae; genus Pleurodeles; species Pleurodeles waltl. Next base: position 1,157,114,678 of record NC_090446.1, on the reverse strand, counting down.
CCTCAGCGGGTCTTCCAGATAATTCTCACCTAGGTGCCTAATCTAATTGATGGGTCCCACTCTGTAACTCTGGGCAAGCTTGCTTAATCTCGATAGGCCCTCATAGCGCTTGGATGCCTGGCTTCACCCTGGGGCTGTCCAGGAGTGGGCGCCTCACAGGGAAAAACCAGGAGGGGTTCCACAGCAGTATGCGTACAGCACCTTGAGACCCTAACGGGTGAGTAGTGCTCTATACAAGTACAGTTTACATTGGACATGATCCTTCAAGCTATTGCAGCATCCAGAGAGGCCCTTAAATTGAAAATAGACATGATGGTGGCAGATATGGGCCTGATGCAGGACTAACAAGCATCCAGTGAGGCCCTTGAATTGAAAATAGACATGATGGTGGCAGATATGGGCCTGATGCAGGACTACCATTGTGGGTTAGCAGAAAAGGTCACAAGCACAGAATGCACCATAGATGATCTACATCTGGAAATTACGGCACTGCAATCCAAATGGACCACCATGAAAACAAGAGTTAAGACTCTGGAACTCCGCACCAAAGAGGCTGAAAATAGGGTAAGACGCAACAACATTAAAATCGTTGGACTCCCTAAACGCATCAAAGACTAAGCCTCCAATATGATCACTTTTCTTGAAAAATGGATCAAAGATTAAGTAGCCCTGGAGGGCTTATCTACTTTCTAAGTACTGGAGCGTGCTCACCGCATTCAAGCGTGACCCATCACAAGGAGCTGCACCCTACCAAGTGGTAGCAAAATTATTACAGTACAAGGACCGTGATACTATACTAGCCAGACTGCAGGGAGACATACTAGTTAAGAACCACAAAGTAATGAGCCTTCCTAATTTCTCAAAGGACGTACGGAAACAAAGCGTGTCTTTTGCTGATCCCAAAAAGCGTCTTAGACAACCGTGGCTTCAATATGCTATGTTATTCCCGGCATGACTGCGGGTGACTGCTAATGATGAAGTACCCATCATTACTTCCATGCAAGCGGCGTGGGATTGGCTGGATTTCCTCCCTGGATAGAAAAGAGGTAATCACTCAATCCATGGAACCTTTTGACCAACACCCACCCAAAGAAGATGAAGCCAGCGTGGTTGGGGGCAGCTCTCTCCCGATCCCAGGTGGTGGAGGTGGTTGCGGCTATGAGTGGCAGGCAGGAACCCTCTCCACCTTTTATTTACAGCAGAGACACTGGCCGTGATACTGAGTCCAACTGGGCTTGTGTTTCCTCCTACAGTTCCGATGACTCGGGCCTAAGATCACAACTGACACTTTGATGGATCTGAATGGAGATGTCTCACCTGATAATATATCTTGAACCTGGTGCACCGTTAATCAATGCACTCCACTATTTCTGTATCCTTATATGTATCTGTATTACCTTTGTTCTCTTTCATTATTTCTGCAATTCAGGACCCTCGGTGGTAATATATATATATATATTCCCTACACAGATAGTGAATTGCCTGGCCCAGGAGCACCCACACAAGAGATACCCCCCCACATACATTTAGTTATGTATGTAGTGTATGCATGTATGCTTGTAGTTGAATGACTGATTTGGATGGGAAGTAACTCACTACTGGTCCTGAGGAAGGGGCGTTGTTGTTTTTTTGTTTGTTGTTGAAGTGAATATGTTAGGGCTGACACTGCCTACCTTCATGCATTACTAGGGAACATAGGCCTGGTTGATGCTTTCCTCCTAGAGACTTATTGGTCATCATGGCATCCTCCCTAACATATGCTTTCTTATCCGGGAATGTCTGGGGTCTCATTAGTATGTCCAAATGATATAAAGTGTACACATACCTTAAACGGCTGGGTGTGCATATGGCACCGATTCAAGAAACCCACCTTACTACGGCCCAAAAGTTGGCACTTCCCAAAAGATGGAGAGGCCAAATACCCCCAACAGCCTATTCAGCTTTTGCCACGGGCGACCCTACTCTGGGTAAGACCAGGAGTGCCATTCCAAAAAACAACAGAGATCGTTGATCCTAAGGGCAGATACGTAGCAGTCAGGGGGAGACTAGTGGGTCTTGATATAACTATTGTGGGAATATAGGACTCTAATGTGGACCAAGGGAGGTTCTTTGAGGAACTTTCCAGAAAAATGGCTCCATTAACGATGCAGTGCGCTTTAATAGGGGGCAATTTCAATTGTGTTGCTGATCCTGTGTTCGATGGGTCCCACCCACCGTTGTCTGACTCTCCCTTGCACTGTATAGTCCGCACATTTTAAGACTGGCAAACACACTGGGGATTAATAGATACATGGAGACAGCTACATCCAGATATCCATGACAGTTCCCTCTTTTCTGGCATGCACAAACTTCATGTTCATCTTGATACCTTCCTATGTACACAAAGTGTCCAAGGGGTGGTCCGTAATGTCAAATACCTCTATCAGACAGTTCCGACCATTACCCGATTTACTTTCCTTCGCCTGGGAACGTGAATGCCCATGCATACCAGACTGCTCCTCCGAGTGGAAGTGTTAGATGACCAGGTTTTCAAACATACTATTGGGGAGGCGATATCCACGTACTTTGCTGAAAATGACCAGACAACTTCATCTCCCCTCGTTAAATTGGATGCATTTAAAACTGTTATCAGGGGTTGGTGCATAGTCAAAGTGGTGGGGGTCAGGTGTACATTGATATCCAATAATGGCATGGCTCACTAACCCCCAATGAATAACTTTATTATCTTAAAAGTGGTGTCAAAAACCTGAACTCCTTTATATATTCAATCTGCTATCAATGCAAGGTTCCAGGAGTACTATATGATGTTTTATGCCCCATTACCAGATGCCCCTCAAAATGCATTTGAAGACTTTCTCAACCCTATTACCTTTCCAGTACTTACACCAGACTCCACATTCAACCTGGGCAGTGCCATCACAACTCAAGAAATCAGAGCGGCTCTCAAGAACATGGCATGAGGTAAGGTGCCTGGTTCATGGGCTGCCTGTAGATTTTTGTTACGGCATATAGGGACCTTCTGGCACCAAGACTGGAGAAATTATATGCTGCAGCTTTAGAAGCAGGCTCACTCTCAATATCTACCCACGGTGCATTGGTTGTGCCACTGCTGAAACCTGAGTGCCCCACTGCTGATGTCCGCTCTTATTGTCCACGATCCATGCTTAATATGGTTTTCAAAATACTCAGCCACATCCTAGCGACTTGTCTCCTCCCACATATGACCATGCTGATCCAGATTTATCAAACTGGTTTAATTCCAGGACGTAATACAGCCATTAATATTTGAAGGCTTCTCACAGTCCTAGCAGAGGATGGCGCTGACAAACTAACGGCTGCTGTCATGGCTCTGGGCATAGAGAAAGCTTTCGACAGCCTTTGCTGGGGCTTCTTATATCAAGTCATGCAGAAGGCAGGCCTGGGCCCTGGGTTTATTAGGTGGACCAAACCCCTGTATGCAGATCCCACTGTGTGTGACCTACTTGTCTTTATCCCAGGCTAACCAGAGTGGCTCTACTGGTCAGTTGGCTGCCCTGTGGGAACTACAGGGACACAACAAGCGTCAGAGGACACAGTGCAACTGCCCAGCTGACCTGTTGCAACTAGACGTGTAACTGGATCTGCTTAAGTCTTGCTGGCCTCTGTTGGAGTGAGTTCCTGCTCCCCAAAAGGTTCTTCCCCAAGCCTGGACCTCTGCCTGGTATCAGAGTGAACTCACTCCAAAAGAAAAGGTGAACATTTTAAAGTCTGGGGTTCACGTGATAATGACCATGTCCACTTGCACCAAGACTTTGCCAACCATGATGACTACCAATGCGAAGGTCCGGTGTGACCTGCTCTTCACCTCAACAGAGACCAGAAGCAATGCAAGACTGCACAACGCCAAGCTACAGAAACTCCTGACCAGCTCTTTGTGTTACAGCAATGACCATCCACAATGTCCAACGTGTTCCTTGTGTGACATCGACCACCATCCACTGTGCTCAGCCTGATCCACATGGCCTCCTCCAATGTGAACGGAACTCTATGCGCCAGACCCTGAAGGTAATTTTTCACCAGGATTAACCTGGTCCCTGTATATGACCCACGTGCCATCGCGGTCGGCTTGAACTTGTGACTTTTCTCCAGTCTAGTGCAACCACATAACCGCCAGTGATGCTTTGTGCTTTTAGGCATTATTTTCACTAAACATTTTGAAAATGGAATACGTCTGGTTCTAATGATTTGATTTTTGTCATTCTGGTATCCTTATATTTAGTAAAGGTTACTCTCTTTTTCTAATTTTTTTTGGAGATTTTTCATGTGTTGTGTTTTCACATTATTACTGCTTGTGTGATGCATAAATAATTCACACGTTGCCTCTGAGGTACGCCTGACTGCTTTTGTACCAAGTTACCAGAGGGTTAAGCACAGGTTAATTGTGGTTGTTGCTTGAGTAAGGTTACCTCCCCTCTCACCCAAAGACTAAACTTCTCACAATACACATGTGGGAATAAATCTTAACCTTCCCCAGCGAAACAATAAAAAGACATTTTGCAGAAATTTGTGTAGAGTGTTAAGTGTTTGTGGTTCCTCAGGGAACTGGGGGTGACAGCTTTCACATTATATCTAAGCCTGATGTATATAAATGCATCTAGTGGAGAGGGCATCCCCTCCTCAAAAAATGCTCCTTTGTTTTCAATAAGCCATTTAAATACAGGTCACCCCAACAGGGCAACCTAGCCATCTCAGAAGCGTCCAGCATGCAGTTTCGTGAGTGACTGGTAATAGAGGGTGATATGGAAGTGGGATAAGTGGGGAGTATAGTACAGATTTAACTATGTGTTGTGCCAGGCAGTGCCATTGAGTAGTAGTGCACGCCACTGTGGAATCTGCTGAGTCTGTAAAGTGAAAATTCGCACCTAGATAGGATGCCGGTGGTAGTGGGCTCATATATCCCTCCTCCACAGCCAGATGTGGCACATAAGGGGTGGGTTTGAACCAATATAGCATGGTGGGCTTGTGCACAGTAGTAATATTATAAAAAATTTGGCGCCTCAAATCCACCTTGAGAGAAGTGGAGAGCAAGAACATCCCAGCTGATACGAGAGTGCTTGCCCGCCCATGCTAGTCAGATCATCTGAGTGCGAAGTGCATGAAGAAAGGCACGACTGGGATAATATGGTATATTCAAAAAGAGATATAAGAGCTTGGGGAGTATGATCATTTTCATGAGGCCGATACATGCAGCCAAAGCCGGTAAGGATATCCATCTAGTGATGCTATCAGTAATAGTTGAGAGTGAAACGTCATAGTTAGCGCTGAGCATCTCCTCTTTGTTTAGAGTAATCATCACCCCCTAAGTATTTTAGCTTAGTAGAGCACCGTTGCACTGGGTAGTTCAGAGTGAAGGATTGCGCATGAGGCATAATTGGGAAAATAGAGGAAATCCCCCAATTAACCTGTATTTTGGACAGTTCACCAAAATAAACAAACTCCCCAAGTACCCCATTTATGCTATTCTGTGGACCTTTCAGGTATAAAGTAATGTTGTCCGCATAGAGTGACACCAGCAGGTGTCTTGAGGGATAGTGGATAGCAAATTCTTGGTGTATTTGCCATAGCTTAGCAGCCAGGGGCTCCATTGCCATTGTAAAAGGAGTTGTAACAATGGACACCCCTGTCTAATGCTCCTGGAGATTTATTTTTTATCCAAGATCGAGCCATTTATTAGCACTCTTGCTGTGGGGTGCAAATATCGGAGGGTTATCCAGGCCAAGAACTCACCAGGAAGCCCCATATGACGCAGCACAGCCATCAAGAAATCCCATTCAAGAGAATCAAAGCTAGCCACCGCTGCTAGATCTGGATCTATATTGTGCATCACTGCGAACAGCATTCTCAGATTATGTGAGGTTGATCTTCCTAGAATAAATCCAGATTGGCCTGGTTTTACCAAAAATGGGAGGAGCAAGAAGAGGTGATTTTCAAGTATTCTTGCCAGTATTTTGATGTCACAATTAATGAGAGATAAGGGTCTATATGAATCGCATTCATTGGAGGGTTTGCTGGGTTTCAGGAGGATCAGGATCAGTGCTTCCCACATAGTGGGGGCAGCACACCCACTTCTATTGAGTATTGCTTTACCTTTTTAGGGTCGAGCCTGTGTTGCATACGCTCGCGCATGTGTATCGCAGCGAGACGCTTTTGTATTTAGAAAAGGGCTCGGAGCCCTGTCAACTTCATGTCAGTGTTTTTTATTGGTTCGTGGGCTTGCCTAATAAAATCTGCTTGCTTTCATTAGTCAAAGGCATGCATACGTCATGCCTTTTCCGGTGGCTAGCCCTCCTCGAGCACAGCGACCAAGTACAGAAAACATGCAAGGCTCGCTGTTTTCCATCGGGCTCGTGGACTTCTTTTTCTCTAATTTACGAGCGCGATCTCGCTTGGCAGAAGTCGAGCGCTTTACATAGCTAATTTCACTTTTTCGGGTTAGGTACATAAATGCACTTTTGCCCGATAAGTGAAAAGTCGGGTTAGGAGTTTACAACGCGATCAGCTCTAACATGAGCAAACGCGAGACCCGTTGCATTGTAAATGCTTGTTTAATAAGTGTATCAATAACTTAGCGTATGCTTTGTAGAAGTCCGTCGGAGGGCCATCAGGCCCCGGGGCCTTTCCCGTCTGTAACCTCATAATCGCTTCTCGTATTTCATCCTCTGTGAATTCTGCATCCAGGAAATCACACTGTGAGTCACTTATCAATCCCAACACTACCTCATGAAGCTACTGAGTGAAATCAGCCTGTGTCACCCTATGTAGGAGGCTGGCCTGGCTTGTAGTGGGTACCAAGGGGCACTTACACTCTGTACCAGGTCCAGTTATCCCTTATTAGTGTAGAAGAGGTGTTTCTAGCAGCTAAGGCTGATAGAAGGTAGCTAAGGCTGATAGAAGGTAGCTTAGGCTGTACTAGAAGACATGCAAAGCTCCTACTATACCACTGGTGTCATATGCACAATATCATAAGAAAACACAATACACAGATATACTAAAAATAAAGGTACTTTGTTTTTATGACAATATGCCAAAAGTATCTCAGTGAGTAACCTCAGTATGAGGATGCCAAATATACACAAGATATATGTACACAATACCAAAAATATGCAGTAATAATAAAAGGAAGAAAAGCAATCAATGTAAAGTTACAGTAGATTGCAATAGGAGCACATAGGTATAGGGGCAACACAAACCATATACTCTAAAAGTGGAATGCGAATCACGAATGGACCCCAAACCTATGTGAGCTTGTAGAGGGTCGCTGGGACTGTAAGAAAACAGTGAGGGTTAGAAAAATAGCTCACCCCAAGACCATGAAAAGTAGGTGTAAAGTGCACCTATATTCCCCAGAGAGCACAGAAGTCGTGATAGGGGAATTCTGCAAGGAAGACCAACACCAGCAATGCAACCAAAGTGGATTTCCGGACGAGAGTACCTGTGAAACAAGGGGACCAAGTCCAAGAGTCGCGACAATGTCGAGAGAGGGCAGATGCCCAGGAAATGCCAGCTGAGGGTGCAAAGAAGCTGCCACCGGATGGAAGAAGCTGTGGATTCTGCAAGAACGAAGAGGACTAGGAACTTCCCCTTTGGAGGATGGATGTCCCAAGTCGTGAAGAAGCTTTCAGAGGTGTTCCCATGCAGAAAGACCGCAAACAAGCCTTGCTAGCTGCAAGGGTCACGGTTAGGGTTTTTGGACGCTGCTGTGGCCCAGGAGGGACCAGGATGTCGCCACTTGGATGAGGAGACAGAGGGGGGGCCCAGCAAGTCAGGGAGCCCTCACAGAAGCAGGCAGCACCCACAGAAGTGCCGGAACAGGCACTACGAAGAGGAGTGAACCAGAGCTCACCCAAAGACACAAAAGGGAGTCCCACGACGCCGGAGGACAACTCAGGAGGTTGTGCACTGCAGGTTAGAGTGTCGGGGACCCAGGCTTGGCTGTGCACGAAGGAAATCCTGGAAGAGTGCACAGGAGCCGGAGCAGCTGCAAATCATGCGGTACCCAGCAATGCAGTCTAGCGTGGGGAGGCAAGGACTTACCTCCACCAAACTTGGACTGAAGAGTCACTGGACTGTGGGAGTCACTTGGACAGAGTTGCTGAGTTCCAGGGACCACGCTCGTCATGCTGAGAGGGGACCCAGAGGACCGGTGATACAGTCTTTTGTTGCCTGCGGTTGCAGGGGGAAGATTCCGTCGACCCACGGGAGATTTCTTCAGAGCTCCTAGTGCAGAGAGGAGGCAGGCTACCCCCAGAGCATGCACCACCAGGAAAACAGTCGAGAAGGCGGCAGGATCAGCGATACAAGGTTGCAGTAGTCGTCTTTGCTACTTTGTTGCGGTTTTGCAGGCGTCCTGAGCAGTCAGCGGTCGATCCTTTGGCAGAAGGTGAAGAGAGAGATGCAGAGGAACTCTGATGAGCTCTTGCATTCATTATCTAAAGAATTCCCCAAAGCAGAGACCCTAAATAGCCAGAAAAGGAGGTTTGGCTACCTAGGAAGGAGGATAGGCTAGCAACACAGGTAAGAGCCTATCAGAAGGAGTCTCTGACGTCACCTGCTGGCACTGGCCACTCAGAGCAGTCCAGTGTGCCAGCAGCACCTCTGTTTCCAAGATGGATGTGCAGGTCAGGGGAGTGGTCACTCCCCTTTCCTTTGTCCAGTTTCGCGCCAGATCAGGGCTGGGGGATCCCTGAACCGGTGTAGACTGGCTTATGCAGAGATGGGCATCATCTGTGCCCATCAAAGCATTTCCAGAGGCTGGGGGAGGCTACTCCTCCCCAGCCCTGACACCTTTTTCCAAAGGGAGAGGGTGTAACACCCTCTCTCTGAGGAAGTCCTTTGTTCTGCCTTCCTGGGCCAAGCCTGGCTGGACCCCAGGAGGGCAGAAACCTGTCTGAGGGGTTGGCAGCAGCAGCAGCTGCAGTGAAACCCCGGGAAAGGTAGTTTGGCAGTACCCGGGTCTGTGCTAGAGACTCGGGGGATCATGGAATTGTCTCCCCAATGCCAGGATGGTATTGGGGTGACAATTCCATGATCTTAGACATGTTACATGGCCATGTTCGGAGTTACCATTGTGACGCTGTACATAATGTAGTGACCTATGTACAGTGCACGCGTGTAATGTTGTCCCCGCACTCACAAAGTCCGTGGAATTTGCCCTGAACGATGTGGGGGCACCTTGTCTAGTGCCAGGGTGCCCACACACTAAGTAACTTAGCACCCAACCTTTACCAGGTAAAGGTTAGACATATAGGTGACTTATAAGTTACTTAAGTGCAGTGGTAAATGGCTGTGAACTAACGTGGACGTTATTTCACTCAGGCTGCAGTGGCAGGCCTGTGTAAGAATTGTCAGAGCTCCCTATGGGTGGCAAAAGAAATGCTGCAGCCCATAGGGATCTCCTGGAACCCCAATACCCTGGGTACCTCAGTACCATATACTAGGGAATTATAAGGGTGTTCCAGTATGCCAATGTGAATTGGTGAAATTGGTCACTAGTCTGTTAGTGACAATTTGGAAAGCAGAGAGAGCATAACCACTGAGGTTCTGGTTAGCAGAGCCTCAGTGAGACAGTTAGTCATCACACAGGGAACACATACAGGGCACACTTATGAGCACTGGGGCCCTGGCTGGCAGGGTCCCAGTGACACATACACTAAAACAACATATATATATACAGTGAAATATGGGGGTAACATGCCAGGCAAGATGGTACTTTCCTACACAACCCCCCCCCTCCAAACGAAGGACAATAAGACTAGCCATGACCTGATGAGTCTTCATTGTCTAAGTGGAAATATCTGGAGAGTCCATCTGCATTGGAGTGGGTACTCCCAGGTCTATGTTCCACTGTATAGTCCATTCGCTGTAGAGATATGGACCACATCAACAATTTAGGGTTTTCACCTTTCATTTGTTTTAGCCAAAGTAGAGGTTTGTGGTCTGTCTGAACAATGAAGTGAGTGCCAAACAGTTATGGCCTCAACTTCTTCAGTGCCCAGACCACAGCAAAGGCCTCCCTCTCTATGGCAGACCAACGCTTTTCTCTAGGGGTCAACCTCCTGCTGATAAAAGCAACAGGTTGATCCTGGCCCTCAGAATTGAGTTGTGATAAGACTGCCTCTACCCCTAATTCAGATGCATCAGTTTGAACAATGAATTTTTTGGAGTAACATGGGCTTTTTAGGACATGGCCTGTTTGAGCTCCTCAAAAGCTTTCTGACAGCTAGCTGTCCACAATATTTTTTCAGGCATTTTCTTAGAAGTGAGGTCATTAAGAGGGGCTGCTATGGAGCCATAGTTCTTTATGAACCTCCTGTAATACCCAGTGAGGCCTAATAAGGCTCTCACCTGGGTCTGAGTTGTAGGGGAACCCAATCTATGATAGTTTGGATTTTCCCCTGAAGTGGTGCAATCTGTTCTCCACCTACAAGGTGTCCCAGATAAACCACTTTCCCCTGCCCTATCTAGCACTTTGAAGCCTTGATAGTGAGGCCTGCCTTTTGCAGGGCCTCAAAAACTTTCCATAGGTGGACCAGGTGATCGTCCCAGGTGGAGCTAACGACAGCTATATCATCTAGATATGCTGCACTAAAAGCCTCCAACCCTTGCAGGACTGTATTCACCAACCTCTGAAAAGTGGCAGGTGCATTTTTCAAACCAAAGGGCATTACTGTGAATTGGTAGTGCCCTCCAATAGTCAAAAATGCAGTTTTTGCTTTAGCATCCTCTGATAACTTGATCTGCCAATACCCTGCAGTCAAATCAAAGGTGCTTAGATACTTGGCAGATGCCAGTGTATCTATGAGCTCATCTGCCCTAGGTATAGGGTGAGCATCAGTTTTAGTTACCTGGTTGAGACCTCTGTAATCTACACAAAACCTCATCTCTCTTTTCCCATCTTTTGAGTGAGGCTTTGGTACAAGCACCACAGGAGAGGCCCATGGGCTTTCAGAGTGTTCAACCACTCCCAGTTCAAGCATTTTCTGAACCTCTTGTTTTATGCAGCCCCTGACATGGTCAGGCTGCCTATAGATCTTACTTTTGACAGGCATGCTGTCTCCAGTATCTATAGTGTGCTCACACCAAGAAGTGTTACCTGGCACAGTAGAAAAGAGTTCAGAAAACTGACCCAGGAGATTTATGCAGTGGTCTTTCTGCTCAGCAGTAAGACAGTCTGCTAAAACTACACCTTCCACTAGAGCATCTTGTTCTGTGGAAGAGAAGAGATCAGGGAGAGGGTCACTCTCTTCTTCCTGTCCTTCATCTCTTGCCATGAGCAGGGTGAGATCAGCCCTGTCATAGTAGGGTTTTAGGCGATTGACATGGAGCACTTAAGGGGACTCCTGGCAGTGCCCAAGTCAACCAAGTAGGTGACTTCTCCCTTCTTTTCAACAATAATGTGGGGTCCACTCCATTTGTCTTGGAGTGCTCTTGGGGCCACAGGCTCCAAGACCCACACCTTCTGTCCTGGTTGGTACTGAATCAGAACAGCCTTCTGGTCATGCCATTGCTTTTGGAGCTCTTGGCTGGCCTGAAGGTTTTTACTGGCCTTTTTCATGTACTCGGCCATTCTGGATCTTAGGCCAAGTACATAGTCCACTATGTCTTGCTTAGGAGCTTTTAAAGGGTGTTCCCAACCCTCCTTTACAAGTGTTAGAGGACCTCTTACAGGGTGTCCAAATAGGAGTTCAAAGGGGCTGAAGCCCACTCCTTTCTGGGGTACCTACCTGTAAGCAAAAAGGAGGCAACGTAACAGGACATCCCATCTCCTCCTGAGTTTTTCAGGAAGTCCCATTATCATTCCTTTGAGAGTTTTATTGAACCTCTCTACCAGTCCATTTGTTTGTGGATGATAAGGTGTGGTGAATTTGTAGGTTACACCACATTCCTTCCACATGGCCTTCAAGTATGCAGACATAAAGTTGCTACCCCTGTCTGATACCACCTCTTTTGGGAAACCCACCCTGGAAAAGATTCCCAGGAGGGCTTTTGCCACTGCAGGAGCTGTAGTGGTCCTTAGAGGAATTGCTTCAGGATATATTGTGGCATGGTCCACTACCACCAAGATAAACCTATTTCCTTAAGCAGTAGGAGGGTCAAGGTGGCCAACTATGTCAACCCCTACCCTTTCAAAGGGAACCCCAACCACAGGCAGTGGAATAAGGGGAGCCTTTGGGGTGCCACCAGTCTTGCCACTGGCTTGACAGGTGACACAGGACTTACAAAAATCTTTTGTGTCCTCTGACATTCTAGGCCAATGAAACAGGGGGACAAGCCTTTCCCATGTTTTAATTTGCCCTAAATGTCCAGCCAAGGGAATGTTGTGTGCCAGAGTTAGGAGGAACTCTCTGTATTGCAGGGGAATGACCTATCTCCTGGCTGCTCCAGGTTTTGGGTCCCTTGCCTCTGTATACAAGAGGTTGTCCTCCCAGTAAACTCTATATGAGTCACTGACATCCCCATTTTGCTGTTTGACAGCTTGCTGTCTTAGACCCTCTAGTGTGGGACAGGTTTGCTGTGCCACACTCAGCTCCTCCCTGGCAGGCCCCCTCCACCCAAAAGCTCAGCAGTGTCTGCTTCCAGCTCCTCTGGTGAAGGTTCTGCACAGGGGGGAAATTCTTCTTCCTCAGAAGTTGAATCATCTGTAGAGGGAGGGATAGTGGGTAGGGATTTACCCTTACTAACCCTAGCTTTAGGGAGCACTTGGTCCATTGTTCCAGGATCCAAGTCACCCTGTCCTTTTTGCCTTTTGGCCTGAGCACTTGGCAAAGCAAAAATTGCCCAGGAATGCCCAGCATTGCTGCATGAGCCTCCAACTCCACTTCTGCCCAAGCTGATGTCTCTAAATCATTCCCTAGTAGACAGTCTACAGGTAAATCTGAGGCAACCACAACTTTCTTTGGACCAGTAACCCCCCCCCCAGTTGAGATTTACAACAGCCATGGGGTGGCTAAGAGTGTTGTTATGAGCGTCTGTCACTTGTTACTGGTGACCAAGTAGGTGTTGTTCAGGGTGTACCAGTTTCTCTATTACCATGGTAACACTGGCACCTGTGTCCCTGTAGGCCTGAACCTCAACACCATTTATTAGGGGAAGTTGCTTGTACTTATCCATATTAAGGGGACAAGCAACCAAGGTGGCCAAATCAATGGCACCTTCAGAGACTAGCACAGCCTCTGTGGTCTCCCTAACAAGACCAACCCCAACTAAATTACCAAAAGTGAGCCCAGCTACTCCCTGGGATTGGCTATTAGTAGGTTTGCTCCCACCACCACTGCTATTACTAGGGGCACTAGGTGTAGCAGTAGGGGTTGTGGTAGTGGGAGGCTTGGTGCTTTTCTTTGGACAACTGGCATCAGTTGTCCAATGGCCTTTTACTTTACATAATTAGCACCATGCTTTATTTACTTGATTGGAAGAGGATTTGGACCCACCACCCCCACCAGAGTGTTTTTGTGGGCCTGATGAAGACTCATTTTTAGCTTTGTCCCCACCCTTGTCCGAAGACTTACCATCCTTCTTCTTGCCATCCTTGTCACCCCCTGTATGAACATTTCCGTTCACTCTTGTTCTGACCCATTTGTCTGCCTTCTTTCCCAATTCTTGAGTCCACTAGATATTGGTGTAACAAATCAAACACACAGTTATTCAGAATATGCTCTCTCAGGATCAGATTATACAGGCTTTCATAGTCAGAAACTTTACTGCCATGTAACCACCCCTCCAAGGCCTTCACTGAATAGTCAACAAAGTCTACCCAGTCTTGTGAGGACTCTTTTCTGGTTTCTCTGAACTTAATCCTGTATTGTTCAGTGGTTAAGCCAAATCCATCCAAGAGTGCATTCTTAAAAACTGTAAAATTATTGGCACCACTTTCCTTCACAGTAAGGAGCCCATCCCTACCCTTTCCACTGAAAGATAGCCATAGGATAGCAGCCCACTGCCTTTGAGGGAACCCCTGTACAACACAGGCCCTCTCAAGTGCAGCAAACCACTTGTTAATGTCATCCCCCTCCTTGTAAGGGGGAACTATCTTATGCAGATTCCTAGAATAATGCTCTTTCACAGGATTACTATCTGGAATACTGCTGCTGCCACCATGGGGTCCAAACCCCAACCCCTGTCTTTCTTTTTCTAAGTCTAAAGATTCCCTGACTAGAGCCAGCTGTTGCTGTTTAAGCTTCAGCCTGGACTCTTCCACTCTCAATCTATTGAGTTCCCTTTCTAACTTTCTGTCATCAGGGTGGGTGCGTTGGGCATGCTTTGACACAGAAGAATGATGTGAATGAACAGAGGGAGACCTGTCCCTAACAGTTGGCACCCTAACAACCTGGCCTGCAGGAATGACATCCCTACTGTGATGAGAGCTCACATTAGTACCAGTTATGCTGGGTGGTCTGCTAAGGGGTAGGTTGGGAAGGATACCATCTAACATTCTTCCTAGGGGTGCCCCAGAGTCAGAATGTGAACCATCTCCTAACTTCTCAATGGATGTGCCAGTTAAGGCCTTATCATTCTCAATAAGCATGTTAGATAACAATTCTCTAGAGGGATTCTTCCCTACCCCTAAACCTCTATCAATGCAGAGACTCCTCAAACCTTTCCAGTTAAGATGGTCATAAGCTGAGCTGACCAGATCAAGAGAAGGACCTGCATCAGACATGATAGAAAAAGGTTTAGGGACAGATAAAAGAAGGAAAAAGTTTCAGGACTTTTTAAGGAAACAGAAAAAAAACACTTTTTCAACTTTTTAGAAACTTTTTGAAAGTTTAGAGGTACTTTTCAGCACTTAGCAAATAGAGTAAGAGAAGAAAAGCAAAACTTTTTGGTTAGGTGTACATACACTGAACTTGTTTTGTATATTTTTCTCTTATGAAAAGTACAATATGACAAAGTGGTAAGTAGTTGCAAGTACTTATCCCACCGCTGCACAACCAATGTAGGAGGCTGGCCTGGCTTGTATTGGGTACCAAGGGGTACTTACACTCTGTACCAGGTCCAGTTATCCCTTATTAGTGTAGAAGAGGTGTTTCTAGCAGCTTAGGCTGATAGAAGGTAACTATAGCAGAGCAGCTTAGGCTGAACTAGGAGACATGCAAAGCTCCCACTATACCACTGGTGTCATATGCACAATATCATAACAAAACACAATACACAGATATACTAAAAATAAAGGTACTTTGTTTTTATGACAATATGCCAAAAGTATCTCAGTGAGTACCCTCAGTATGAGGATGCCAAATATACACAAGATATATGTACACAATACCAAAAATATGCAGTAATAGCAAAAGGAAGTAAAGCAAGCAATGTAAAGTTACAGTAGTTTGCAATAGGAGCACATAGGTATAGGGGCAACACAAACCATATACTCCAAAAGTGGAATGCGAATCACGAATGGACCCCAAACCTATGTGAGCTTGTAGAGGGTCGCTGGGACTGTAAAAAAACAGTGAGGGTTAGAAAAATAGCTCACCCCAAGACCCTGAAAAGTAGGTGTAAAGTGCACCTATATTCCCCAGAGAGCACAGAAGTCGTGATAGGAGAATTCTGCAAGGAAGACCAACACCAGCAATGCAACCAAAGTGGATTTCCGGACGAGAGTACCTGTGAAACAAGGGGACCAAGTCCAAGAGTCGCGACAATGTCGAGAGAGGGCAGATGCTCAGGAAATGCCAGCTGAGGGTGCAAAGAAGCTGCCACCGGATGGAAGAAGCTGTGGATTCTGCAAGAACGAAGAGGACTAGGAACTTCCCCTTTGGAGGATGGATGTCACACGTCGTGAAGAAGCTTGCAGAGGTGTTCCCACGCAGAAAGACCGCAAAGAAGCCTTGCTAGCTGCAAGGGTTGCGGTTAGGGTTTTTGGATGCTGCTGTGGCCCAGGAGGGACCAGGATGTCGCCACTTGGATGAGGAGACAGAAGGGGCGCCCAGCAAGTCAGGGAGCCCTCACAGAAGCAGGCAGCACCCACAGAAGTGCCGGAACAGGCACTACGAAGAGGAGTGAACCAGAGCTCACCCGAAGACACAAAAGGGAGTCCCACGACGCCGGAGGACAACTCAGGAGGTTGTGCACTGCAGGATAGAGTGTCGGGGACCCAGGCTTGGCTGTGCACGAAGGAAATCCTGGAAGAGGCAGGCTACCCCCAGAGCATGCACCACCAGGAAAACAGTCGAGAAGGCGGCACGATCAGCGATACAAGGTTGCAGTAGTCGTCTTTGCTACTTTGTTGCGGTTTTGCAGGCGTCCTGAGCAGTCAGCGGTCGATCCTTTGGCTGAAGGTGAAGAGAGAGATGCAGAGGAACTCTGATGAGCTCTTGCATTCATTATCTAAAGAATTTCCCAAAGCAGAGACCCTAAATAGCCAGAAAAGGAGGTTTGGCTACCTAGGAAGGAGGATAGGCTAGCAACACAGGTAAGAGCCTATCAGAAGGAGTCTCTGACATCACCTGCTGGCACTGGCCACTCAGAGCAGTCCAGTGTGCCAGCAGCACCTCTGTTTCCAAGATGGCAGAGGTCTGGAGCACACTAGAGGAGCTTTGGGTACCTCCCCTGGGAGGTGCAGGTCAGGGGAGTGGTCACTCCGCTTTCCTTTGTCCAGTTTCGCGCCAGAGCAGGGCTGGGGGATCCCTGAACCGGTGTAGACTGGCTTATGCAGAGATGGGCATCATCTGTGCCCATCAAAGCATTTCCAGAGGCTGGGGGAGGCTACTCCTCCCCAGCCCTGACACCTTTTTCCAAAGGGAGAGGGTGTAACACCCTCTCTCTGAGGAAGTCCTTTGTTCTGCCTTCCTGGGCCAAGCCTGGCTGGACCCCAGGAGGTCAGAAACCTGTCTGAGGGGTTGGCAGCAGCAGCAGCTGCAGTGAAACCCCAGGAAAGGTAGTTTGGCAGTACCCGGGTCTGTGCTAGAGACTCGGGGGATCATGGAATTGTCTCCCCAATGCCAGGATGGTATTGGGGTGACAATTCCATGATATTAGACATGTTAAATGGCCATGTTCGGAGTTACCATTGTGACGCTGTACATAATGTAGTGACCTATGTACAGTGCACGCGTGTAATGTTGTCCCTGCACTCACAAAGTCCGTGGAATTTGCCCTGAACGATGTGGGGGCACCTTGTCTAGTGCCAGGGTGCCCACACACTAAGTAACTTAGCACCCAACCTTTACCAGGTAAAGGTTAGACATATAGGTGACTTATAAGTTACTTAAGTGCAGTGGTAAATGGCTGTGAACTAACGTGGACGTTATTTCACTCAGGCTGCAGTGGCAGGCCTGTGTAAGAATTGTCAGAGCTCCCTATGGGTGGCAAAAGAAATGCTGCAGCCCATAGGGATCTCCTGGAACCCCAATACCCTGGGTACCTCAGTACCATGTACTAGGGAATTATAAGGGTGTTCCAGTATGCCAATGTGAATTGGTGAAATTGGTCACTAGTCTGTTAGTGACAATTTGGAAAGCAGAGAGAGCATAACCACTGAGGTTCTGGTTAGCAGAGCCTCAGTGAGACAGTTAGTCATCACACAGGGAACATATACAGGGCACACTTATGAGCACTGGGGCCCTGGCTGGCAGGGTCCCAGTGACACATACACTAAAACAACATATATATACAGTGAAATATGGGGGTAACATGCCAGGCAAAATGGTACTTTCCTACAGCCTACAAGAGCAATAAAGGCTCTAATAGAAACATGCAAATGTTTGTAGTATGTCTACTGCGTCTCTATAAATAAGCCTCTCTAGTGTTTTTATTTCTAGAATATCATTTGCCGCCGATGACTTGCGAGTCCTAGTAGCTAAGGTGTGCCCCAGTCTTTCTCCTTTCCCATAAGCATGGGCCTTGACATATTTACCTCAGTAGAGGCGTTCTCTCTCTGCCACTTCCTGATATTATGATAAGGCTTCCCTGATGGCAGTTAGTGTCTTGGGGTTAGCATAGGTACTGTGGAGAGATTTTAGTCTTTAAAACTCTGTCTCTGTTTTGTGTAGGTCGGAGCGAAGGGCGTGTTGCTCTCCATAACCCTTCGCGAGGCAAAAAGCCTCTAATGGTAACTTGGAATGCTCCCCAAACTGTGCCAATGGATGGGACAGAGTCATCATTTCCGTTTAGGAAATCTGCAATTTCCTGTTTCAGTTCCTCCCGGAATGATATGTCAAGGAGTATATCCGGGTTCAAAGGCCAAGTGTTCAAGCCTCCAGAACTGGTGGGTAACTTCAGCACTAAGAGAACAGGTGAGTGATCAGAATATGTTCTCGCACGTTGGCAGGCCTCGCATATCCAGGGACATATCCTTTTGTAGACAAGCCAGTAATCTATTCCTGACCAGCTGTTATAAACTCTGAGTTGTATTTACCTTGTCAGGCTTTGGGATTGGCCTGCCGCCAGACGTCAAGTAAGTAATTTTCCTCCATGATATCAGTGGTAGTTGGCTACGTGAAGAGTAGGCCGGCCATGATCTGTCCTTTGTGGCATTTAATGCCAAGTTAAAGTCTTGCGACCATAGTACAAGGCAGGGACCAATGCCCGCAAACAGCCCCCATAATATATAAAAAAAGGTGTGATCATCATTGTTAGGGCCATAGCAATTGGCTAAAATAAAGGCATATGATGTTAGCCTACCCCAATTTGTAGTGTATCGGCCTTGATCGTCATTGAGTGAGCCATGTAGCTGAAAAGGCACTCCCCTGCATATGATTGTGATTGTCCCCTGTGCACAGGAGTCAGTGGAATACTGCTGACATGTGGCCCATCTTGTAGCAAATGTCGCTCCTACAGTAGATGAAAAATGCGTCTCTTGCAATACAGCTGCATGGATATTATGTCTTTCTAAGTAGGCTAACATGTGACTGCGCAAACACCTCAATGTCTTATGGGTGGAGGGCATACGTGATTCAGTATTGGGCGTGAGAAGGATATTTTACGGTGTAGGGTCTAGGGTGGTGCCTAGTCAAAAGCTGCTCCCTTTTGTGACCTGTGTAAATAATATTCGAAATGACAGAACTTGACAACATCCTCATAATCCCTCCCTACTCCCACTCTGACAGCCCAAACCCGTCATGTATATACAGGGAGTGCAGAATTATTAGGCAAATGAGTATTTTGACCACATCATCCTCTTTATGCATGTTGTCTGACTCCAAGCTGTATAGGCTCGAAAGCCTACTACCAATTAAGCATATTAGGTGATGTGCATCTCTGTAATGAGAAGGGGTGTGGTCTAATGACATCAACACCCTATATCAGGTGTGCATAATTATTAGGCAACTTCCTTTCCTTTGGCAAAATGGGTCAAAAGAAAGACTTGACAGGCTCAGAAAAGTCAAAAATAGTGAGATATCTTGCAGAGGGATGCAGCACTCTTAAAATTGCAAAGCTTCTGAAGCGTGATCATCGAACAATCAAGCGTTTCATTCAAAATAGTCAACAGGGTCGCAAGAAGCGTGTGGAAAAACCAAGGCGCAAAATAACTGCCCATGAACTGAGAAAAGTCAAGCGTGCAGCTGCCACGATGCCACTTGCCACCAGTTTGGCCATATTTCAGAGCTGCAACATCACTGGAGTGCCCAAAAGCACAAGGTGTGCAATACTCAGAGACATGGCCAAGGTAAGAAAGGCTGAAAGACGACCACCACTGAACAAGACACACAAGCTGAAACGTCAAGACTGGGCCAAGAAATATCTCAAGACTGATTTTTCTAAGGTTTTATGGACTGATGAAATGAGAGTGAGTCTTGATGGGCCAGATGGATGGGCCCGTGGCTGGATTGGTAAAGGGCAGAGAGCTCCAGTCCGACTCAGACGCCAGCAAGGTGGAGGTGGAGTACTGGTTTGGGCTGGTATCATCAAAGATGAGCTTGTGGGGCCTTTTCGGGTTGAGGATGGAGTCAAGCTCAACTCCCAGTCCTACTGCCAGTTCCTGGAAGACACCTTCTTCAAGCAGTGGTACAGGAAGAAGTCTGCATCCTTCAAGAAAAACATGATTTTCATGCAGGACAATGCTCCATCACACGCGTCCAAGTACTCCACAGCGTGGCTGGCAAGAAAGGGTATAAAAGAAGGAAATCTAATGACATGGCCTCCTTGTTCACCTGATCTGAACCCCATTGAGAACCTGTGGTCCATCATCAAATGTGAGATTTACAAGGAGGGAAAACAGTACACCTCTCTGAACAGTGTCTGGGAGGCTGTGGTTGCTGCTGCACGCAATGTTGATGGTGAACAGATCAAAACACTGACAGAATCCATGGATGGCAGGCTTTTGAGTGTCCTTGCAAAGAAAGGTGGCTATATTGGTCACTGATTTGTTTTTGTTTTGTTTTTGAATGTCAGAAATGTATATTTGTGAATGTTGGGATGTTATATTGGTTTCACTGGTAATAATAAATAATTGAAATGGGTATATATTTTTTTTTGTTAAGTTGCCTAATAATTATGCACAGTAATAGTCACCTGCACACACAGATATCCCCCTAACATAGCTAAAACTAAAAACAAACTAAAAACTACTTCCAAAAATATTCAGCTTTGATATTAATGAGTTTTTTGGGTTCATTGAGAACATGGTTGTTGTTCAATAATAAAATTAATCCTCAAAAATACAACTTGCCTAATAATTCTGCACTCCCTGTATAGTCCTTTCCTCAATTAATGAACTTTTCCATGCAACAAACGTATATTAAGTGAAAGATTCAATACAGTAGGGTTAACCTGTGGGCATCGCTCCAGGAGCCAGGCGGATTCCTCCTCTCTGGTACAAGGGTTGCCTGAGGGTTAGGGTAAATGTGGGGTAAGTCGCTTTCCAAATGGACCATATAAATTGAGATCAAGGCTTTTTAGAGACTAGTGTGGGCAACCGCCCAGCACAATAGACCGCCCTTCAGTAAATACTGATGACAAGAACAATGTCAGATGTGGGCGAGGCTGATCTGGACTGTGTCACTCCAGTTTTCTTTCTCGGTTGACCAATAACATTTTTGTGCAGAAATTCCTAGACCTGCTGGGAATTTGAGAAAACCACTTCTTTCCCCTTGTAAGTAATCCACAGTCTAGTTGCATACAGCATTGCATATGGATTCTTCACCTGGCGTAGCTTTTGCTTGACAGCTAGGAACTTTTTCTGAGCTTCCTGTACCATTATGGTGAAATCAGGGTAAATAGACACAGCATTACCATCAGCATTTAAGAATTGCTGCTCCCTCCAGAGGGCTGTGTGGCGGTCTTTATAGTTTAAGATCCAGGTGATGACTGGGCGTGCAGGGGCGCATGGTGCAGAATGAGTCATGAGAGATCTGTAGGCCCTTTCAACGATAAACACTTTAGAAAAGGAGTCTGCACCAAAGAGTGTGATGAGGAGTTTTTCCACTTACTCCTCCATCTTTCCTGTGCTAGTTGTCTCCGGCACTCGTTGGCTGCACGAGCTGTTGCAATGCAAGCGCACCTCTAAATCCTCATTTTTGGCCGCTATGAGTTTTAGCACTTTTTCCATGTTCAGAAGTTGTTTTCCATGGGAGGCCACGGTGTCTTCTACAGTAGAGATCCATTGTTCCACCTCTTGAATCCACCCATCATGACTCTCCAGTCGTGTGCCATTGTGTCAATGGTACACATGGTGTCCATTTTAGCTTCTATAGATGACAGGCTGCATTTCATGGCAACCAGCAGTGCCTTCATTTCCATGTCATCTTGTGGACATTCAGGCAGCCACTCAGAAGTGCCAGCATTGTCATTTGCCAGATTTGCCGATCTGCTCATATCAAACTGAAGCTTATATTGTCTGCCATCTGCTTTGCCCATGTCACAGTGCAATATAGCGTAACTGAGATGGGTTAGGCCTTCAGATTTGCGGATTGTCCCCACCCAACACTCCCCCTGTGTCACAAATAGGAATGACCAATATGGGCGAGGTAACTCAGTCATACAGGCCGTCAGATGGAATGCATGTGCCCTCTTACAGGACCAGAGAGAAGTACAATTGTATTTTGGTAGGTGCTTTTTGTCGTATGTGTCATGAGTAATACGGCTGTCTGATCAATGGTGAGCACCCCTCTATTTCACTGTTTATAGCATTTAAGATTGGTCCTGCCTTATCCTGCAAACAGGTAATTGTGAGGCACGATGAAACCGGTCTCACAGGGGCACGGCAGGAGGTAGCATGTAGAGGGCCACAGGGGGGCATCGATCTACGGTAGAGGTAATTGGGGACATTTTATAATGTTGCATATTTTTGTGGGGTCCCCCTGCCTTGCATACACTAGAGAGATGCTAGGATGTGGAACGCTTGCAATGTTGCCTGCAGGGTCTAGAATAAAGAGCTGAATGGGCGTCTGTTCCATTGCCTCTGGGGCTACTGTGCATGCAGGCGTCAGCGCTAAGGTGCAACGTTACCACAGGGCACCTCGCACATCCAGTTCTTGGGACAGTATAGTACGTTGGACCTCACTCACTGCATTGTTTCGTAGCAGCATCCGATTTCAGCAGGGGTGGTGTGTGCCCAGACTGAGTTCTGATCTTGCGGCCTCTCTGAGGCCCAGTCACCGCACCACCACTAATTTTACTTCTTGCCCCCACAGCCACCCAGTCCCAGGGCCCACCGAGTCCCGCACCCAGCAGACCACAGAACAGCTCAGAGAGAGGATCAGATAACAGCGGGTCCCCCTTGCAATCTCACCACTCAACTGCACTCATTAGCAGAGCTCCTGTCAGACAAAGGTGCGGCCGCCATCTTAGGCTGTTTGTGAGCCCCACATTTCCTCCTTATTTTCCCACCTGTTGGTGAGTTTCTGACACACCATTCCCGACAGCATGCACTCTGTAGTCAGCAGGTCATGGATTAGCTTGAGTGGCATGCCCAAAATACTGGCGGTTATGATGGATTTCGCCTCCAGGCCACAGGAGCCTCACTCATGTGCGGCCATCTTGCGTGCCGGCTTTCTGGAGCTCCTATCTTTATAAACTGTTGTTGTGTATCTTTATTGATGTGTGATTTTCTTATTCTGCTTAAAAGTGCTATTATATTCTTTGAACTAAGGACCTCATTATGAGTTTGGCAGTTTTAAGACCACCAAACTCACGGTGGCGGTTCGACCACCGCACTCCTGGCAGTCCGACCACCATTTTACGACGCTGGTGGTCACACTGCCAGAGGACCACCGCTGTTGCCAGAATCACAGAATCTCGACGGATTGGTGGCAGTCGAAGTAGTGGTCAGCCACAGCAGCGCTAAGAGCAGCACCACTGTACTGATCACAACTTCCTTTTCCATCAGCCTTTTCATGGCGGGATCCCAGCACCCTCAGAATGCAGACAGTGAGCATTCTGAGGGTTCTGGGGGCAACGCTGTGCTACAGCATTGACCTCAGCTCCCTGAGGAGCTGTGGCCAATGCCACCACACTGTTTCCACCGGGCTGACTGGTAGAAACCTCCTAATACGGAGATTTCTGCCAGTCAGACCTGTGGAAACCTTGTAATAGGGCCTTGGGGGAGACCTCCAGCTCTGCGGCGGTCTCCTCCCCATGGGTCTGGCGGGCTGACGGTTGGCCTGCCAAACTCGTAATGAGACCCTCAGTTCCTTTACTGAGCCTTACTGCTCACAGCCACAACTAGCCAGGGTTGAGCTAGAGGTTAAGTAAACGAGACTGTTCTTTCCCAAAGGAGTCTCTACAAGTGTATTCCAAGATAAGGCTCCCTACCCCTATCAATTTGTCCACAATGGAAATATGTTGCCCTCTTGACAAGGTGACTCACCTAATGTGTTGCTGCTTAAGAGCCTCTTGTCATATGCAACATCTTCAGCCAGGTTTGATTGTTTGACCTGCAGCTATTTGTATTCTAAGATGTGTAGTTCACTTTTTAACATTGCATCTGTAATCTAAAACAGCATCCATGCATGCAAAGTGAAGTTGGACTGAAAGCCAAGATTGGCTGAAGTTGTCACACAGGTCATGCAACCACTTGACAGCCCCTGTTTTAAAGGCTAGTTGCCTATATCAGGTAAACTGTAAACTTCGTACTTGTATAGCACACTACTCACCCGTTAGGGTCTCAAGGCACTATACGCATACTGCTGTGGAACCCCTCCTGGCTTTTCCCTGTGAGGTGCCCACTCCTGGGCAACCTCCAAGGTGAAGCCAGGCATCCCAGCACTGTTGGGGCCGTTGTGGAGAGTAAGCAAGCTATTGCCCAGAGTTACACCCATGTATTAGATTAGGCACCGATGCGAGAATTATCAGGTCCGAGGAAATTGAGCCCAAGACCCGCCGAGGTGGGAATTGAACCCTGGTCCCGGGCCAGATTTCTGCATCAGGGTCTGCTGCTCTAACCATTGAGCCACACTTCTCCACTCCAGGTCTAACCCAATGGCATAATGTAAAACGTGAAGAGGAGTCCCTGAGCCTCCCGTATCTCACAAATATTTTTTTAACTTTGAGGGGACATCGGGCGACTCTGAAAGGTTTGGAGCCCTCTGAAGAGTGGGTGGTCCCCTTGCACTTCAAAGTCTACAAGGGCCTGTGTTAGCCCCCTGGTGTTACCTGCAGGTCACCAGTTGGAATGTAGAAAAGCCAACTTAACATTCATTCTACTAGGGGCAATGAGCTGAGTACCATTATAGTAGAAAAAAAAAAAAACTCAATTTTACAGTGCTAACAAAAAGCAGCACTGAATTATTAGAACACTGCAATGTTTACTGCTCCTTTGAAGACAACTGAGCATCTTGGAGCCAACAGAAGCTGGTATAGGCCCCCACCTTGGCTGCTGCCTTTGATGTCATAAGGTTGAGGTACATGTGACCAAACTGAAAAACAAATGTGAAAGTGGTGCACTCGAAGTCCAGATTGAGGTGCATTCACTGTTGTGTTAGGGAAGAAATGTGTGTGGTAAAACCGTGTTAATTAAAATGTAACCATTAATTTGGGGTTCACAACAATCCTTATGCAATTAGAGAGTGTTTACCTTTGAAACAATATGGTTTCCATAACGTGTGTACTAATGTTATAGGTTAGTATTGAAAAAATGTAGTTCTCCATCATATACACTTGTATGTATTAACAGTTTACTTCACTTTGCCTTAACTGAAACATGAAGTTTAAATGAGAATGTCACCGACATTTTATATTTGCAAAAGCCAACATGCTCAAATAAGATGTATTCTGTGTTAGCTTAGCCATGAGACCAAGACTGTGAAGATTGCCATATTCATTATGTTGCAGAGTTGGTCCTGGGAATCTAAAGGACTGTTGCAGTGAAATGTTAGGAGACTGGACCACGTGATCTTCCAATCCATGGACTAATCTTTGTTTGAACTAAGACTTTCACTGATCGATTTTAGGCAGAAGACCGATTCCCCTGGAGAGGAGAGGTACAGACCTCTTTTCACTTCCCCCACATTTTTCCCAGTGCTTGCTGAGAGTACTTAGATTTTAGTTGACCCATGAGAAAAATCTTGACCGAGCTTCTGAGATGATGACACCTTGCCTTTTTACCTACTTTTTGCCTACTTTCGTTAGCTTCCTTAAACCCCAGATGTCCTTTTCCAGGTTCCTTTTGTCCTTTATTTCCTTTTACTTTTTGTCTCCATTTTTTCCAGTTTAGCTCAACTCGATTAGTAGCATGGTGTTTGGGGAGGGTTTCCCTTTTCTTTACTATTTAGATTATTCAAATGGCACCAATGTTTAGAAGATTTGTCGAATGCTTATTTTCTGAGCATCACGTTTAGATTCTGTTATTCTGTGTTGAGGTCATAGAGTGCTTAGTTTGTTTGATGTTTATCCTTCTTAATTTTTTCCGAAGGTTCGGTCACCCTATGGTGATACTGTATCTTTATAGCTTATTTTGAGACTTGCCTATATCATCAACCTGAGTATAAGTTTGTAATATCACCCTTTTACTTTATTTCTGCATTGGGATTTCATTCTGTGGCCAAATTGGTCGTACTGTAATGAAATGTTTGGTTGATGCAATGCTGAATTTACTTTTACCCCTTGCTAGGGTGAAAAGATTTGTTGACCTCAAATTAGAGCATAAAGAAATGCTCCATCACCTCCAACATTCCAATGTTTGCCTTATGTGTTTCTCCTATATAATTTAGAGCATTTAGAACATTCTACCCTCTTTGGGTAGAATATTCTAATAGCCTTAAAGGCCTTGTTCAACTGATCCATTATAATGAACTGTGCTAAAAGCAATATTTTAATTCTTGAATGGTAAAATTCCAAGTTAGCAATATTTTGTGGAAATAATGTCAGGGGTGTGCACATGCATTTAATTTGGTATCTGGCCTCCATAGTTGAAGTCTGAACAATTTAAACATTAGGACAGCATTTTCCTTACTCAATAAAGCTGGCAGCACATGATTGAGTAACTACGGCAATTTAAGGCATCCCAAAAAAGGCATTAACAATTTTACCAGATGCATTTGAAAAGCAATACCAATTAAGATAAGGACTTTTTAAACAAAATATTACACACATGGCTTGATGACTTAAATGCCTCACTGCTGACCACTGTGATCTGCACACCACACGTTGGAATTTCAGCAAAGGCCATTCTACATTTTAGTCCAAGGAAGTTGAAAAAAAGTGTGTACCTATGCCTTGGGCCTTTCCCATTCTGACTTATGGCAGGTGAAACCTCAAAGCCTACAAGCAATTTGTAGGTGCCCCATGCAGCTTCCTGTGAGGTGGCAATCCTAGTCTGAGGCCACAATCCTGGTAAGGCAAGCCCCATGATGCTGACTATTATCCTAAGCCCTGTCTCTAAGAACAGATAACTCAAATTCTCAATCGTGGCCTCCTCCCACTTTTAAAAATAAATCCTAATTCTTGGGTTCCCGACATGCCGCGTGGTATATCCTGCCAAGATCAACCACCATCATCATCTCTTGGAGCTGCCTTCTTCACATCAGGGGATGGCAACAGACATCCAGGTTACTGCATCATTTCGCATCATAGCTACTTCCCTCTCATTTAGGGATCTACCCTACTTTACAAACTCTAAAATGAAGGACTAGTTAAACTTGTAAGTCAGGAAGTGCAATAGGATCTCCTAGGCTACTGCAGCGCTTGATTAGATTAAGTAAATCCATCATGGAAAGCACCACTTTGAACTCTGAAAGCCTCACCTGGAGTGCTCTGGCCACACATGTCCGGATAATGCCATAAGTAGTGCCTTTTC
This sequence comes from Pleurodeles waltl, assembly GCF_031143425.1. NCBI lineage: Eukaryota > Metazoa > Chordata > Amphibia > Caudata > Salamandridae > Pleurodeles > Pleurodeles waltl. The sequence goes on along the minus strand of NC_090446.1, from coordinate 1,157,087,467 downwards.
ATCAAGCTTTCGTAATGATGCCCTCCAGTACATCATTGACTCTGATGACCAGAGCAATGTACTTTGTGATGATAAAGAGACCAAAGTGAGTCACAAAAGCACTGATGCCAGCTTGATGATCCTTCTGCTATCCAGGTGCCTTGATTCCAGCTCGGCCATATCTCGCCTCATCCTTGTGGTAAAGAAACATCTAGTGTGATTCGTTAACCTTCTACGGCCATCATGAATGGTCATAGCACCAAGCTTGACTTACACTCATCATAAGGCTCCCCCTCAAGGATTCTAGCTACAACAAACTGAACAAGCGCAACATGGCAATGTAATAGGCAAAGTACAGGACCCATACTTTTGTCAAACAACAGAATCCCAGAAGCCGAGGGCCACTATCTGTGTGAACACTTCTAAGAAATGTGTGTTTCGTATCAGGGTGATGCCTACAGAGTCACGTGACCATGGTTTGGTGTGTCAGGGGAGCACCCAAATAACAGAGTGTGGGTGCTGCAAGGCTGCCTTTGCACCACTTTTCCACCCACTGAAATTGTAAAGTATCACATCCACTTCTGTGGGCAAAATCCACAGTGGTGCTTGAGCTTGATTCTTGTGTGCCAAATAAATGCTGTTGGAAGTAAATCCTGGTCACTGGGAGCACTTGGGAGTTAAAGTTCAACCAAGTGATGAGACACAACATTAACAGCAGTGACATTTTCATGGAAAGCTCGGGCCAGGGCTCATCTGTGTCTCAAGGTCGTTCCCAGTTAAACCATAGTGGATACCATGCCTCACTCAAATCAGCTGCCAGAGGAAACAGGTATTTACTTAATAGTTACATTAAGTTTGTACTGTCTGGTGGAGGCAGCCGAATAAGCAAATGTAAAGTTATTCAGGTCATCCATTAATCTAAGGAGGCTGCAGTCCATCTCAGATGCAAACATAAAAATACCTGATCTTTAAAAAAGAATTAAAAAATGGCATATGCCTTTGGCAGACAGCAGTCATTAAAATTTTGCACCATATAACACACTCAGAAAGGCATCAACCGTCCTCATGTGCACAAAGGAACCACAAGCTTTGTGTGTACACAACAAAGCCTTTACTGGTTGTTTGTGCTGGCCAGGAATGTCTTTCCCCATTTCCATGCATCTATCCACAATAAATAGGGCAGTGAACAGTTGAAGCTTCTCAGAAAGTGTCAATCTGCTTTTTGGGTTATTTAGGTGATAAACAAGCATGAAGTTGCCATCTTGGAAATTGGGAACCATGGCCAGTAGGGAGATGATGAGGTCTACCAAAGGGGCAAAGGAGATTGGGTGCACTGTTCTACTCAGTGATCATGCTGTTCAACATCTCTGTTCGTTCTCGAGACATCTTCACATTGTTCGCCGTCTGTCTCACACAAGAGAAGGGGATGGGAAAGGCTTCTGTAAAGGCAATCTTCAAAAATTGTGTGTCTGTGAGTCAAAGGTGGTGGTCCAGGTCCTGCCTAAGTTTTACCAGTTAGATTGGGGGTATCTCTAGTGATGTATATGATCAGTAGGCCCTTGCTCTTTCAAGTAGCAGAGTTATGGCAGTGATTCCAAAAACTGGATGCAAATCAGTCTTGACCCAGCTCCAATAAAAACAGCCCATTCAACTGCCAGGCAAGGCCCTCCCTGAACTGGAACACAAGCAACACAAAACCAATTTCACCCTTATTAGGGCTCATCAATTGGGTATAGCTTGGTTTCAAGAGCACAGTGTGCACAGAACCCAAGTGTGGTCATACCTGTCACATAAGGCATCACACTGGTGTATGACACAAATGTGAAAGATGGAATTCTTAATCTCTGACACGGATAATTACTCAGGCCACATACCCTTCCATTGTTGTCTCCAAGTACAGGACAAAACATCCCCAGTTGGATCTTCTCAATGTTTCTTCGAGGGCCAGGAATGTTCTGTAGATGTAGCAATGAGTTACCAATCTTATCAGGTGCATTAGCCAATGATTGTTTAATTTCCTGCATTAAATCATGGCAGATGGGGAGTCCGAGCCTTTACGGTGGAAGCGGCTAAACTCTAGAATGGCCTGCCCCTCTCACTTCGTCAAATGTCGATCCATCTCTCTTTTCGGAAAAGCCTTAAAACTTGGCTTTTCGCAAATTAGATTCTTTTGGGGAAGTCTGCGCTCGCTTTCCCTGTGTCTCTGGTTTGACTAGCGCTGCAATGCTTTTGCCGGAATGCGCTCTACAAATAGCTCAATACAATACAATACAATACTTTTCCTACCAATACCCCAAATCTTTGAACAGCAGTTCCTTTCTCAATTTACAGCAAATTTTCCCAGCGTCCCTCATCCAGGATGGCTCTAGACGTCCTCCAGTTGCTGAACTCTTGACTCTTAGCCTCTTTCATAGCGATGGAACTGGTTTTCCCTCCCGGTGGTAGCAAAGACAAAAAAACTAAAGTGACTCTTGGCATTGTTGGTTTCAGTTTTTGAGATTATCATTTATGATTTCCAATTCAAGGGAAGTAGCTATTAAGGGTGTTCTTAGTGCTTCCAACTATTCCTATCCTGCTCTCCGATGCCTTATCCCTGCTAAGTGATCACTAGCGACAACACTTCCGCCTACCTGCACCCAGGAGAAGGCACTTTGGGGGTCATTAAGACCCTGGCGGTCGGTGGTAAAGCAGCGGTAAGACCGCAAACAGGCCGTCGGAAAGAAAATTTAATTATGGTCATCCGCCACTTCACCATTCCGACCGCCATGGTGGTGAAGACCGCTGGGCTGGAGATTGCGGTCTCCAGCCCGGCGGTCCTTAATAGACCGCCAACGGTATCAGGACCCTGCATACCACCATGGATCTCGGGTGGTTGGGAACCACCATGAGATCCATGGCGGTAGGCACTATCAGTGCCAGGGAATTCCTTCCCTGGCACTGATATGGGTCTCCCCAACCCTCCACTACCCTCCACGAATCCTCCCCCCACACCGCCACACCCCTGTCACCCCCCAAAGGTGGCACAACCCCCTCCCCACCGACCCCGAACATGCACATAAACACACCCCTACATGCACACACCCCCAACATGCACATATACACCCCGACAACACATACCCGCACACATACAGACATGCACACCGTCTGACCCGCACACATTTCCCATACACACAGCACCCCCGCGCGCATACACTCACTCACTCACCCCCTCTACTCTCTCACACGCACACCCCCATGAACGCACACAACACCTCCCCACCCCCTTCCCTAACAGACTATCAACTTACCTTGTCCGTTGATCCTCCAGGAGGGGACGGGATCCATGGGGGCAGCTCCACCACCAGAACACTGTCTCCAGAACACCGCCACACTGAATCATGGGACGTGATTCAGTGGGCGGTGTTCTGTTGACGTGGCGGTGGAGGTTGAGCAACCTCCACTTTCCCGCCGTCCGCCCGTATGGCTGTTGGCGGCTTTCTGTACGAAAAAGGATGGCGGCCTGCCAGCGGTCATAATACGCAGCACGGAAGACCGCCACCACTGGTGGTCTTCAGCACGGCGGTACCTCAGCAGTCTTGCGAAAAGACCACCGAGGTCGTAATGACCCCCTTTGTCTTTTACCAGTCTGGGATTTGTATTTAGTCTCTGCAGCAGGGCTACTGGGAAAACAATTTGTAAACCAGAGTGCTTTCAGGCAGCACAAAGTACACTTTTACAAAGTTACATGTACACTAAACCTGTGAAAAGTTTACTTTATTAAGTTTTCTTTTTAATAACAGATGGAAAATAACTTTGATTGAAAGTTCTATCATTTTCCCAGGAAAATTATAGGAAAGAAGCTTCTATTTATTCGTAGGACTGCTTATGGAAAATCAAGCTTAATCTGCACAGTGACAAACAATACTTTACACTATGAGGACCTCGTTTTCCTTAATATCTAGCATGTCCCACTTTTATGTGTTAAGTACCCAGCTTTGAAGGCTTCAAATACACACTTTAGTGTTGACATAGCTAGTGCATTAAAACTGGTTTTCCTACATGGCAAAACACTTTCCATTGTGACAATGCAGTTCATTTATACTGTAGTCTTGAAGGAAGTCAGTGGTGCTATCTGGAGGTCTCTCTTTGGTTACATATGTTGATGGTGTCATTATGACACATATGGCATTAAACTTTCATGCCACTGGTGAAACTTCTATAGCAAGGCACCTTGTCTTTACTGGAAACTCAAGCAAACCAATTAGGGGTAGCCAATTTAAAAGTACAGTTCTAGGAAGGTGCATACAGACTGTGCATTGATTACCAGTATCACAGAGCACAAACCCATTATAAAATTGGGTTCATAAAAAGTAGGCCTGGGCAGAATAATAATTTTGCTTGTGGAATTGAGGGCATTTGGGTAACTCCATGTTACACTTGTAAAACGTGACGGAATTTTTCCACCATTTGCGCCTCGCAGGAGCAAGGTGAGACTCCACAATGCATGTTTGCGAGCATGAGTGAGATTTGCCAGCCTCTGGCATGATTTCCAATCACCATAGGGCCTTCTGGCATCATTTTATAATGCTGGTGGAAGCAAGTGGTTCCAGTCAGAGAGGGCTGTTGTTCAAGTAGATTTGCTGCCACTCGAGTAGATTAATCTACTCGAGCAGCAGCAAAATCAACTTGAATGGCTGCGTGCTCTTGCTCAACACATGGTGGTGTTCGCATTGATTTTCAGTGCTGCTCGCACTCCTGGCTCTAAATTGCATCACGAGCAGCATATTTTCCATCCATTGGCAGAATTTTGCAGAGTCTTGCTGAGTTTTTCTGTAACTCTGCAGAATTTCGCAGAGCTAAATGCTGCAAGTTTCCTCTACCCCTAATAAAATGGTGGAAACTTAGGGGAGTCCACACAGAAATCCACTTTTATAAACCAACATAATAATGGCATAATTCTCTAAATCTTCTACTGAGTAACCACTTATCCAGCAAATGCCTCCAACCATCTTGTGACAGATGCCCTGAAAAGCATTAAAACCATTACAATCAATGAGTCTGGAGACAGCAATTAAAGAGGTAAAGATGCCTGCACTTGCAAAGGACAATTTTTGACCATATTCGTTCTGGTTTTGCACATTTGCCAGTCAATGTCTTTCTCAGGACATACAACGTCTTCTGCTTATTTTTTTTTACTGGTAGTACGTATATATTCAGCATCAGAAGACCTGTGTTAAAGCAACGCTTGCGTATTGTCAAGTTAATGAGTGTAACTGGCTCTATTTATTAATTTGAAAGTGTTTATTGTGTTGGATAATGTGCCATAAGTGATGCCTTTTCATCAGGCATTCGTAATGAAACCCTGCAGTACATCATTGACTCTGACGACTAGAGCAACTCACAATGCTGTTGTATGAAGTATTGTCTCTGCATTGTATTTTGCTGTAGTGAGCCCTGTAAGTTGAATGCCACTTTAATTTGAGATCAGAAACCAAAATGAACACCTTGACTGTTATGCTGATTAACAGCTCTAATTTGCTTCCATTTTGGTCTGTTGTTCTACACTTTGACAAAGACTCTGCCTGACTGATGGGGAAAGAAGTTTCAATGATTGTTTAGTACTGTTAGCACCAGGGGACTGGAACTGCTCCCTAAAGCTCAAGTGGTTGTTGGTGCAATGACAAAAAGTACAAGACCTCCCTGACTTGATGTAGAAATTGTACCTGACCCTTTCGGACTGAACCTGGAGTGAGTCGCAGCTGTAGAGAGAGACATGGGGGGTGATTCAGACCTTGGCGGACGGCGGAGGCCGTCCGCCAAGGTTCCGCCGCCGAATGACCGCACCGCCATTCAGACATTTCCGCTGGGCCGGCGTGCGCTCTCCAAAAGAGCGCCTGCCGGCCCAGCAGAAATGCCCCTGCAACGAGGACGCCGGCTCAGAATTGAGCCGGCGTAGTTGCAGGGGTGCGACGGGTGCAGTTGCACCCGTCGCGTATTTCAGTGTCTGCAAAGCAGACACTGAAATACTTTGCGGGGCCCTCTTACGGGGGCCCCTGCAGTGCCCATGCCATTGGCATGGGCACTGCAGGGGCCCCCAGGGGCCCCGCGGCACCCCCTACCGCCATCCTGTTCATGGCGGGTTTCCCGCCATGAACAGGATGGCGGTAGGGGGTGTCTGAATCCCCATGGCGGCGGAGCGCGCTCCGCCGCCATGGAGGATTCATTGGGGTAGCGGTAAACCGGCGGGAGACCGCCGGTTTACCCTTTCTGACCGCGGCTGAACCGCCGCGGTCAGAATGCCCTCGGGAGCACCGCCAGCCTGTTGGCGGTGCTCCCGTGGTCGGTGACCCTGGCGGTCACCGGCCGCCAGGGTCAGAATGACCCCCATGGTGCCTTAAGTTTGTCCTGAGAAGCTAAGGATGGTAGGAGTGACCAAGAGGAACATTTCCAGCAACAGAACCTTTGTGGTAATTAGTCATATTTTTTAATCTCCAGAAAACTAGAACGAAATGTTGCAAATCCCTAAGAAAGGGTGCACCCTTGCCATGAAACATATCTTGGTTTGTGCTTCTCAGACCTTTTACTATGAAGAAAAAATCTTTAGCAGCACCTTGTGGTGAAGGTACCTGGCTTCGCTGAGTCCTGCCTGGCTACAACATCTAGCCTTACCCACTGGAAGAGTCCTAGAATCAAACAAGTGACTAAGTTCAGAGGTAAAGTCTTGGACAGGGACAAATCTGCAAATGTAGTCCATATGTAAAGAAAATTTCTCCCTCTATGAAATCTAGGGATGGGGAAACTCATACAATTTGCTGTAGTGTAATTCCTCAAAATGACAACAAAAGTATGTAAGATTCTACAGAATTACACGAGGAGCAGATTCCAGCATTTAGCACTACTTTCTTAGTGCAAAATGCAGACTTGCATCCAAAATGGAACCTGAGAATGCATTTTGCACTAAGAAATAGTGTTAAATGCAATAGAACACAAACAGCAGCAACAACAAGCAGTCGCTCATGCTCGCTAAGTTTGTTGTTCGAGTGCTATTATTACTCAAGCAGACATAATCACATAATTTTTGGTAATTTCGCAACAAAAGTCGAATGCAAAATTACTGCAATTACTCTACTTACTACAGCATAATTAAAATTTCGCCCAAGCCAAATGAAAATCTGTTTTGTTCCACTTAGAGGTTTTGTGCAAAACTGAGGACTTCAGTAGGAGCTTGACAATGATGTTTCTGACGTTGAGAGACCCTCGCAGGCTTCAGAACTATGGGGGTCATTCGGCCGCCAGGGCCACCGACCACGGGAGCACCGCCAACAGGCTGGCGGTGCTCCCACGAGCATTCTGACCGCGGCGGTTCAGCCGCGGTCAGAAGCGGAAAGTCGGCAGTCTCCCGCCGACTTCCCGCTGCTCGGGGGAATCCTCCATGGCGGCGGAGCGCGCTCCGCCGCCATGGGGATTCTGACACCCCCTACCGCCATCCTGTTCCTGGCAGGTCTCCCGCCAGGAACAGGATGGCGGTAGGGGGTGCCGCGGGGCCCCTGGGGGCCCCTGCAGTGCCCATGCCAATGGCATGGGCACTGCAGGGGCCCCCGTTCGAGGGCCCCACTGTGTATTTCAGTGTCTGCAATTCAGACACTGAAATACGCGACGGGTGAAAACTGCACCCGTCGCACCCCTGCAACTACGCCGGCTCAATTCTGAGCCGGCGTCCTCGTTGCAGTGGCATTTCCTCTGGGCCGGCGGGCGCTCTTTTGGAGAGCGCCCACCGGCCCAGAGGAAATGTTTGAATGGCCGCCGCAGTCTTTTGACCGCAGTGCGGTCATTGGGCGGCAGTACCTTGGCGGACGGCCTCCGCCGTCCGCCAAGGTTAAAATCACCCCCTATGTCTCGAATCAGCCTGAAGACATTTAGAACCATTTAATTTTCTCAGTCACTAGGTAAACATTTTGACCAGTATGACCTTATTGGCCTAACCAAACCTCACTCTATGTCAATTGACCTGAAATGACTTCTCAGGCTGGTCAAAACAAGCTGCAACTTTAAATTGGATTAGTGCTCTGTGTTTTATTGTGTTCATTTGCTTTAAATCTTTTAAAATCCACATCTCAGCTTCCCTTCATCCACATTTAATAATTTTTGTGTCTTTTTGCTCATGATATGATTCTTTTATTAATCTATTCTTTTGTATTTTGGACACAAACACACAACAAAACAATCCCCCAACACAAAGCATGTGCACAAACGTGCATTAATCAACAGACAATGCTTCCCATTATTGTAGGACTGGGCCAGTATTCGCTGTGATACATCAATGGTCCTTTGACCACTCCTTGAGCCCGAGTCAGAATCCCCGCTCCCATTTAGTCTCATCCCTCCCCTTGAAACCTATGCCATCTCCTCACTCAGTTCCTTCCATGGACTCCAGATCTTTTCAAATTTACAAGGAGATCCCCACACATGATATACCAACCTCTCCGCCCCTATGCACCAGTCCATGCCGTTTTCCCCACTCATGCCTAGTTGGCAGTGTCCTCACTCCCCAGTGTTTAAGGAGATCCCTACAGGCTAACATCAAGACCAGGTACCTAAAAAGGAGGGTCTATAAATCTAAAGATGAATCCACCCACATGCCCAGAAGGGTCAGCAGGGGCATAAGTTGCACCCCATAACACAATGCGTTCGACAACCGTTCAGCTATCTGCTCCCAGGAGACTCAGACCACTGGACACTCCAATAATATGTGGATCAGGGTGCCCTTCATTTGACAGCCTCACAAACAGAGATCGTTGTTCACCCTCCCCATTTGGAACAGTTGGGTCAGTGTATAATTTGCCCTGTGAAATATTGTTAGCTGTATCAATCGAAATCCTGCCCTGATTACAACCGCGCTTCGGTACCTGCATGCCTGACCCAAGTATTCATTGTCAAGTCTGTCCAGGTCTCTCTCCGACTTCTCCCTGAGTGGATCAATTGGCGGGAGACTATTATTCTGTACTGTAAAATAAATTTGGGATGCTGCAGGTCTCATTAGGCGGGCACTCAACACCCTGTATTCCAGCGGGGATTCCACTTCTATGTCTTTCTGGAGGGCCCCACACTTCCCCAAGATATGCCTCATTTGTTGATACCTTAAGACTTTGCTGCCTGTCAGCTCATATTCTTATTTGCAAGCCGGCGAATTAAACTACTGCTCCCTCCTTCCAGACATCCCCCAGCTGGAGATGCCCAGCAGGTCCCATTTCCTGTTTCCCTCAACCTCTCGTTTAACGAGGTCTGAGTCCCACAGGGGGGTTTCCAACATCAGCCTCCCTCGCCATTCCAACGTCCACATAGCCCTTTTCCATACTGCCACCACAGTCTCCGTGGGGCAGGGCAGTGGGTGTAACCTCTTTCCCTCATAAAGTTTCCATATGTAGCTTTCCAAGGTCATAGCTGCTCTGTCTGATTTCAGGGATGGTGCATGTTGGGTCAAGAAGGCCCAATCATTTACAACCAGCAGCTGGGTAGCCCATTACTAGAGGCGGATATTCAGAACAGCAATGGTTCCGTCCGTTTGGCATCGAGTCGAAGCAGCAAGGCAATATTAGGTACCCCACTGCCACAAAGAAGCACCGCGCTGGTCACATCTCCAGTCTGAAAGAGTTTATCTAAGATGGGGGACGGAGTGTTCTGCAAGATGTAAAAATATTGGGTAGATAAATCATGCCATAAAGGGCCTTCCGACTCATCAAGGACAGAGGGAGCTTTGTACATCCCTCCACATTATGGCAATAGGTCTCAAGGGCCTTCTGTAGGTTCTCTTTAATAAACAGGTTGCGGTCCAGAGTCACAAAAATACAAAAGTGTTTTGAGTCATCCACCGACATGGGTAGTCTTTTTTTGCCTATAGGGAATTCTTCTGACTTGTGCTAGTTAATATGGAGCCCCGCATATGAGCCAAAGATGTCCAGAATATGCAGGATTATTGACATGGATTACGGCAGGTAAACCAGATTTTTAAAAAATGTAATCGGCATATAGTGAGCTGACATCTTCCCATCCCTGGGCTCATCATAGACCTCTCGTCTGCACATCCGTGCGGACCTGGGCTGCCAGCAGATTCAAGGCCACTGCAAACAATAATGGTGACAACGAGCATCACCATCATGTACAGCCATTGCATAGAATAAAAGGCCTTTTTGACATCTAAAGGCCAGGAAGACCCCTGGTTTCTCAATACGAGTACTACATGCCAAACGGCCCATCAGCCACTGCAGATTAGTCAGGGGCAACCAGGGAGTCCACCACCTGTGTGAGGTGGCGTGCCATAATTTTTGCCAAAACCTTTGTCTCCACTTTAATCAAGGAGATTGGCTTGTAGGAGGCACACTCTTCTACTGATTTTCCCACCTTATGTATTAGGACAGTCGTCACCCTTCTGAGGTCTGGTGGCAAACTACCCTGTTCCCTTGCTTTGGAGAACATGGTAAGCATTAGTTCCACCATCTTTGATTTTACCCATTTGAAAAATTATTGCCACTAAGCAGCTGGGATATTGCTTCAGGCACCTCACCCTCGGTGTCCTCTTTCTCCAGCAGGTCCTCCAGGTTGAGGATGTCAGGGGGTTGGAAGGCTGGCAATGAAGTAGTCCAGATCTCCTCAATCGGCCACGGGCTGCGCCCTGTAGACCCCATCCAAATAGTCAGCGAACACCTGTGCGATTTCCAAAGGGCTCTCCCTCAGCCTGACTCCCCGTTATAAAACCCCGTATCCACCGTCGTCACTTCTCCTGTTTTGCCAACCACACCAGGAGCTTTCCAGCCTTGTTGCCTACTTGATACATAGTCTCTGCCCTGCATTGCTTGAAACTGGGCCCCAGCCTCCTGGCGAACCAGTTTATGTATTCTTTCCTCACCTCCTCTATTCTGTGTGTAAGTTCTTTAGAGGGAGAGGTGACACAGTCACCATTCAAATGAATGAGCTTCTCTTCAATCGTCCTACATTCCGCCTCTCTCTTTTGTCTCTTGGCCACTACGTATGCTATTATTTGTCCTCTAAGCCTCCCATAAGTCTGGCACGTAACAGACAGATCACTTGTTCTCCACAAAATACCGGCCAGTGGCTCTCACCATCCGTTGTCTGGTATTTCCGTCCGCCAGTTCCCAGGCCTCAAGCTGCCACGTCCCCCTCAGCCCCTGTGAGCCCATTTGAAACACAATAGTCAAGGGCGAGTGTTCCGATATCCCTCGGGGGAAAAAAGCTGTATTAATGAACCTGCCCATTTGGTGCCTAGGGACCAGATGATAGAAGTATTGGCGTTGCCCTGTATGTGTCTGTCGCCACAGTTGAACAGCCCCATGGCTTCCACAAAGGTGGCCAGTCATGTATCTGCCCTAGGCCTCTCCCATGTTCTCATCGCCCTGTCCAGATCCTACTGTAGTGTCAGATTGAGATTGTCCCCAATGAATGGCACTGCATCCGGGGCCTCCGCTACCCATGAGTCCAAGCGTTCCAGACCCTCAGCCTGCAGGCCCAGAGGAAAGTTCATAGAGCTGAGCACCAAGTCATCACCATAACATCCCCCTTGTATTGCAGCCTGGCACCCATTCTTGTTAATCCATGCTTTGATGAGCTCTAGCAGAAGGGATCTACGGCCTAAAATACCCACTCCATATGACTCTCTAGCAGATCATGCTTGTGCCAACAAAATGTATCTGCCTCAGCCTAGAAACCTGTAGTTGTTGCCTAGTAGATGAGTCTCCTGCATCATAACTATATCTGGGTAGTGTTGCATCAGATATTTCCGTTCTAAACCTCTCTTGAGCCTATTCCTCAGGCTATTTACATTCCAGGAGAAGATCTTCAGGGTCAGGCCTCGACGCAAGACTGCTTGTGTCATTCTCCCCATGTATCTCCTGATCCATTCCCCATATCTCAAGTCCCGTCCTGCCAAGACTCATGCTGTAACTCACATGCCCTCAAGCAAACTCACCCTCCCATTAACTGTCCCTCCCCAAGCACCTCATGCTCTGGTTTGAAAGTACCCACCTTTCCAATGCCCCAAATTCATAACAATAACTGGACTACAGACTTGTCTCTAAATGAGGGTTGTGGTCTCCTGATGACGACACGACGTGGCCCTCTGGACTAACAGTTGGCCCTTGCAGCATGAGCCCGGGAGATCGCCGATTTCATTAAGCAGTAAGTCACATTAGTTCCCAGGTCCTGTCCAGGTACCATCCCCCTCAGACCAGCATGTCAGCTATCATAGGGCTCATTTTAGGAAAATCCCCATCATCTTGGCTCAGTTGGGAACCCTCGGATTCCTCCCCTGAGCCTTCTGGAAACTGCAACAGTTCCACCCACCTGTTGCATATCGGTAAAGGACAATCTTGCTGCAATGCCACCACCACTTTTGCCCTCTCAATCTCTGATGCTTCGTGGGGGCTCGCTTCAGCAAGCGGCGCATCCCACATCGCAACTTAGGTTTTCGCCAGTCCTCTCATCCCTGGCACTCTTGTGTGTCCGGCAGTGTACAGGTCTTGCCCATCAACCAGGACCATGCATCAGTAGCTTTGTTAAAGAAGTGAGAGCAGCCCTGATTTACCACCCATAGTCTGGCTGGAAAGAGGAGTGTGTATTTCAAATTCAGTGTGCATAGCTGCCGTTTCACAGTCAAGAAAGTCTTCCTCTGGCATTGGAATGCTTGGCTGTAATCAGGGTGAATATTTACTGCACCCATCATCCACCTGCAAAAGACCCTCATGCACGGGCATGCTGCAGAATATCATCCCTGTTGAGAAAGTCAAGGAGTCTGACAACCACTGCCCTCAGGGCAGTCCCCGGCCTCGGCAGCTACCCGGTACTTTATGGGCCTTTTCCAGCATAACTAACCTGGAGACCTTGCCCTCCATGACTACGGGCATCCAGTCTTCCAAGTGAAATTCCATGCTTTAGCTCACTCTGATAAGCCATCCACTCGCACATTATTGCGCCAGAAGCGACCATCTGCGTCCTCCACTCTCCCCTTCTGATGCATCACTAATTACCACAGGGACTGTATGTGTTTCGCATGGTCCTTAGTGATGGGCTGCAAGTGTGTTAGGCCAGACTCAGTCTCACCCACTCTATCAACCAACTTTTTATAATCAATCCGAAGAAGCCCCAGATTCAGGGCACTGTGTCAATTTTGTTTTTGCTAGACTTGGCATCCTTGGTGTGGTCTCCCCTAACTTTTTGCCTGTTTCCCAGGTTGTTGATGTGTGTTGGACTCTGTTTTTGCTGTTTTTGTTACTCTGGGCACTTTACCACTGCTATCCAGTGCTAAAGTGCAAGTGCTCCTATGTAAAATATATGTGTAATTGACTTTCCCTGATTGGTATATTTGATTTACTAGTACGTCCCTAGTACAGTGCACAAGAGGTGCCCAGGGCCTGTAAATCAAATGCTACTAGTGGGCCTGTAGCACTGGTTGTGCCACCCACATAAGTAGCCCTGTAAACATGGCTCAGGCCTGCCACAGCAGTGTCTGTCTGTGCAGTTTTAAACTGCTAATTTGACTTGGCAAGTGTACCCACTTGCCAGGCATAAACCTTCCCTTGTTATACATGGAAGCCACCCCTAAGGTAGGCCCTAGATAGCCCCACGGGCAGGGTGCAATGTATATTAAAGGCGGGCCATGAACTTATGTGTTTTACATGTCCTAACAGTGAAATACTGCCAAATTCGTTTTTCACTATTGCAAGGCCTATCTCTCTCATAGGTTAACAGGGGGGCTGCCTTTTAATATTATTAAAGTGTAGATTCCCTTAGGGAGCAGATAGAAATAGGAGTTTAGGGTCTCTGAACTCACAATTTAAAAATACATCTTTTAGTTAAGTTGGTTTTAAGATTGTATGTTTGAAAATGCCACTTTTAGAAAGTAGGCTTTTTCTTGCTTAAACCATTCTGTGTCTCTGCCTTTTTGTGGATTCCCATTATGGGTCATTTTGACAGTTGGACTCTTTGCACCTCTCTATAGACAGTGACACAAAGGGAGCTGGGGTGTAGCCTGCATATCCTGATGAGCCATCTGTGCTGGGAGGGAGGGGAGGAGTGATTACTCACACCTGAATGGCTGTGCCTGCCCTCACACAATGCAGTCTCCGACCCCCTGCTGTGTGTATGGGGCCTGGCATGGGCAAGGCAGGATCTTACAAACAAGAGAGGCTTTTCTTTGAAGTGGGCCTGCTTCAAAGGCAGAAAGGGGTATAAGAAGAGCACCCAAAACCCTTGAAAATCAGATCACTTCTGGAATCAAGAGGAAGCTCTGCCATGGAGAGGAGCTGAAGAGCTGTGGAGAAGTGCTGCCCTGCCTCTGACTGTGCTTTGTGGAGCTATCCTGCAGTTTCTGCTTCTGCCTGTGAAAGGGGACAAAGACTGGAATTTGTGGTATATTCCTGCTTGAGAAGAATCTCCAAGGGCTTGGACTGAGCTTGCCTCCATTCTAAGTCTCAGGGCCATCAAAGACTTCCCCTACCAGCACCTGGACTCTCTGCTGAGATTCCTGCCCTGCCCAGTGGTACCCTATCCAGTCATTGGGCCCTTGAAAGGAGAAGCTGGTGAAAATCCAAGAAAACCATCATTGGACGATTCTGGACCGCCGCCGCTGCCAAATCCTGTGATGCCGCCTGCAGCCGACTTCGTGGTCCTCGCTGTAGTGCGACGACCCTCGCAGGCCCGACATCGCTGCAGCTCGCATAGGTCCGCGACTCGTTTTGACCAACGCCGCCCAAAGTGCGCGGATTCAACGCTTTGCACCGCCGCCGCCTCACATCCACCGATCTGCAGCAAGGAACCAACGCCTCTTCTAATGCCTTAGCTCCTTCGCCCCACAGCACCGGAACCGATGCCACCTCGGATCCAGCAATGCCGTGATCCCCGACTTCGCACCGGCTTGTTTTCACAATTTTCACTATTTAGTAAGGTACTGTACCTGGGGGTCTGCGTGACTTCGTGTCCACGCCGTTGGCGTAGGATTGTTGGGAACTACTCAATCATGACGATGTGTTTACACCTTTTCAAAGCATTTTGTGTTTCTAAGCACTATTTTTGAGTTTAATCTTTAAAAATTCATAACTGCCAACAAAAGACCCCATTTCTAACAGTTTTCAAGCGCAGCCTTAACTGCCAACATTGCCGCTGTTTGTGCCTCCAGCCCTGAGCTCAACATGGGCTGATTAGTATCTTGTGGGGCCACCTGGCCCTGTTTAGCCCCTGGTGGTGAGTCTGGTCACGTCACTTTGGTGCACACCATTGTGGATGTTCAGCCTGTGCAGGCCCCTCCAAGTCTGCTACTTCCTCATTCCAGCACCTGGCCATGGCCAGACACGGTTTGCCTCTCCCCCCTAGGAGGCCCAGCTACAGGCTGCCCCAACTCCCTTCCCCCTAGAGTCCATGTCCTCGGACCTCTAGAGTGGAGCACCTGGGCCACCGTGCCAGCTGCCCCCTGCACGGCAGCCACCCCACCAATTGGCACATGCATCCCAGCTAACTTCTGCTATCCTTGTTGTGTGGGTAACACCATCTCCACCTCACAGGTGTTGTTGCCACAGTCCCCACTCCTCTTGCTGTTGCTTCAGAAGGGGCAGCCTCCCTGGCTCTTAGTCTCAGGCCCCAGATCACTGCCCATTCACCAGGGCTTGTCTGCAACACAGGGCCCCCGCCTAGGGCAAGGGAAGGGGAGGGCACAAAATCACTATGGGGCACTTCTTGCCCGCAACTGCCATACCCCAGATCGTGGTCTCCCTAGGGCTTTCTGGGACTTCTGCGGAAGCCCCCTTCAGAGCGGGGCTCCTGTGTGTTCAGGGTCGGCTCCCCTGGCTACTGCAGCAGTTTGCACCGGGGCTCGTCTCTCCTTGCATGCACTGTGTCCCCAGTACATCACCAATGTCCTGCTGTGTCCCCCAGCTGACTTTTTTTCTCCCCTGACGGAGGCATCATATGGCTGCCATGGGGTCTGCTCAACAGGCCAGCACCATTATGAATATGCTGTGCGTTGCTGAAGAATCCTCCCTTCTCCTCCAGGGCCCCATCCAGGGCCAGCCAGGCCCTCCACTGGTGTCTGCCCCATCCAGGCATCTCCGGCCGTGGAGGGCTCCAGACACTATCCAAACCCCCACAAGGCAGTCAGGATAATCACCATTCTGAAGGGCGCAGGCACGGAGCTTCAGAGGCTCGCTTCTGGTGCCATGCATGGCTGACCATGCCCCCCTATTAAATAATTCTTGAAATTTCTAAATAGGTTTAAGAACTTTATTGTATTATGAATGAATGAATGAATATTTATAAAGCACGCTACGACATCAAGAAGATTCTGGAGCTATCCAAAAAGCAATGGACAAACAGAACTTTAGTAGGAGTTCTTCAGAATAAAGCCAGGTTTTCGAGGCTTTTCTAAAGGTCAGATAGAGATTGATCTGATCGAAAAGAGAGGTTATATCATGCATTACCTGCCATTAAGGAAACTGTTCGGACCTGATTGTATATTTCCAGAATATTAATGTAGGGCTTGGGAGAGGGTATATCGCCTGAGACTGGAGCTGGTAAATGTCGGACCCAACCTGTGTAGGGCATTGTGAAGAAGAATACTATGACATTTCAAAGGGACATGATGTGGGATAGGAAGCCAATGCAGTGCGGATAAGGTGCCAAAGAAGCACATGCGGTCTGGAAAGATTTAACATACGAGGAGCAGTAGATTTTTCAATTGTATGCAAATATTTCAGCAGATAACTGAGCAGACCAAGTTAGATCGCAATAGCATGTCACAATTTGGAGAAAATGAGAGCCTGAACTAGGGTTTTACAGCAGGAAATAGGAAAGAATTGCAAGATGTTGTGTATTACTCTTAAAGAGGAAACAACACCCTTAGTGAGATGGGTCATAATTGATGATCTAGTATTGAAGAGTAACTCCCAGATTTGTTGTCTGTCTCACTGGTAAAGAAGGAATTCCTGAGGTAGTAGGTCACCCTAACTCAGGCCACAGAGTTTTCTGAGTGTGAATCGTATGAGCATGAGGATGTACTTTTATAATTAATTGGGTATCATCAGCGTATGTGTAATAAATGAAACAGTATTTCTTGACAAGGTATATTAGCGGAATTAGTATTGGTTAATATACTAAAACAAACAAATCTAAAGCCACCAATGCATGTTAGCTTATACAATTATTAAATGAATATATTTTGAATTTTACGAATGTAGATTGAGAATGGTCAAAATACGTGGCTCCTCGCAAATGTACATAAGAGGAATTATGTCGAGGTTAAAAAGTGAAGGGCTTAACCCCAAGCCACGTGGTACTCCTCTAGTTAGAGGGTGTAACATTGAATGGTCGAAATCTAAACTTTAATGTTGTTTGGGACCGCTCGAACGTAGCACACATTCCTCAGGAAATATTGCATGGTGCCTATGTCACTGCTACTTAGGTTTGAGCAAAGATTCTCTTAGAACTGTATTGTAACCTAAATAAGGTGTGTTTATTAAGTTGGTAGGCGGTCCCACCCCAAAATGATTCACCCACTTTCTGACACTTGGTTCATAGGTTGATTTTTGAGCAGTCGGACCAGTGCCTCTCAATAATTTGCTGCAGGTTTCCTCTATGGATGGCTTTGGTTGTAATTGTATGGGTAAATACTTTCAACACGACTCACTTCAAAGAGTTATTTTTGTGTGGGATGGATTGTATAATCTCATTAGTTAGAACTTCACCCACACCCTCATAAGATTCATATTTATGACATGACGTAGAACAGTTGATTTTTCTAGCTATTGGCAGTTTGTGATGTCAAGTCTGTGAGATCGAGGCTTGTCTTTCAAGCGAGATTTATGCCCCAATTAGTGAGAGTTCAATATAGTTCTGAACATAAAATGAAAATAAAATGAACGGTAGTAAACATACAATAATCATAATTAGAATATGTGTTTCACTTACTGCAAGAACTATGAAGGTATAAAGGGAAATTCCAGTTAGACACGATATATGTGGATAAAATAAATAAAAAAATGAACGAGAGAAAAACATTGCAAGCAAAACTGTAAAAATATAGCCAAGTCATTGGGTCCTACTTTTTATTTCGATGGTGTGATAAAGGGAAAAAAACTGATTTGCCACATTACAAAACCAGAACTTCTAAAAGAAACTCCATAAATATTTCTTTGAGAAAAACGTTCTCTAATACAGAAGTCCAAGCCCACTAAAGCTTTGCACGGGTACGTGTGTGCTGCAGCACATCGCGGAAGATAGCTTGGATTTACTCACCATTGTAGTGCTCCACTTTGCATTGCATTGCATTGCATTGCCTGGTGGGAATGCCCTTGCAAACTAGTAAATATGAACCTTAGGGCCTGAATTAGAGTTTGGCGGACTGTTTACTCCATCACAAATGTATTGGATATCCTGTCCGCAGTATTAGAAATCGATTACATTATGGCACTTGCAATAATGGCACTTGTAATATGGTTGATGGAATATCCGTCCCATTTGAGTAACCAACCCGCAAAACTCTAAATCAGACCCTTAGTTCTTTACAGATAAGCAACACAAGCTTTGGAAGGAGCTTCTGCATGTAACAGTGCTAGTTACTCTCAGTGCTGAAGTGGATTTCTTTGTGGTGGGACGGGAGGTGTGGGAATCCACAATTGTTTCTTTGTTTTAGGAAGCTTCAAGACAGACTCTAATTCAAAAAAGTGGATCTGATTAAAAATCAAAAGACCAAAATGCTTTCATTTCATAGCTAGAAACTCTGGTCTCTATATGATTTGCCCAAAGATCCTCTTCACCTCAATACTGCTGATGCTCAGGTGATCTCTGTGAAAGATGGTGAATTGGTTCCATTATAGTCACTTTCATACAATGCAGAAAAGTAGAAGGTCATGTATCTCAGAGATGCTGCATGTTTGGTCGCAGTAAGTAGTAGAAGATGTAAAGTTCGCTGATACCGAAATAGGAAGACTTGATTGGTTTTCTAGTTATGCTTCTCTAATCTACTCATTGATACCCCCAATGCTGGACAAATGGCCTTTGATTCAAGAGAAAGGGGGGGAGGTTCTGTCTACGTTTAACTATTCAGATCACAAAATCCATTTAATTTCCTTAATTTGCCTCAAACAAAGAAACTTGGAAGTTGAAGGAGGATATGGGTTTTAGGCAACGGTAGTAAATAGGGGACACCAAGAAAGACAGAAAGTTTAAACAGTGCCACTGTTGGTACTCATCCCATCATTCATAAACCCAAGACAACTTTCTTCCCATGTCATGATGATCCATCTTCAGTGCCCCTGGGTGATGAGTGTAAAAATCTCATTCTGTAGCATTAAATGTTGTCCAGCAGAGATAAGCATTGTGATCTGCTGGCCGGTTCTTCCCTGGATTCCATACATATTGTGATGACATGATGCCTTAAGTGGAAATATGATTCACTTTTAATAATTTGTGCGGGCAGAGAGAAATTCATTTTTCTGATCTACCACTACCTAGTTTTCCTGTTGACTGGCAAACTTTACTTTCTTCTGAGTTGATCAGTACATTTAACATAATGACGTCCTCAACATGTTCAGCCACCGAGCAGCTGATACAGAGTCTGAGAGTGCTGAATTGCACTGCATCTATGATGAGACCTCTGGAGCATGTTAACTGTGGTAGTTTCGACGAGGAGGTCAGAAGTATTTTCACAGAGATTTTGAACAGTGTTGGTGAAAGAGTCGGTCCTTTACAAACTAGGGAGGTACAGTCTAACGGTTGTGAGATCAGTGAAGCTTAGGATATTATTAAAACTCATGTCATTTATTTGATTAGTATTTTGTGGACCATTTTGTCTAATGCTGCACACAGATCGTGTAGGAACAGTAGACCTGGTTTGTTATTGCCAGGTTCATCAGACTGAGACAGGAACAGGACTCTCTCATGGCTGCTTGATCTCGGATTTCAATGTGGAAGGTCAGGTTTGAGAAAGGCTGGTACCTGAACACGCTAAACGAGTCCAATGACCTTTTAGGTCGGCTTTTCTAAGACTTTTCCCTTCTCAAGAGTTAAGAGGGGCATGTGTGAAAAGTTTGCTTTGAAAGAGGAGTCAAGGCAACCTGATCTATCTGTGTAAATTGGACACTTTTATTAAGGATCTTGGATGGACATAGATATCATTGGATAGATCAGATTGACCAGGTGTCTACCAGGGCTCAGACCAGAAATTTGCTTTAGAATAGTTGGGCATAATTGTGTTGCTTACATTCACAATTGCATGGAATACTAAATGCAAGGAAATGCATGAACTGGTATTTCTAGAGTGCCGAGACATTCCAGTTGCATCTGTGGGCACTGAAGCTTTAGTGGGCAATGCCAGCCGTAGGTGATGTTGGCAACTGTGGTGACCTTCTAAGGATATCTTTCATTGCAGCACTGAAAATAAAATGTGATGTTGAGTATGTCAATTCTTTTCTTTGCGACTGGTAAACTAAGGTATTGTTTTTTACACATGGCCTTGTGTTTACCAATTTGCTAATCACTAATAACATCAGGCTTTTTTTTTACCATGTTGCTACTATTTAGCTGTTTTGTGTAGGTAGGTACACAAGCATAAGCAATTGGCACATACCCAGGACAACTGAAATTTTGAATTTTGTAAGGGCCGTTTTCTATTAATGGATGGATTTGCTACATAGTCCATAATCTGCTGTTTAATCTGCAGATTTTAACAAATTAATGCTTCTATCTGAAACGGATCAGATTCCGTACAGTTGAAAGGCCTTAGCAAACGCTGACAGGTCACCTTTATATTTTGTATTGCTCCGTTTAGATGTGAAACTGGCATTGATCAGGTGAAAACCTTTGTCCAGTGTTAACATGTGTATAGATGGCAAAATAATGAAATACTACCTATCAGATCATTTGTGGTGCATAAATTGCGGTATTTTGCCGCATAATTTGTTTCTCTTGTGACATAATTCCAGTTACCCTGCATATATCTAGAAAGAGTGTAAGTAAAACAAATGTGAAGCATGGTTTCTTAGTTCAGAGAAAAAGTATTATGGACATGCAACTAAAGTTCACTGTTCACAGCTCAGTCACAACAGAAATTATATTTTGGCACGGAAATGTCTGACTGCCTTCCATATCCATTAATCCAGGACAGCCAAGAGCAAAGGTATTGGTTTATTGCTCAACAACTGACATTTATGTTATGTCTAATAGGAACATTTAGCAATACACGGTATTGAACTAAAGATTACATTCTGACATTGATCGGCTTCACTTCCATTTTTTGCTCATATCCTTATATTGAACGCTTTAGAATAGCAGTAAATTGTATTTAAGCATGGATCGTTGACAAACAAATATTAAACAATTACAGTTAAAAATGTTCTTTGCACTTATAGAGTAGCGAGACCAAGTGACCAGGGAGTTTGTTTTTGTTGAGTTAATATTCTATTCACGAAAATTAAACAAAACCTGAACATTTGAATTGCAGTAGGTGCTCATTGTTGGCTGCACATTCTAGAGAACAACGCCACTAGTCTCTCCCTTATGAAGGCAAAATATGTTTTATTTACCTAAGCAAGATATTACCATTTAGCTGCTTTGGTAATGACATTTACAAACAGCTTAGCCTTCAGCTTTGTGGTTTATGCGGTCACCAGAACCCGTATCTAAGGCCATAATATGCACTTACCTATTACGTCTCCTCTTTGTGTGTTTGTGTGTGTGTGTGTGTGTGTCAGACAGACAGGCAGACATAGATAGATAGATAGATAGATAGATAGATAGATAGATAGATAGATAGATAGATAGATAGATAGATAGATAGATAGATAGATTTTCCGACTCCCAGGTTTCATCACCATAATGCCAATGACAGCCCCTAAACCACTCTGTACTTTAGGGACTGTAGAGGTGTGGGTCCGGAATATCCAGTAGGAGTCCTCATTATACCTTTACATTATAGCCATTATTTGAGAACAAAAATATCCACAAGTAAGAATGCATTGAGTTCCTTTTCTGTAAATGCTAGGTTACTTGGCTTTATGTTTATTGGGCACTTTTCTTTATGGGTTATTCAAATAATGGTATACAGGTTAGTCACCAGGGCTACAGGTAAGTACATACATTATGACAGTAAGGACCGGCTGATAAGTATTGAGCCAAGGTTTGTAAAGCATGTAAAGGAAAAATGAAAATAAGAACACAGTCTACCCACTTATGCAGTGTCTGCATCAACTATCGCCATTTCCTCCAGAAGAAACCCTCGCATTGCTTGACAGTTCTAGGGCGAGCTTCCAGCCCACATATATCAGCATAATAACGAACAGTGAAAACAGCCGTAAGCCTAAATGATCAAAATGTTAATGGACGTATTTCTGCTATCCAGCCCAGTCCCCCTAAAGACAAGAATGCCTATAAATAGTAAAGCTTAGAAACATTTAGGCTATCCCCCTTTGTTACAGGTATACCGAGGATAAAGTCCTCCACCGCTCTAACATTGTAAGGTTCCTGATAACATATAAGGAACCCCAAACATTACCAAATGATTGCATTTGGCCTTGAATCTTGTATATTTGGCCTCCATAAGTGGGTAAACGGTAGACTAGGTGGTAACCGGACATCTCTCTATTAACCTTCCTCCTCTGCTTCTCAATACCCTTAAACGAAAACGCTCCTCTCCAAACTCTTCTAGGCACCAGTGCAGTCCACACTATGTGCGTCCCTGCCCACATCCGCTTAATAGTCAACAAATCCATTTTCATTACCTTCAAAAGTCCGCCATGCAGACCGCCATATAACGACTACAGGGGTGAACCCAAAGCAACACAGCCAACTTACCACCAGTACATCCACTGTTGACTAGCCGCAGCCGGCGGCGGTAGTCATCTTTAGGCTGGTGGCCTGTACCGCCCACCATGTGACGAGTCACCAGACCGCCAGGATTTCCGGCGTGGGCTGACCATGATGAAAAGCTTGGCGGAAACAGAAAGTACAAAAGGAGACACTCATCTCCAGATAAACAGATGCATCCCTGGCCGCCATGGCAAACAAACTGCAAGTCCTCCCAGCATTGTATCTCACCATACACCTTCAGGGACAGTGACAGCGATGAAGACGACAACCGTAAGTACACTTAGCACATAGTGGAGGAAAGGGCAGTGATACACGCCCACACATAACACACACTTCCGGCACAGACACCGAAGGCCACACACGCAAACAAACGTACCGTACCAGCAAAACACATCTACGCACACACAAAATACGAAAAAGCCAAGTACCCATTACACACACAAAGCCAAGCAGATACCTGCCAAACACACAGAACAACACACGCAAACACCACCCATATAGTCATACACATCTATACACAACACCCCATAATTACACAATGACACAAACACTTCAACGCAGTAATAGTCAGGCATGTTGAGATACACCACACATCCACACACACACACACAAAAACTGTAATTAGCAATGACACACAATCAATTTCAGTGAACACACATCAAAACAATGACACAGGTGGCACGTCACCTACAACCAACATACAAAGGAATCCACACATGCAGCACTGTACACACGGATGCACACACCACCCCATACAATCCCACAAGCAAGCAGTCAGACATATTACAACATGCACATTGCACAACTGATCTACCCAGCGCATGCAACAACACAGACACAACCCATACACAAACATCACACACCGTTGCACACAGATGTCACACCACTATGTAGAAGGAATCCAGGACCAGCATCTCATCTTGCCAACCACAGCAATGTGGACAGGTGTATTAGAATATAGTATTTGATAAACTAACTATACACAAAAAGTGCCAAATGGCAAGTCCAACATGCAGAAGTGCACATAGCACATACTCCACATGTCATAGCCCCAACTTGACTCCTGACAGCAAATAGGCCTCCAAGTCATAGTGGCATCAATGTGACAGGCAGGCACTTTAGGGGTTTGGGGGTGTTGAGGAGGCTTGATTTTGGAAGGGTGTTTCTCTGTTTGGGCTTGGGAGGGGGACTTTGGCTGTGGGAAGGGTGGACTTCTTGCTGGGTGGAGGATCAGGGGCAACACCAGAGGGGGCACTAGAGGAATGGGAGGTGGGAGGGCCTGGTAGGGGCAGGGGGACATGATGTTTGGGGGCAGCATGGGTGGAATAGGAGTAGGACCAAGTCAAGGGTGGAAAGGAAGACTTTTTTAGGGACACAGGAGCGGTCACATGAATGAGGGATGGGAGTTGAGGTAGAGGGTGTGCTCTTGCGACATGTTGGTGTGCTGTACCTCGATGCTGGTGTGTGCAATGTGTGCATGTGTGTGGTGGGTGTATGTTGGGTGGGTGAATGGTTGCATGTGTCTATCTTGGGAGGAGGGGGTAGATATGCAGGGAGAGGGAATGGAAGGCGTGTGAGTGAATGTTGGGGTGGTGTGTGCAAGTGAGGTGAATGTGCTGCAGGTGGTAGAGAAGTTGGTCATGGTGAGTGTGGATGTGTTGTGTGTGGTGGGTGTCTGTGAGTGTGCTGTTGTGGTGATTGAGGGTATGAAAGGAATATTGGCAGGATCAGTGTGTGATGATGCAGTGCTGGCAGATGTGAGTGGTGATGTGACTGTAAGGGAGGCAGTGTAGGAAGTGTCTGTTGTGTATGCAGATGTGTGTTGTATGTGTGCACGCCTGTGGGTTCGTTTGTGGTGCTTGTGTTTTTCTTTGCGCACCGTGTCTGTTGTAGTGGGTGCATGCTGGTCTGTATGTGTGCCCTGGATGGGTGAAGGGAGAGGGGTGGTGGATTGGGAACAGGTAGCTGGAGGGGGGATGAAAGATGAAGGGATACTGGCTGCAGTCAAGAAGGAGGCCAGAGCCTGAAGCGATTTCTGTAGGCTAGACAAGGCACGTGAATGCCTTCCAGGAAGGCATTTGACTGCTGCTACAATGGTTGTCTGCCCTACAGTGAGCCTCCTCATTGAGGGCAGCAGGTCTGGCAGGGGCAGGGGCACAGGTGTCTGTGGCGAAGGCAAAGCCAAGCCCCCTGGGTGAGCGGGCACGAGCAACTGGGTGGGGAGCTACATGGAGAGCGGTGCTTGTAAGGGGGGTGGCGGACAAGGGTGGTACTGGGGTGGTCCCAGATGGTTCCACCACTGCCAGGGAGCTGACATTGGAGGATGAATCTGAATCAGATGTTGTGGTAGCTCCAATCTCCCCCGTGGTGCTCCCCTCGCCCTCTGTCCCACCGGTCCCCTTTTCTCCATTGGTGCCAGCCTCCTGGGTCCCGTGGGCTGCAACATCCCCACTTGTCAGTGCCCTTCCTCCTTCGCCAGATGATGCTAATGCACACATAGACAGAGGTGGTCAGCGAAGAAGGGTGGCAGCGAAAGAAAGGGAGTAAAGGGTAAATACCTACACATCTAGTACATATACAAACAATACACCCATTTGCCCCTGGCGTGAAAACAAGAGCCCATATTGCAACCAGTAGAGTCAAGCAATCCATAACCAAACTAATCACTTATTACCTCATCCCTGCAGCTAAGACACCTGATGGAAAATCCCACATGCCTGTGAACTGACTAACTCACTAATCGAACAACTTAATCCATGTACATACCCAACCACATGTCTGTCATGACAGGATGAAACAAATCTGACCTCAGAGGTACTGTGAACGCAAACAAAATAACAGGCATGTGTGGATTGCAATCTGTACAGATGTCCAGTGATTTTGCAATGAGAACAATTCCAATGTAAACTACACATACTTGTCATTACCCAAGTACAGTGCCAACAAGAACACTTTGGACTACTACAGTATATTCAAAGATGGAGTATGAAGCCAGTAAAATGCCTGAACATTTGAGTAACTCACATGCACATTAGAATATGTTGTACAGTACCACCACTTCAGTCCCTGCATGGCTTTACATAGCTAAAGTACTACACTGCAACATAATTGGTGTGACAACCAGGACTATACACTCCCCAAATTCCATCAGACCTCATAAATCCAAAGTCCAGTTAGGACATGTGCTGAATTGAACACTGTTAAGGCAGCTTTTTACAACATTTCAAATGTCCCACATGTAATAGGGGCCATTGATGGGACTCACGTTGCCTTAGTACCTCCAAGGGCCAATGAACAGGTCTACAGAAACCGGAAGAGTACATATTCACTCAGTGTACAAGTGGTGTGTCTTGCAGACGAGTACAAAATACTAAGTCCTGAGGAACAGCAGTGTCCCTTCATTGATGTCACAGCTACAGGGAGAAAGGGCCTGGCTAATAGGTTGTGTACTGCTGTCTATGTCAGATGTTTGATATCCCTCCCTACACAGTCTGCACTATGCCTAGCACTGTTTCCTATAGTTAAATGTGCTTTTCCACACAGATGACTCTGGGTAACCCAAACTGCCCTGGCTCCTGACAGCTGTTCGATGTCCAACTACAGGAGGGGAGAATAGGTACAATGAGGCACATGGGCGGACGAGGCGGGTGATAGAGAGGACTTTCAGCCTCTTGAAAGCTAGATTTCATTGCCTTCATGTGTTCGGTGGTACCCTACAATACCGACCAGAGAAAGTCTGCAAGATCATTTTTGCATGCTGCATGCTCCATAATCTGGCCTTCAGAAGGTACATTCCACTGTTGGAGTAGGGGGACATTGATGCTGGAGCAGTGGCTGAGGCCGGTGACCCTGATACTGAGGAGGAGGCTGACGAGGATGAGGCACATGACAATAAGACTGACCTGATTTGTCACTACTTTCGATGATTTTCAGGTATGTATGATTTGGATGTTATGTGCACTTGGACTATATATTGGAAAAGCTAGTCTGTACTCAGATTTTGCATGCATCAAGGTGTGTGTGTGGACTACTGCCTTCCATCTTGGTTTCCGATCCTGAAAGGTAGCTGACTTTCCATAAGGGGTAGTGGAAATGCATTTCTGCCAATGACATGTGTTTAATGCTGGTGACATGACAAAACATCCTTATGGTTGTACCCACAGTTTATTGATCCTCAGCCTGACTGTTTGGCTAACTGTAAGGGAAACTTATCAGACTTGTCCTGTTGTGTAGGCCTATCATGCAGCATCGTTAGCTGCAGTGTGGCAACTACCTGTTCCTGACTACTCAAGGAGGTGATCAGTAGAGGATGTCACCTATGGGAAATCTTTACATCACTACACATGTGTGTGAGTGACAATGGAGGCCTTTACATATGTGGTATCATAGCTGCTGGGGCAATCATCCTGTGTTTGTGTTATACTGCTGTTGATGTATGAATATGGACTACATGCCTTACAAAATTGAGCCTTATTCCATGTTTTTCCCCTCTTCAGGTCACATGTCTGTTTGGAAGCTGATTACTGATATGCCTGTTGGCACCCTTGCCACTGGATGTTATTACAATATGGGTGTACTTACACGCCTACTGGAGATTCCTACTGCATCTGTCACTTTGACTTTATTGTAGTCCAGATATGTGAATTTGATTGTTGCTTACAAACAGAAATGCCACTTTCAACAATGAAGACACATACACCATTACTTGTGCTCATTGGTGTTTATTGAGTATTTTACATCACAGTCCAGAGGAGTGGGGACATGGTTTCAGTGATAATCAGAGTGGGTGGTCCAGCTGTATGTTTCACAGGTCCTGTATCCATTAGCCCTCGGATGATCGGAACCTGGCATTGGACAGCCAACAGGGTGTAACAGTGGCACACAAGGGTGACAGTTCAGGAGTGGGATTACTTCCTGGTGGGTGGATTGGTCTTTGCATCAGGTCCTGCAGGATGTCTGGATGGTCGACCTTTGTTATAGGGGGGTCCCTCAGCTGCAGGGGCATGGGTGCTGGTGGAATGTGGGTCCTCCTGCTGGGTCTTCATTCCAGTAGCAGGTGCTGATGTAGAGGGCAAAGGTGTTGTGTGACTACTGGATGTGGCCTGATGTTGGGTGGAAGACGTACACCGGATTGCATTGAGTTCTTTGAGCTCCCCTAACATTTAGACCATAGTGGCCTTGCGTACCTGCCACTGCTGCATGGCCTCCTGGTGGTATTCCCCCTGCAGCCTTTGGGTCTCCTGCAAGGTGGTGAGTATCTGGCCCATCTTGTCCTGGGATTGCTGCTAGACTCCCAGAACTCTGGAGACAGCCTCCTGGCCAGTCGTGTCCTGTTGCTGCCTTATCCTTTGCCCCACGATTGCCCTCCCACTGGCCCTTGTTCCCTGTGCCTGTGCCCCTGGTGCAGCGTGCCCCCTCTCACTGACACCAGGACCGTCATTGCCTTGGGACTGGAATGTTGTACTGTGGGGAACATTGATCTTCGATGTGACCTTGGGACACAGGTTTGGGAAGGCGGGCTCTGCTGTGCAATGGATGCCATAGGGAAGGGGGATTCAATTGTGGTCAGGGTGAGACTGGTGGTGGTGGATTGACCAGTCATGCCTGATGGGCCAGGTACATCATCCCTATCCAGACATCCAGGGGATTCCTCCTCTATTGGACCTGCTTCCAGGGCTGGGCTTTCTGTCACTGGCATCCTCTGCTGTGTGGCAGTACGTGGGGGACCTGTGGAATGAGAGGTGTTGTGTTACATGATGGTATAGTACAAGTGGTACACATGGTTGTATGCCATCATTGTCTGGATTAGCAGAGCAATAATGACATTGACAGTTACTTGACTACTGCTTGTGTTTTCATTAGTTGAATGTTGCTATGGTCCAATTTTGGGCAATAGTTGGTATGGGTCTTGCTACTGTCATTGCCATGTACTGATGTGCATTCTAATTTATTGTTGGTGAAGGGAGGTGACATGGTTTTATGTGCAGGTGCACAGATGTTAAGTGGATTTAGCAGTCATGCAAGGGTAGGGAGTGTTGCATTGTGGTAGTTGTAGTACTTGCTGCAGTGAGGGGGAATCCATGCACTAGGTGGGCCTATGAGGGAATGGTGTTAGTAGGGAGCTGTGACATGCAAGGGTGGGTCTTGAGTGCATGGTGAATTTGTGCACATGAGGGGGTGACAGGGTGGAGGGGTACATGCTGTGCAGGGGTACATGGTGGCCAGGGAGTGTAGTTGACTCACCAGTGTCCAGTCCACCTGGTATTCCCGTCAGCCTCTCTGGGTGTGGGATGGCGAAGACCTTCTCCTCCCACGATGATAACTCTGGGGGAGGCAGTGGGGGCCCACCACCATTCCTCATGACGGCAATTGGGTGTCATTATGCCATTGCCCATACCTTCCCCTGCCATTGCCCATATGTTCCACCTCTTCTCTATGTTGTCCCTTGTGTGTGGATGGTTTCCCACTGCGTTCACCCTGAAAACGATCCTCTACCATAGGTCCATTTTCCGGGCTATGGATGTCTGCTGGACCTGTGCTTCAAACAGTTGTGGCGATTTCATCGACCATGATTCTCAGCTCCTCATCTGTGAATCATGGGTTTTTTGTTGTGCCATGGTGGTTATGTTGTGGGTGGTGGGAAGTGTGATGTTCAGGGATGCTGGGTGTGCTGTTTGTTGGTGTGAGTTTATGTGATAGGATGTGCGTGAGGTTTGAGGTGTTTGTGTGCAGTGGTGATGTGCGTGTTATGTTGCTCTTGTTATTGTGTGATGCATGTTCAGTGTGATGGTGCCTGTGATATCTAGGTGCAGTACCTTCTGTCAGTGTGCTCTTCCCTCGCTATGTCAGACTTTCTGGGTGTAAAGGATTCTGGGTATGTGTGGTATGTTTTGTAGTGCTCTGGTCAGTTGGTTGTGTGTGGTGTGTCTATGTGTACCAGGTGGTGGTTATTGGTAATGTCCAATGTGGTGCTGTGTTCCGGTGGAGGTGCTATTTTTGTACGTGGTGGTTCAGACCACCAATGGATTGCCGCTGTGCTAACATCGCGGTGCTGATTTGTGTTTCGTGATTTGGAGGGCGGGACGTTGTCGGCATGGCGGTGCTGGTGGTGGAAACCCCTCTTTCACGTGAGGTTGTGTTTTCAGTGTCCAAGAAACTGTGTATCAGGGCAAATTTGATGGATTCTGCAAAAGGGACAAGGCTAGTAGTAGGGAGCGTGGAGCTTGGTAGGGACAGGACCACAGGATGTGACAAAGGTTGCAACCTTCTGCTGTCCACCTCCAACAGAGGTCAGTTGGCAGTTATTTAGCCCTGTGCAGCTTGTATAAGGGCTATCACCAATTATTTAACATCTTAAAATAGCAGTATTTCAGCCCAGCCTCCCAGAAGGAGCAATCATGATAAATCATAAGCTGGGTCCAGCTCTCATCAGAGTAAACAACCTCAAGCTATTCCTGCCAGTATGTTTTAAGTGCAAGCCGTGTACCATGAGAGTACAAGTAGTGAATAAGGATCTGAAACAGGTTAGAAGCAGTACTCCTGGAAAGTCCCCATCATCTGACATGACCCAAAAGGGGGCGAATCTGGGAGGAGGAGGGGAACATTTCCCCTTGTACCTCGCAGGCAGTACCACAGTTGCCAGTACCTCTATAAATGTAAATAAGGCAAATCACATTCTGATCGGACTGGCCCAAAGGATCTGAAGGTACACCCGTTAAGAAAGGTCATCAACGTTTTGAATCCCCCTCAGCTTCCACTCAGGCTATCTGACAATCACGCTGCCAATGTGACACGGAGACATTTTCCTTTAAAATTATCTTTAAATTGGCATCCACCAAATAATTTATATCCCAGCAAATGTCACACCATCAGCTGCAATGCTCCTCTCTT
Organism: Pleurodeles waltl; assembly: GCF_031143425.1. Taxonomy (NCBI): domain Eukaryota; kingdom Metazoa; phylum Chordata; class Amphibia; order Caudata; family Salamandridae; genus Pleurodeles; species Pleurodeles waltl. Next base: position 1,157,056,759 of record NC_090446.1, on the reverse strand, counting down.
CACTTCTCTTTCTCTCTCCTTAATTGTCCCTCAGAATCCTCACGATCTCCCATTCCACCCTTGACATCATTGCTTAAAGAACCAACACACCAGATATAATCATAGCACATCTCCCTCCTTCATATATAACACAACTAATACAACACCAAATATAAAATTAAACATTAAAAAGAAATTGACCTAAAATGTATGGAACAGGAAAAACAAAAAAACTATATACATGCAAAAATTACATAAAAGATATATAATAATTCTACTCACTTATACAGACTATCAATAAACTGTAATTTCACATATCAAATTATTCATTTTACATAATCCTCAAAGTGTTAAGGATATGTCCTCTTCCTCAGACTTTTTCGCAATCTTTCATTCTCACACAAGCTACCACCCAATTCCTCTTTATGTATAGTCTGTTGCATAGTTTCCTTATTAGTACATCTAGCTAGACGGGACATACTCCAAACTACACCACCCTCAAGAACCACCACATTCTTCTTTACTTCAATAACCTTCTTTGGTCCTATAAATTTGGATACTCCTTTATGACACCATACTGGTTTTTAGACAAACACCATACCACCTTCACACCAATTCCTTTGACTCACACATTGTTTCTCGTCAAATCTTCTCTTATGTTTAGCTTGATTTGCAATTACTCTGGCATGAATGAACTTAGAACAACTTGGTGGTACTGTATTATTCCTAGTCCCAAAACACAACCATAATGGGTTCAGCTTCGAACCCGCCAATCTGCCTTTCAATACACGAAAAGGAGACATTCCAGTAATAACATGTGGTACATTTCTATGTGCCCATAATTTTTCCCTCTTCCAAGGCACTCTGTTTTCAAGAGCTGTCTATACACTTGCCTTTACTAACTGATTCATTTTCTCAAACCAATCCATTGGCCTGTGGAATATAGAGTGCCAAGCTTTTAAGGAAATTCTTTAGTTCTAGTGAACTGAACTGAACACCATTGTCTGTAACTATGATCTTTGGAACACCTTCACAAGTGAACACATCAGTCAAAAACTCAATCACAGTCCTGGTACTGATTGAATGTACACAGCTAGTGGTGACCGACTTAGAGGTGTGATGAACTAAAAAAATAACAAATCTTTCATTGGGTGGTAAAGCTTCAAATGGTCCAACCAAATCCAACCCTAATTTGAACCAGGGTTCATCTGGAATAGAAACAGGAGACAAAGGGACAGTCCATACAACTTTAGACTTGCCATTACTAGCACATTGTAGACAATCCCTTACAATCGCCTCCACTTGTTTATTTAAACCCGGCCGCTAATAACACTCTGATGCTGGCTTTGGTAAGATTCCTACCCAAATGTCCTTCGTGGGCTAAATTGATCAATTTCTCACACAACCATACTGGTGAACTAATCTATTATTCCTATATAGATTACCATTTATAACGCTCAGTTAATCTTTCACACACCAAAATACTTTAGTGCCTTCTTGACAATTGTTCAAACTAGGCCACCCTTGTACCACATAATCGGAGACTAATTTGCAAACTGAGGGGCATATTTATACTCCGTCTGTGCCGAATGTGCGTCAAGAATTGTGACGCACATTCGGCGCAAACCTTGCCCCATATTTAAACTTTGACACCCGAGCCCGCGGACATCAAAATCCCACTGTGTGCGTCATTTTCTGGATGCCGGAAACCGCCTTGCGTTAATCATATGCAAGGTAGGCGTTCCCTTCCAAAAAATTACTTAAACGCCTGTGCGTCGTATTTATGCTACTGGGCAAAAATCCTGCACGGCTGGGAGGCGGAGTCGGAAAATGACGCACAGCCCGATTTGCGTAAAAAATGAATGCCTGGGTCAGGGCAGGCGTTAAAATGGGGCAAACACTCCTGTATTTAATCAGAAGACACAGAAGCAACAGCAGAGCAGCAAAAGGGAGACATGGAGGTGCTTCTCATCCAGCGTGCACACAGATGCAGAGCCCAGCAACAACAACAGCAGCTACCACAACACCAGCAGGGACCCCAAAGGCAACGCAGAGGGCAAGAGAGGATATTCCGCACCAGGACAACCCTTCATGGCCTCAGGGAACATGACATCATCCAGAGGTACAGGTTGAACTTGCAAGCCATTCAGCAGCTGCTGCGCAACATTGAGCCACAGTTGGCACCCAGCTTGCTGACAGCCCGCACCATCCTAACAGAAACCAAGCTGCTAGCTGTACTACACATGTTGGCAAGTGGCTCTTTTCAAACCACTGGCGCCCTGGTTGCTGGGATATCACAGCTATCATTCTCCGCCTTCCTGCCCAAGGTACTGGATGCCATCATCAGACTCACACCCGCCACATCTGCTTCCCAAACACACAGCAGAAGCAGCAGGAGACAAAACAGGGGTTTTACCTAATTAATGGATTCCCACACGACCTTGGTGCCATTGACTGCACACAAGTACGCCTTGTGCCACCTGCTGCAACAGAACACCTATACCGGAACAGGAATCACACACATTCCATCAATGTGCAGGCCATTGTGGATCACCAAGGATTGATCACCAATATCGTGGCAAAGTATCCTGGGAGTGTCCATGACTCACTCATCTTCCGTCACTGTACCATCAATCAACACTTCCAGGATGGACGATATGGCAATGGACTACTTGTTGGTAAGTACAGAAACCTACTTATGCACTGCACAGCAACCCTCTAGGACAAACAACACATACACCACGACAGCAACATGTGAACAGGAACACACTGAGGTCGTGACACCGCTAGGCATGTTTGATAGGTCTGCAGTGAACCTGTCACACATCTGAAATTAGTGTACTGTCTAATGTCAAGACGTCAATGATCACAACGTATGGAGAGGTTTGGCTAATTGTCAGCATGCAAAATTTAAGCGTCTCACTGATGTATAAATTAATCCATTGCATATGTCTAAAAGTATGAGATGTCCAGGGTACATAGATGCTAATGTGTTACCACCACTGTCAAATTGAATTTGTGTATGGAACTATCATCTCACCCCCAGTAAAGACACAGGAACACTTGTATCACAAGTCACAGTGCTAGGGAGTGCACACTGTACTGCAAATCCCAAAACATACTGCTGACAACTGGTCAGCGGGCAAACACTTGTTCAGCCAAGGAAAAAACCCAATGCAGATGGTACATCCTAGAAGCCTAGGAATCAACACAATAACACAAAAGAGTCACATACAACAGAAGACAACTACTGCCATGCAAGGTGATATTAATGGGGCAAGCTACATCAACATGATCCCAATCATTTTCTCTTTCAGCTGATCAGGGGTGTAGGATCCAGCTATGGATTATGACACCATTTGGCAACCCAAGCACTGCAGCAGAGCATGCCTACAATGAGGCACATAGGAGGACACGCACCATAGTCGAGAGGACCTTTGGCATCCTCAAGTTGAGATTCAGGTGCCTTGACATCACTGGTGGCAGCCTCCTATACACCCCAGAAATGGTCTGCAAGATCATTTTAACATGTGCCATCCTGCACAACATTTGTGTATGAAGGAACATTCCCCTATTAGAACCAGAGCCACAAATGCCTGAAGAGGAGGAAGAGGAGGATGCTGGCCTGCAACATGAGGGGGAACAACAAAACACAACTGCTGGATTGCGTAGGCGCCAACATATTGTGAACAATTTCTTTTGAAACAAATCACCATCATCACTGTATCAACATATGTAAATAAACACCGATAATAATCACCATATCATGGTCTGGGTAATCATTTTTGCTCACCTTTATCTCTATCTATTAGAATAAGAGTGTACCCTCATGGAGCATTGCTGACATATCGATCAGGACACAGAAATTTCCAAAGCAATTGTGATGCGTATTATACAACAGTCACATTCACACACACGGTAAATGACATTTATCCTGTATATTTCACCTTTGAAGGGCAATAGCAGAGGACCACACCCATTTCACACATACATGTTGGCAACATGGTTCATCGCAGCATATGGCACACAACTAAGACACCATCAGTCAATAAGGGGAAAAAAAAAGCCTTATACATGAGGCAGTGGATGTGCTATTGCATTGCTAACAGGAATTATGACCAGACCCTGGACAGCAGTAAGTCGTACAGAACCTATCTTTGCAAGGACTATCTGTGACTAGAGTTCCATATAAGCAGAACATAGACAGCACAAGTGCCACACCTATGACAAGTATTGCGCACATGACATTCCATGTACATGTCAGCCAATGTCCTAACTCCTGATGCACCCATGCTCCTGGTCTCACCCCACCTGTCTTAAAAGGTCCCGGGAATGGTAATATGTGTACCCAGATATTCCCTCCTCTACACACACACAGACTAACAATAGTAATCCAGTGTGCTTCACCCTTTCATATGGTATGCCATAGTCAAAGTACATCTGTCTGCATGGATGTCAGGTTAAATAATGCACTGGCGTGTAGTCTCTAAGCCCTGTTCTCACCTGTAGTTTGCTTCCCATGTGAAAGGTACTGTTGGCCATTTGAACTCAAATCTCACCTACAGGACTTGTGAGAAACTGGTGCAGCACACACCTGTGAGCACCTCCATGCAGACCACCCATTTAAACGTGCACTGCCCTTGCAGATGCTTGGAATAGCATAGAAGTTGCCATTGTGTCGCTACACTGTTATGCATTGCTAGAAAAATAAGCACAGCCCTTGGGTTTATGTGTCACCTTCCAAAACACAGGACAAACACAGTTTTCCATGTCAACTGTCTTGTTCTTCCTCCGACCAGTCTTAGTCAGACCACTGAGTATGCACCTTGTGAAATTGCAGGATCCTGATTGACCCAGCATCCTGTCAGCCTGACTGGCACCTGTCTGTGCATTACCCTAAAGGTTCTTTGTGGCTACATATGTATCATACTTGCTTTCACAACTCTCACATTCCTCCGGGGGTATTTTGTCAGGTGGTTCATCAATGCATACTCAAATGAGTTACTTAGCATAATCTGCTTATTTATTGTACCATAATTGGGAACTTGTCTCCAAATACCCCAATCATGGACTATCCCTTGTCTGGGTCTCATGTATGCATGAGCAACAAAGTGTGACGGTGTACCATGGCCGTATGCAGGGATTGGGTATGGTGCCTCCAGCAGAACCAGCAATGTCAGATAATGTGCATGAAAAGTCCACACATGTCAGGACCCTGACAGTTCACATGTGGAATCACATTGCTCACAACATATTGATGGGCCGTGCGTGCTGAATAGCTGCAAGATTAATCAACATAGAGGCTATGATGTTCCCAGATGCAGTGGGAACTTTACAGGTCAACCTGTGTACAAATGTTAGAATGACACCTGCCGGAACATGACTCCTGAGATATGATCTCACTCAGCACACCAAGGTTGCCCTGTTGACAGTCTCATAACACGTTTGCAGTGACAGGGTGGGACCATCCCCATGTAGGTTCTTATGCCCTCATTGGCTTTACTTCCATTGATCTCCGAAGGATACTCAGTAGACACAGGAATAGCCGCCACTGACTCATGATGAGACCGGGACGTAACTGTGACAACACAGAACCATAAAAATATACAGGATCAACACTGGACCACACACATGAACCAGACACCTCTGTGCAGTTGATCACTGGAAATATGTGGCCACGTGCTGCTTCATCTGCTGGTCCACCACTGCCACAGGAGAGTTGTGGCTCAGTCATATGACCACAACTGTGGCGTGATATTACATTTGTGGTTCACCTTTGGCTTTCCGTGTCAATAACATGGTACCCACTTAGGTGGTCATTCTTACCTCGGCGGTAAAAGGCGCCTACCGCCGGTCAGAAATCCTCCATAATCCCGCCGCGGTCGCGGAAACCCGCCACGGTCATTCTGACCCGCAGAAGGCAAACCTCCGAAAATCCGACCGCCACAACAGACCGCCAGACCAGCGGTCGGCGGAAAGGTGGAGGTGACCAAACCTCCACCGCCACGCCAACAGAAATACGCCCATCCCATTACGACCCACGAATCCACGCGACGGTCATTCAAACGCGGTATTCCATTGGCGGGACACACCGCCGCGGTCAGAATACACACAAACGAACAAAACTCAGCCACATTGGACGATTTGAATCCCACACACCTGATACACATACACACACCACTCCCACACACACAATACAATATAAAACACACACCCACATCACCCACAAACCCCTACGCTAAAAAATTTGTAAAGAAGGCAAGAGCGAGACACCAGCATCCAAAAAATAACAGCCACAGCCACTCAACACCATCACCCACACACTATCCACACACAAAACAACACACACCACCACACTCAACTCACTTAAATACACATACTCCACCCCACACATCATACACACCACCCCATGGCACCCCAAAGACAACCCCGCTTCACAGATGAAGAACTCAGGGTCATGGTGGAGGAAATCGTTCGGGTAGAGCCCCAGCTGTTCGGCACACAGATACAATACACCAGCATTGCCCGGAGGACGGAGCTATGGCAGAGGATTGTCGACAGGGTGAACGCAGTGGGACAGCACCCCAGAAATCGGGAAGACATCAGGAAGCGATGGAACGACCTACGGGGGAAGGTGCGTTCCATGGTATCCAGGCACAACATCGCCGTGCAGAAGACTGGCGGAGGACCCCCACCTCAACCCCCACAATTCACATCATGGGAGGAGGAAGTCTTGAACATCCTGCATCCTGACGGCCTCGCAGGAGTCGGCGGAGGAATGGATACTGGTAAGTTGAAGCTTCAATACTGCTTCCCCCCCACCTGCATGACAAATCAGACCCCAACCCTCACCCCCATCCTCGAACCCCACCCTCACCCCCACCCCCATCCTCACCCCCACCCTCACCCCCACCACCATCCTCACCCCCACCACCATCCTCACCCCCACCCCCAGCACACCTATTCCCCGCCAATGTCTCACCATCACAACCCACACATCCCAAAACCTAGGCCTGCATGCGTCCACTAAGCATGGACACCCATCACCAAAGCATGCCCAATGCATATACACATCCCCCCCACAAGCCACCCTCACCAAAGCCCCCACACACGAATGCCAGCACTTGGGGACACGAGAATCCACAGATACACCCATATGCCACACATTGAAACTATAACCATACCTCTATACCCCTGCAGGACCCGACCGTCAACACACCGCGGCGGAGGGGCCAGAATTCTCCACACCCCCCACCCAAGAGGCCGTCAGCGATGACAGCAGCTCTGTCGACCTGGACACCGATGACCAGCCCGGACCATCGGGGACCTCTGGACAGTCGGTTCCCCTCACACAGGCCCAGGCCACTACAGACCCAAACCCCTCTGGGAACACCAGCACAGCTCCCACCCAGCGGGCCCATGCCTCTGTCTCCAGGGCGCGTCAATCTGCGGTGTGTCTACCACTACAGGGCACCCAGGATAACCCACCACCCCAACAACAACAGGGACCTGGGGGCAGTGGTAGTGGGCACACCGGCCAGGGGGCAGAGGCCCAGGGAAACAGGGGAACTCGGAGGGCAGCTGTGCGACAGGGGGGGGAGGAGAGGCCCAGGGAACCCACTCTCCACGAGGTCCTCACCACCATCATGGGAGCATACAACCGCTCCCAGGAGACGATGGCGACGGTACTGGCCCGGTTCCAGGAGATCCAGGTACTGCAGGAGGAACACTATCGGGGGTACAGGGAGGACATCAGAGCCATCAACACCACCCTGGTTACCATGGTAGGGCTGCTGCAGGACCTCGTCAACAACAGGGCGGACACTCAACAACACCCAAGGGCCCCTGCCACTAGCCTGGACCAAGAACAGCCAACCACCTCCGCCGGCGCTAGTGGACAGGAGGCCCCCGCACAGCAGCAGCCCACCAGACCCCCACCTCCTGCAGGAGAAGAACCACCCCGCAAGAGGGCCCTGAGATCTCGCAAGAAGACAGAGTAGGATGTCAAGACCCCCGCCAGCAATGGATACCACCTGATGCCATCCCACTGTCCCACATTGTCACCCTGTCCATCCTTGAACTGCCCATGCTCCATCTCTCCACAGGCCTCTGGACAATGCACCTGTGTGACTGTTACTCTGGACTCTGCCATGGACATTCCTTCACCATAGCCCCCACCCACTTGAAACCACCCATCCCATTTTGAGCACTTCAATAAACACCTATTTTGCACCAAAATATCTGGAGTCTGGCTGTGATTTCAATAGATTGTAATTGACATGACAGTGCAAATATGTCCTTGTACATGGTGAAGTCAACAAACAGCTGCCACAAAGCTGTAGTCCATGGGGAAACGAAGCACAGGACTCGTAGTCGGGACCCCAGATCTGAAATAGGGAGGGAAAAGCCAAAACTCAGTCATCATACACTGGGGCAAATAGACAGGCAGCAGAGATGCTGGAGAGTAGTTAACATTTACTAAATTATCTTTGAAATGTTACCTGTGTCCTATTGGAAGTACTGTTCAATGATTCTGTCCCTGTTGTCTGTTTCAGCCCCGCCGTCTTCCTCCTCGTCACTCTCCTCAGGTTCCACCGCTGCCACAACACCACCGTCTCGACCATCCTCCTGCAGGAAAGGCACCTGGCGGCGCAAAGCCAGGTTGTGAAGCATGCAGCAGGCCACGATGATGTGACACACCTTCTTAGGTGAGTACATTAGGGATCCCCCTGTCATATGCAGGCACCGAAACCTGGCCTTTAGGAGGCCAAAGGTGCGTTCGATCACCCTCCTAGTACGCCCATGGGCCTCATTGTACCGTTCCTCTGCCCTGGTCCGGGGATTCCTTACTGGGGTCAGTAGCCACGACAGGTTGGGGTACCCAGAGTCCCCCACTAGCCATACACGGTGTCTCTGTAGCTGTTCCATCACGTAAGGGATGCTGCTATTCCTGAGGATGTAGGCGTCATGCACTGACCCTGGGAATTTGGCATTTACATGCGAGATGTACTGGTCAGCCAAACACACCACCTGGATGTTCATTGAATGGTAATTTTTTCTGTTCCTGTACACCTGCTCCCTGTCTCTTGGGGGAACCAAAGCCACATGGGTCCCATCAATGGCACCAATTACGTTGGGAATATGTCCAAGGGCGTAGAAATCACCCTTCACTGTAGCCAATTCGCCCACCTCAGGGAAAATGATGTAGTTCCTCACGGATTTTATCAGGGCAGACAACACTCTGGATAACACCTTCGAAAACATGGGCTGAGACATCCCAGAAGCAATTCCCACGGTTGTCTGAAATGACCCACTTGCCAAGAAATGGAGTACTGACATGACCTGCACCAGAGGGGGAATCCCTGTGGGTTGGCGGATGGGGGACATCAGGTCGGGCTCCAGCTGGGCAAACAGTTCATGGATAGTGGCACGGTTAAGACGGTAGGTCAGGATAATGTGGCGTTCTTCCATTGTCGACAGGTCCACCAGCGGTCGGTACACGGGAGGATTCATCCGTCTCCTCGCCCAACCCAGCGGACGGTGCCTAGGAAGGACAACATGGAGCACACAGTCAAGCAACCCACAGGTACGTACTCACAGCTAGCACAGTATACGATTCTCTATGCAGTGAATGGCGTGTCTGAGTGGCTATGCAAGGCCTAGGCCTGTGTGACGCAGTTGAAATTGAGCCATGTGGGCCCTGGAAATGGCGGCTGCCTGACCTGTGAAGTGTGACAATGGGATGTGAGGTCAATGCGCTGGCGTGGCACACCGCGGCGGGCGGCGGGCGAAGACCGCGGCGCGAAGCCGCATTGGTTAACATTGAAGCCTATGGGTTTCAGGAGCCAATGGCGAAGGGCGCCGGCGGTGGCGGGACGCACCGCCGCGGTACGCACCGCCGCGGACGTGATCGCCATTTTCTATCTACTTATCCACTTGCGACTTGAACTTTCACAGGAGAGGACCTATACTGCAAGTGTTGCTGTGACCTCGGTCTGGAAGGGACAATGGCTGCTGCGCCTGGGGAAAGGGCCCCTGCCTTCACTGGAGAGGAGTTGGAGAAACTTGTGGATGGGGTCCTCCCCCAGTATGCGCTACTCTACGGTCCTCCAGACCAACAAGTGAGTTTAATTCAATATGGATTTGGGGCCACTGGCTGGCTTGGGGGCCTGGCGGGGGGCCTGGCGGGGATGGGGGGCATGTTGGGCCTGGCGGGGGGCATGGCGGGGGGCCTGGCGGGGATGGGGGGCATGTTGGGCCTGGCGGGGGGCATGGCGGGGGGCCTGGCGGGGATGGGGGGCATGTTGGGCCTGGCGGGGGGCATGGCGGGGGGCCTGGCGGGGATGGGGGGCGTTGGGCCACTGGAAAGGAAAATGCTGAGAAACTTGAACGTGGTATTTCTCCCTCCCTGTACGTGTCACATAGGTCCGCGCCCATGAGAAGATCGGGATTTGGCGTGCCATCGCCAAGGAAGTCCGGGCCCTGGGGGTCCACCATCGACGGGGCACCCACTGCCGCAAGAGGTGGGAGGACATCCGCCGCGGGACCAAGAAGACCGCCGAGTCTCTGCTGGGGATGGCCTCCCAACGTAGGCGGGGTGCCTGCCGTCAACTGAGCCCCCTGATGTTCCGGATCCTGGCGGTGGCCTACCCTGAATTGGATGGGCGCGTGAGGGCAGCACAGCAGACACAAGGGGGTGAGTACAAGCATTATCTACTCTGTTGTCGCGCAGTGGAGGTGTCTGGGTGGGGGAGGAGGGCTGGGGGTCCCCCTAGGCCAGGGCGATATCTGTAGGCTGGGCACCCCCGTAAGCCCCTGTGTCCCCAGCCACCACCCTCAGTAGTTTGTCAGTACAGCCATCCCTGGGCCGTGTCATCCATGGGTGCAGTTGTCAACTCTAGGCGTGTAGGGCATGTTCCACGGAATGCGTAGCGTACCCCAAGTGCGCAACTTAGTGCAGGGGGCATCTGTGTCTGTCATGTCCGCTAACTGTACCGGAGATCCATGTACTCAATATCCCTTTATTTCTCTCTCCCCCCCCCTTTTTGTTTGTCTTTCTGTGCTTGTGTGCATCAGCATCATCAGGCGGAGGAGAAGTGGCATCGGGGCAGGAGGGAGCTGCATCTCACATGGCCCAGGAGGGCCATGCCACAGAGTCAGACTGGACCAGTGAGACGGAGGGCGAGGGGAGCTCCACGACGGGGACGACTGGACCCTGCAGCGACACGGACACGTCCTCGGAAGGGGGCTCCCTTGCGGGGGTGGCACCATCCGTGCCCCCCGCCATTACAGGTACAGCCGCCACCCAGCGCACCATCTCCGCCCTCCCAGCAGCCCCTCAGCGTTCGCCCCGTGCCCGCTCTGCCAGGAAGCCGGGCATCTCCTTCGCCCCAGGCACCTCAGGCCCTGCCCCTGTTACCCCCGCTGCCCTCAGTGAGGAGGTCATTGACCTCCTCCGAACGCTCATTGTTGGGCAGACTACCCTTTTGAATGCCATCCAGGGGGTGGAGAGGGAGGTTCATCGCAGCAATGCGTACCTGGAGGGCATTCATTCGGGTCAGGCTGCCCATCAGCGATCGTTCCAGGCTCTGTCCTCAGCACTGACGGCAGCCATTGTCCCTGTCTCCTGCCTGCCTCTACTAACTCCCTCCTCCCAGTCTCCTGTTCCTCTGCCTGTCCCACCCACACCATCAGACCAACCTGCACACACCTCAACACCCAAGAGAAGCTCATCCAAACATAAGCACCACAGATCACGCAGACATTCACACACGCAACATTCCGATGCAGACATGCCAACAGTCACTACCACCTCTGTGACCCCCACCTCCTCGTCTCCCTCCTCCCTCCCTGTGACGTCTACACTCACACCTCCATTCACCTCACCATCAGCCAGTGTTTCCATCACCAGCACACCCTCCACTCCAGTCCGCACACGTGCAGTCACCACCCCCACTGCCATTTACACGTCCCCTGTGTCCTCTCCCACTGTGTCTGTCACCCCCTCTTCCACACCACACAAACGCAGCCACCCACCCACCCAACAGCCATCCACCTCACGACAGCCTATCCCTCCTGCACCTGCACCCAAAGACAGCAAACGTGACTCACCTACAACCACATCCTCTCCCTCCACTCCCATTCCCACTGTACCTACCACTCTCCATTGTCCCAAGAAGCTCTTCCTCGCCACTACTAACTTCTTTCCTGACCCTGAGCCCCCCCCTCCTTCTCGTCGGGGTAAGAAGAGCACCTCAGCCACCACCAGCCCTGCAGCCCCCTTGACAAGGGTGCAGGGGTATTGGAGCCCGCCAGCCCGCATGTCTGGATCTTCGCCCAGCAGCAAGGGGACAGCCAGCCCACCCCCTGGGAAGAGGAGCAGAAGGCGGAAGGGGCGCCGCAGGAGCCCGCCTTCTACATCCCCCCCGGACACCACCCAGAGACAGTCACCAGCCACAGCTCCAAAGGGAGGAAGGGGCCACAGGCCCACGACTAAGGAGGGCAAGGGCAGCAAGTCGGAGAGGTCAGGCAGCAGGCCTGCTGCCCAGGAGGAGCCCACAACCCCCATAGCCGCTGCCCCGGGAGGAACCGGCACAGCTGCCCCGGGAGAGCCCACCACCCCCATAGCCGCTGCCCAGGGAGGACCCAGCCCAGCTGGCCAGGAGGGCCCCACCACCCACAGCCCAGGTGGGCAGTGAAGGAGCACCATCCCCGCTGCCCAGGAGGGCACCACCAGGCAATTAGCAGTTGGCCATAGACCGGCCGCCGTCTCAAGAACCGCTGAACTGGGCCCTTCAGGGCAAGGACCGCTGAACTGGGCCCTTCAGGGCAAGGACCGCTGAACTGGGCCCCGCAGTCTCAAGCACCGCTCCGCTGGGCCCCGCAGTCTCAAGCACCGCTCCGCTGGGCCCCGCCGTCTCAAGAACCGCTGCGCTGGGCCCCGCCGTCTCAAGAACCGCTGAACTGGGCCCCGCCGTCTCAGGAACCGCTGAACTGGGCCCCGCAGTCTCAAGCACCGCTCCGCTGGGCCCCGCCGTCTCAAGAACCGCTCCGCTGGGCCCCGCCGTCTCAAGAACCGCTGAACTGGGCCCCGCCGTCTCAGGAACCGCTGAACTGGGCCCCGCAGTCTCAAGCACCGCTCCGCTGGGCCCCGCCGTCTCAAGCACCGCTCCGCTGGGCCCCGCCGTCTCAAGAACCGCTCCGCTGGGCCCCGCCGTCTCAAGAACCGCTGAACTGGGCCCGCCGTCTCAGGAACCGCTGAACTGGGCCCCGCAGTCTCAAGCACCGCTCCGCTGGGCCCCGCCGTCTCAAGAACCGCTCCGCTGGGCCCCGCCGTCTCAAGAACCGCTGAACTGGGCCCCGCCGTCTCAGGAACCGCTGAACTGGGCCCCGCAGTCTCAAGCACCGCTCCGCTGGGCCCCGCCGTCTCAAGAACCGCTCCGCTGGGCCCCGCCGTCTCAAGAACCGCTGAACTGGGCCCCGCCGTCTCAGGAACCGCTGAACTGGGTCCTTCAAGGCAAGAACCGCTGGCCCTTTGGCAGACGTGGCAGGGCAGGATCTATCTCGGGCAGGGCTGCAGGATGTCCTCTGGCCAACTTGCCTCCTCCAGTGGCAGTGGGGTCTGTTATGGACTGTATGGACTGTGGCTTTGCTCTCCCCAGGATGGCCCAGTGGGCAGGCCACCCACTGTATGGACTGTTTGGACTGTGGCTTTGCTCTCCCCAGGATGGCCCAGTGGGCAGGCCACCCACTGTATGGACTGTATGGACTGTGGCTTTGCTCTCCCCAGGATGGCCCAGTGGGCAGGCCACCCACTGTATGGACTGTATGGACTGTGGCTTTGCTCTCCCCAGGATGGCCCAGTGGGCAGGCCACCCACTGTATGGACTGTTTTGACTGTGGCTTTGCTCTCCCCAGGATGGCCCAGTGAGCAGGCCACCCACTGTATGGACTGTATGGACTGTGGCTTTGCTCTCCCCAGGATGGCCCAGTGGGCAGGCCACCCACTGTATGGACTGTATGGACTGTGGCTTTGCTCTCCCCAGGATGGCCCAGTGGGCAGGCCACCCACTGTATGGACTGTTTGGACTGTGGCTTTGCTCTCCCCAGGATGGCCCAGTGGGCAGGCCACCCACTGTATGGACTGTTTTGACTGTGGCTTTGCTCTCCCCAGGATGGCCCAGTGGGCAGGCCACCCACTGTATGGACTGTATGGACTGTGGCTTTGCTCTCCCCAGGATGGCCCAGTGGGCAGGCCACCCACTGTATGGACTGTATGGACTGTGGCTTTGCTCTCCCCAGGATGGCCCAGTGGGCAGGCCACCCACTGTATGGACTGTTTGGACTGTGGCTTTGCTCTCCCCAGGATGGCCCAGTGGGCAGGCCACCCACTGTATGGACTGTATGGACTGTGGCTTTGCTCTCCCCAGGATGGGCCAGTGGTCATGGAGTCCCCTCGTGGATCTGGCGTCGTGTACTCAAGTGGCTGAGGTGCCCCCCCTTCCCTTCCCCCTGAGGTGCCTGTCCTATTTTCTTTCTGATGCCCCTGCAGTGTTCTCTCCGTGGAGTTCTTGTCGTGGGACTGGGCCTTGCCCCTTTGCACAGGACCCCTGTGATCCACGGACAGTGGTTGGACTACATTTAGTAGCTGTATATATTTTGTACATAGTTTATTTATTTATTGGGATTACTGGTGTACATATTTCAATATATCTGCCCGTTTATGATCTCTTCTTTTGGTCTTTGCATTATTTCGGAGGGGGGTGGTTTGTGGGTTGTGACAGTGATCTGTGGGAATGCATTGATGTGTGTGTTGTAGTGGGTGTGGGTGGGTGGGTGTGTGCCGGTAATCTTTTCCCTCCCCTGTGTCGTAGGTGCAGTACTCACCGATGTCTTCCGCGCCACTGGGCGTGCTCCTGGTATATGAGCAGGAATAGGAGTGCGGGGATGACCTGCAACTCTGGTTCCATACTGCCGGAATCTCGCGTGGAGTGCGTAGAGGTGAGCGTTTTCCCGTTCGTAGTCTGTTTCCGCCGTGTTCTTATCGGCGGTGCTCCCGCCCCGGAAAAGGTGGCAGATTGGTGGGTCGTAATAGGGTGGGCGGTACATTGTCTGCCGCCTGGCTGTTGGCGGGAACCGCCGCGCTGTTTGTTTGTACCGCCGTGGCGGTCGGAGTGTTAAGTTGGCGGGCTGTGTTGGCGGTTCCCGCCAGGGTCAGAATTGCATATTTTAGACCGCCGGCCTGTTGGCGGCTTGGCCGCCGCTTTATCACCGACCGCCAGGGTCAGAATGAGGGCCTTAGTCTGTACATGTGCCTGACTCACGGTGGGTTCACCAACAAGTGCCTAGGAAGCAGTATCCAAATTTCCAGGACATGTGATGGGCATGTTTTGGACCATTGACATGAACAAGCGTCTGCCATCCATCCGGTGCATGTTTTGTCATTTGTGGTGTTTACATTACCCAACAACTAGGAAGTGCACACAACAGATGTTGCTACATGTATGACTAACACATGTCCTCTCTCATTTCCACACTGACTTGCATCTGAGGGTTGGACACATTGACTTCACATTCATACAAGCATATTTGCACTGATGCATCTTGTAATGCACACACAGTGGGTCAACAACTACATTAGTAGCCAATGCACACACATTGAGCCATAGGCATTGAGGTATTGTACTTAGGTGTGTCACCTTGCTATCCTCTTCTGACGCCAAACAGGCCCAATTTGTGCAATACAGATATGTAGGCCACCCGTTTGGCCATTTAGTGCGTCAGTCAAGAGTGAAAATCCTGTAAATGAAGTAGCGGATCATGGTCTGCAGTAGTATGATGTCTCACATGTGCCCATACACCGTCATGACCAAAGTTTTGTCACAAATGTAATATAACATTAAAGTGTTAAAATGACCCAAACCCAGTTAATGACCTGAAATTTTGACGCACACACGTCAAAAAATGATGCTTATGCCCGAAAAATTATGCACAATGCCCTGAAAAAAACATTCCCTCTTCCACACTGTACCTCAGAAAATTGGTTAAGTGTAAAACTATTTCCAAACATGGATGCGGGCTCATTTCTACTCCTGTGCGTCGAAAAAAATGACGGCCAGACTGTATGCGTAAACTTTTTTTTACGCATAGCGATAAAAACGGCCGCCATTTTAGGCAGGAAGTGATGTAATAGGATATACTGTTTACAGATTATGTACAGTGGGTGTACTTTCACTTTCACGTTGCAGTCTGTGATACTTCCTGACTGTGTGGCTGTGTTGAGAGTTTTGTCTGGTCAAATTGTGCTTTTGTCTCCTGTGTGGTCTATTTATTGTCTTTTTGTGAATAAAAAATTGTTGTTGTATCCTGTCTGAGTGTTTTTTTGTGTACAAATGTGTTGTATAGTATTGTCTTTGTTTTGTTGGGAGTCTGTTGTGGGTAGTGTTAGTTTGGTTCTAGTTGGGCTGTGTTAGTTGTTTAGTTTAAGTTTTTCCTATTCTACATTTTCCCTATGCTCCTTTGTTCCCCTGTATCCCCTATTTATCTTTTGCTGCTAAGGTGTTGGGTAGGCCTCGTCTTGGCAAGATGGGTGAGGTGGAGCTGGGTGCTTTTATATGGCTGGTGTGCCATTTCCTACCCCTTATGATTGAGTCAGGTGGGCAGGTGATAAGGGGGTATCACACTGAGGCACGGAGGCTCAGGTGGGCAAAGGTCTTGCATCACCTGCAACGCATTTATCGGACACCAAGGAATGACCACCAGCTGAAGCACCGCTGGGCTGACCTTATCTCCAGGGAGCAAGATCTGCTGGACCACCTGGGGATTGTGATTGGTGGCCCTGTTGGTGAGTACAAATCATGTAAATGTGCTCTGTAGTGACATCAGTTGATTTGTCCAATATCTGCTGGCAATGTTGTTGAGTGTGTGGAATGCTTCTGAAACATACAGGGTTATATATCTACTTTGTTAAGGACCACAATTGCTAGCTGTTAGGAAGCAAGAGCACTGCAAACTTACTGAATACTTTTGCATTATGTAAGTTAGTGCCGCCTTTGTGTCAAACAGCAACGCAAATCCGGAGCCAATTATGTATAGATATAGGTCACATTTGCCCTTTGAGGTATAGAAATTTCCAATTCATTACCAACATTTGTTGACGCAACAGCTAGACTGACTTTTGAAACACTACATGAGGCTAAAAATGAGTGCAGGCTTCATGTCAATTGATGATAGCAATGTGGCCCAAACATATGTCTCATGTGTGTCTGGTATGTGTAAGGAAACCGATCACGGAAATTCCAGAAATCTTAGGGATTATTGTGCCCCTCCTTCATTTCGGATACATGTCAGATCTGGATTTGGACACATAGGGAACAAGTTCTAGCTGCGCTCAGCTAACATCTTAGACTGGTATTTGGAGTTTGTTGTTCCACCTTAAGTTTAGGGATGGCTGGCCAAAGGTATGCACATGGGTTCATATCTCTATGGTTAGTGCAACTCATCATAGCTGGGCCACATCAAATGAAGAAACTGTAACAACATGAGGGCTAACAACAGTCCCTGCCCCTCTGTACATTGTACCTGTGTGTCATACATTTGTCATGGTCACAATGGCTGGTTGACTGGTAATGCAGTCGTCACGGAAAGTGGATTTGGATGTCTCTCTTGGATACACATGATGAGATGAATACACTCCATTATTATCTCTGCTCACTAATTAAGGAGCATGTTTGCCACCACATTATAGTTAGGGCCACTGCATGTGTGCAGATATGTGTGTAGCACTCACTGGAGACCCATGGTATGTACATGTTATGCGTGCTATATTGGATGCAGTATCATCATGTCTGAGTGGCTTTACTTACTTATGTAATCTTACACATAGTATTTGTCTTTGTAATTGTTGTACAGGGCACAGAAATTGAGCACATTTCTCCCTTCCATGCCTTACAGGTGGACCGGCACCCTACACTGTTGGCGAGGTTGCTAGATTCGAGGACCCAGACAACTCCAGTAAGTATTGATATGTCTGTTATGTGTTGTGTCTGCTGGTGATGTGTGATGGACTCCTGTGTGTTTATCACATAACCAGGTGTGATGCGCTGGCCATTCTTTTGTTTTGTTCCATGAGTGGAATTTCATTTTATCACCATCTTTGAGTTGGCAAATCCTTATCCTATTGTCTTATTTAGGGATTCTAGGTCAGTCCGGTAGGCCCCGCAATGTGAATAGGGATGAGTCATGTGGATAACACTTGTATCAGAAAGAGTCGCACTGGACCTCATTTTTGATTTTATCAGCCAGTCAGACCCAAATTCTCCCCGAATGGGGCTGCAAAATGCTTACCCACAGACTCCTGCTTCCCAATTCACTAATGTACTGATTAAACTGTAGGTTGAACGTCCTAGCAGCATGTAGCTCCACATGTAGTGCTACGAGTATGTGGCACTTGAGTGCAATGGCCTAGGTGTGCGTGCAACTCATGGTCAGGGGTGTTCTTGCATCTCTGTGTTTGTTGTAAGTCATGGCTTACTGGTAGTAAATGATGTGGACAAAGGTCTGCATTTCCAGACATGTGTGGCGCTGGGATTGGTCAAGGGTTTGCTGTCTCCTATTTGGAGATACTCCTTACCTGTGGTGTGTGTGTTGAGCCAAACACATGTCCAGCTTTCCTATGCTTCCTGGGTGTCCTGGTTGTTAGAAATTGTTAGTTGTTAGTCCCCCCCCCCGCAGCGTCAAACACAGGCATGGGTTTGTGAATAGTGTACCTAGGACTGATTATACAAGTTTGGTACACAGACATGTAAATCAGTGAATCTTTTGTCTGAACCTAGTATACACACTCATGTTTTGCACATGAGTACTATACTAGCAAGTCCATTTACAACTTGCAGATCATGTGGCCCTAGATTTCCATCACGTACAATGACATTTGTAGCCCTGGCATTGGCGGAGGATGTGCTGCATGATTGTTAGCTGACAACTGGCAGAACATAGATGCCAAAATCATGCCAGTTGTTACACATCTTGTAGGGTTTGGATGTGCTATGTGTGATAGAACCTTTGTAGGCTGGCTTGCCATGCACTTCTTCAGGGACAATCAATGATCAGTTTGATGATATGAGCTGTTACAAGTACAACTGATGTATTGTCTGATTTACTTCTTGTGCCATTTCACACAATGCAGTTCCTAATGTTAGATTTTCGATTTGTCTTCTCATCTGCAAAAATGACACCCATCCAGGTCACGGAGTTTCAACGGCAGGCAATGTGGTATCAGCACATACTTCAAGTAGAGTCTGGGTACCGAAAAATGGCCCGCAGATACCAGCACGAACGGGCCTCGGGCCTGGAGGGCATTTCCACAAGGGGGCCCTTCTTTGCTCACCACAGCCACAACCAGCACCAGCACCACTACCACCTAGGTGGCACCACCAGCAGCTGGGACCGTTGCGGCAACCACCTCAGCAAGTGCTCCAGGCCCAAGCACAGCACCACCTGCAGGGCAGCCCACAGCCATGGACACTACACGGCCCCACACTTCCTCGGCTGGCACCCAGACCACCCCAGCTGCAGCCATTGACCCTGCTGCTTTTGTACATATGCAGCGTAAATTGGACCGTGTCCTGCGTAAGATGAGTAGACTGCAGCAGAAGGTGCAGCATGTCAACCGGCCTCCTCTTTCCTGATTCTTCTACTTTGTGGGTTTAGGGGGCTTAGTGTTAGGTTACTATAGGATGTTAGTTTAGTTAGTGTTAGTGTGTGGGGGTGGGGGTACTGAATATTTCTACTGTTTCCTTTTGAGTGGGTGGGTGAGTGGGCGGAGGGCAATGTTGGGGTTCTTGTGTGTTTAAAATATAAAGAGAACAAAAAAAAACAAAAAAATATATATTTGTTTAGTATAGAATAGTATGTGTTTAGGTTAGTATCTGTTGTCCTCCATGTGTCCCATCTCATAAGGGGGGTTGATGTTTAGAACGTTTCGTTAAATGTGATAAGTAGGTTTAGCTTAGGTTAGTCAGGGACAGTTGTGGGTAATGAGCAGTTAGAGTAGATTAGGGTAGGTAAGGCTTTTCCCCGAGTTTTCACTTCTGTTTTTACTGTTTAATAAATATGCAGTATACCCTTTACAGTTTGTGTGGCATGCTTGTAGATCAGGGCCTTGGCATGATTGTACAGATTTTCTTTTGTATTACATTTTGTGTCCTATGCTGCAAACAAATCCCAACTGAGCTGTAACACTGGCAGCTACCCCAAAGCTACCTTGCAAAGATTAGACCATTCATTGCAACCACCAATCACAGTTACTATGGATCCCAACATGTTTTTTTCATAATGTATGTTTTCAATGTCACATACAGTGCTTCCAGATTTATGATTGGGGACACTGTGTTATGTCTGACTGCAGTCTGATGTCCAAGGAAACCCGTATAAGGTGAGTGGTAGTAAGCTCTCTTGTGGTATAGTGTACATAACTCACATAGATCATTTTTTACACTGTTCAGCATGATTACTTATTTAGATGTAGACTCATACACCTCCATTCATGCAGTTAGGTGAGTGTTCGTTTATATTTGTGGGCAATGTTACATATGTTATTTTTGCATTGAAGCAACATTTTGAAGGCACTATTTTATGGTTTAGATATCCCTTGAAGAAGCATTATTCTGCCCAACACAGCATTATGGTGTATAGTTTCTCTTTTCCACATATATTACCCTCAGGAAGGGCAGAGTATGGTAGAATCCAGGCCACTGTGCATAGTTATCAGCCTACATTATTTCAGGACAGTTGGCAAGCTATGTAATTTGACAGGAGGCAAAATTCAGTGCTCTACTGCACGGTTGATTTGTCACATTACACAAAGACAAAGTGGTTGTGTAAGTGCTATTTATTGAAAAGTGCTGTAGTGCTATATGTACATTGTCCATGATTGTGAGTCCATTATAGTGACATCTTCCATTGTGATCCTACACAAGTGCAAAAGGACATTTCATTGGATATGCTGGCGTGAAGTGTCAGACAGTGCAGAGGGACAGGATGTGCCAATGAGTTAGTGAGAGACAATCACAAGGCAGGCTGACAAGATAGACAGTGGTTTGCAGAACAGTGTTTGAGTGCAGTTGTTGCAAGACTGGCATGTTACGAAGCGCTGGACCTTGGTAATAAGTGGCCATGTGGCAGGGACCAGTGCTTCCGGGTACTTTTACGTGTGAAGGTGATCTGTTCCATGTCTTCATCTTCTGATGTGTGTGTTGCCTCCTCTGCCCTTGGTGGTGGTGGTTATGAAGTGGCAACACACACCTCAGTGTGTGTAGGCGTGGAGTCAGACATCCCGGTAGCTGCTACCTGTGGGGGTCTTCAGGGCAGTACTGCTGCAAGGAGGATCTGCTGGTTCTTAAGAATAGCAGCCACATCATGATGGTAGGCAGCCAGGTCGGCCCTGAGGGGGTCATGATTGCATTTGTGCATGCAGTGGAAGGTTTGGGGTGCGAGTTGTTGTGGCAACTCCCTTACTGCAGTGGTGAATTCCTTTACAGTTTATTGTAGTCCTTGCAGGATGGATGTTAGCGCTTGCATGGCTGCTACCTGATCTGCAGATGCCATCATGCACTAATGCATCCCCTCAAGGCTGGCTGCCATATTTTGCATCCCCACCGCACCTCCTTTGCCTGCTCCTGCTGTACTCCCACTACAGTTCTCTCAAAGCTGGTGCCTGTGTCGTCTGAGTCCTCAGCTGTATTGGAGCTGGCAGGTTGTACAATTGGGGTTGTGGGTGGGTCCTCTGTGATGACTGCTTGTTCTGTGCTCCTCCTTGTGACTGAAGGTGGGGTCTGGAGGGTTCCAAGGACATCTTAGAGGGTCTGGTGGCTGATGTTTGTCAGCTCATCATCCATGTCATCAGGGTAGTCCTGGACAGGCATATCCGCAGGAGATCCATCGTCCTCTGCAATGAAATAGGGTACAATTAGTGTGTCTGTGTTGTGGCATTTGTGATGTGACATGCCTGCCTTGTGATGATTTCACATTGTGATCTTAGGTCCTGTTCATTGATCCAGACTTTCAGATGGGCATTCCCCCAGGCCTATGCCCATTCTGCATGTCACATGTATTGTGGTCAGTTAGTAGACTTGTCAGCATCACATCCTCTAGGTGTTGGTTTTGGCCAAATAGTGAATTGCCACCTTCTTGTCCTGCTCAACCTTCTGTCTACTTCCATTCTCATGGTGAGACCTTTCACTGGCTGTGGGTGCTCTGATGGCACTAGCAGCACACTTAACAATCTGGACCTACGCCAGTCTCTCATCTTTCACATCCACTTATATGTAGTTGAAATGTAGCGTATACTATGCATAGCATTGTTATGGCACGATATGGATGTCAGCATTGGTAATGTGTACAGCTGATGTTGGCGAATGTGTGGTACATTGGATTCCCCTGATTGTCGTAGCAGTGTCCTAGTTCCTCCTCTGACTGTGCAGGTGTATTTCAGTGACCAGTTACATGTGTCCTCCCCCTCAATGCTGTTGTCTGAGTAGTATGATATTTGGGATGTTGCATTGTGACCCAGGCACAGGATGGACCCTAACCTCAGTGCTGTGTAGCTCCTAATGTTGATGACATTGGCTGATGTTTGCGGCAACTATGGCCATTCACATTTGACAGGACTGGAACATTTGTATTGTTTCAGGGGATTGTTAACGTTGTCATCGTAAACCCTCTAATTTAGGTGTGTATGATCCATGGGGAAGTTACTGCCATTGGCTACTTGACCAGCGCACACAGAGGAGGTGGTAGTGGCAACTGTTGTCAATGTTACATTCCTGTTGTCGGTATGGCTAGAGGTTGTTAATTGGACCCTAGTTAATGTAGGGGGTATAGTGGCTGACGTGTGATGGGATGTCAGTTTGATGTTGTGCCCTTCCCTCCTGGCGTGGCTTTAACTTTGCAACATCGTTGGCATGGCAGCATACCCCCATGGAAATGTTTTTGGTGTTGTGTTATGGTGTGCCCCAGCTTTTCTCTGTACAGGCCATGCCCCTGTGCCGTACCCCTTTACCCATGCCACTCCATGTATATGATGACTTACATGCATTGTGTAGTCGGTATTCCCCCCCCCCCGGTTGCAGTTAACATTAGTGCATTTTAGTTTCCCATGCGACTTACACTGCATGTGCGTTGTCTCCTAGTAGTCTTCGCTGTCCTGTCCTTGAATCGCTGTGACAATCTCCTCAGGGATGACGGCTGTGACCATCTCCTCCATGTGGTCCAGGGGCTCCTGGTGTGCTGGTCTCCCACCTCCAGTCTGCAGTGCTGCCTTCCTGTTCCTGGCCATCTTTTCCTTTGTCCTTCGCTTGCAGTCAAGCCAGCGTTTCTTGCACTCGATGACTGTTCTGCGTACTTCTGCCACACTGTTAATCTTGTCAACAATTTGTTGCCATATTGCCTCTTTCCTACTGATTGGCAACTTTGAGGTGACAAACAGTTGGTGCTGGTGTTCCGTCACCTCTTTCACCAGAATTTCCTGGTCCTTTGCACCGAAGCAACACTTTTTTTTATTCTTCTCCCTGTCATGGTTCTTGTGTGGGTCCTCCTGGCTGGTTCCTGGTCTGTTGTCATCTTCCTGGGGTCTGTACAGGCATCTGGAATCCATTTTGGCTCTCCTCTGCTGAAATGGCTGTGTTTGCGGGGAATTTTGGCACTATTGCGTCAAAAACCGCCGCAGATCCGGTTTGCAGTGTCGTAAATTGGCTCACAGTCATTTCTGCCGCGTTAACGTTGTTTTCCTTTACGAAGTGACGCTGCGGTGTGCGTAAAAAAATATTACTTACATCTGTGGTTTGCGCCTCCGTGCGACAAAGTATACATTTGACACCCGCATGGCGCACAGAAAAGGCATTAGCCGGCAGTAATATTTTTTGACGCAAAACTGCGTTGGCGCAGTTTTGCGTCAAAAAGTATAAATATGGGCCTGAGTCCTTTCCACATTCTTTCTCCCATTCTTCTTTGTCAATAGCTGATTCCTTTGCCCACAGTATAGGAATTTGTTCATCCAAAGTGCAATCTGCGACTGACGACCTGGACAGGAAATCAGCTGGAATATTTCTTGTTCCTGGATAATACTACACTCGAAAGTTGAAATCCATCAAACCTTCTACCCAACGTTTAATCTGTGGTGTAGTATTCTCAATACTTCAGCAGGTAAACATCTGCACAAGAGGCCTATGATCAAGTATAAATAGTAAGCCCCAAAGATATTATTTTAAATGATTTATAGCCCAAGTGCAAGCCAGTGCTTCACGCTCTACCACTGAATACCGTACCTCTGACCCTTTAAGAGAACATGACGCAAAAGCCACAACCTTCTCTTCACCATCCACCACTTGTGAGAGAACTGCACCAAGTCCTTTTAAACTGGCATCCGTGCACAATAATGTTTTCCATCTCACATCAAAATGGCCTAAAGTGGGCATACCACCAATATAATCTTTCACTGCATTGAACGCTACCTCACACTCCGGGGACCATTCAAACTTTGCACCTTTCTCTAAAATCACTCTGACAGGCTGAACCACACATGCAAAGTTCTTAATGAACTTCGAGTAATACTCAGCAAGCCCAAGGAATGGTCATACTTGATCCTTATCAATAGGTGTCGGCACAGACAAAATCGATTTAGCCAACTCTAATTTGGGCTTAATACCATCTCCAGAGATTGTGTGACCTAGGGACGAAACAGTATCAACCCTAAATTTACATTTTTCTCTCCTTAGGGTCAATCCATTGTCCTTCAACCTCTTGAGCACCGCTTATAAAGTGTCATTATGCTTGATAGTGTCTTCACCATAAACAAGTATAATATCCTGGAAAAACAATACAGAATCAAGACCCTTAAGTACTTCCTTCATCACCCTTTGGAAACATTCAGCAGCAGCAGCTAACCAAAAAGCATTCTAATAAATTCAAATGCCCCCAAAGGAGTAACAAAAGAAGTAAGGTGCCTTGAATCCTCATGAAGTAAAATCTGATGATACGTCGCTGATAAGTCCATCACACTGAACACTTTTGCTTCAGTTACCATAGTCAGAGTCTCATTGATATTAGGTAAGGGTTGGCGATCCACCCATATAAATTGGTTGAGACCCTTAGGATCAACACACAATCTTATTTTTATCCATTATCTTTAGGAGCCAAATCCATAGGGGCTAACCACTCTGAAGCTTCAATTTCCTCAATGACTCCCAATTCCAAATGTTTGTTGAGTTAAACTTGTAATGGGTCCAACATAAAATGTGGTACCTTCCTCGCTTTATATGCAGCTAGTTTACCATTAGACTTCAAAATAATCACATGTTTGAAATTCTTCAGTAACCCAAGTTTATCACTAAAGACTTCTGGAAAGTAATTTACGATGTCAACATCCTCAATCACATTTGAAACAGAAAGAACTTGATCAGGAGCATTTGGATTTCAAATAATGCCCAAATCTCTCTGATGTTGCCAACCCAAAAGATTGTCACCACGCTTGGCTACATAAACTTTTCCTACAGTCTCACATCCTTTAAATGTTATCGACCTGATATACTAGCCAAACAAATCAAGTTTCTGTCCACCATAGCCTACAGGGTCAATGTCTGCTGGAATTAACTCAATTTTCTCATCACCAAAAAATTTTTCCCAGTTTTTATCACCAACTAATGTGAAAGGAGACCCAGAGTCTGCAAGAACTGGAACAATTTTTCCACCAAATTCAATATCACATCTTGGCATACCTAATTTGCTCTCCCCCCCCCCATCAGATTGGTGTCCACTATTAGCACAATCAATGTGTAATATCATGTGTTGATTTCCTACCGTCTCATCCACCATGTTTAATTTAAAATTTCTGCAAACTTTAGCCAAATGACCCTCTTCCCACAATTCCTGCAATTAATATTTCTAGCAAAACATGTTGGATTATTTGCCAGATGACCAAAATTTCCACATTTGTAACATTTGATCTTGAAGTCTTTCTGCGCACCACAAATAATCTTTATCTTTCCAGTTCTATCACAGGTTGAAACTCTTGCCGTCATAGATGTAGAAGTGAATTCCGTAAAAGTACCAGAATTGAAACCTGTATCTTTCATTTCCTTGACCCACAAAATTGCACTTTCCATGCTTTCAGCAAGTTATTGCTTTTTGTAAAGATGTATTCTTTGCCAACAACTTCTCTTGAACCCTTGGGTTGTTGGTGAAACACACAAGTTGATCTTTTATAAGAGACTCAGTCAAACCAGCAAAATCACAAGTTTGTGCTAACGTCTTGAGTTATGCAATATAGTTGCCAACTCTTTCATCTTTAGCTTGGAATCTCATAAGAAATGTCTGTCTCTCCGTAACAATATTTATACGACTTTCAAAACGTTTTTTAAGTATCATCACTGACATTTCAAACACATCTCTCAGTTTGCCCTCAGCGGTATCAATGTTTATCAGATCAAGACTATCCTAAATATTCCTTCCTTCAATCCCTAAATTATGTTAAAGAATGCCTTGTTTCTTTGCTGGGGAAAAGTTTTCCCCACCAATACCAAATAAATAAGAGTCAAATAAATGTATCCATTTTTTTCCAAGCAATATGGGCTCACCACATTCAGACATAAATTGTGGTGATTGAGACATACTGAGAGGAGATTGATGTGACATACTATACATTTAATATAATTAGACGTGAAACTTTGTAACTGGTGAACTAATATGAAAATAAGGAAGAAAAGAAAAAAAAATCAAGTTAAATGTCTTGTTCTATGTATTTTCTTCTTCCCTTCATCTCTCCTTTAAGTAGAGATGGATCCACAAGTTCACTTCTTTAATGGCCACCACATTAGGAATAGGAAGTGGTATCAGCGTTCTAGTCTTTTTTTAACTTCTTCCTCTTACAATCTAACATGGAGCCAGAAAACGTCAGGCAAGAGACGAAATGCCGATCAGCAGAAGACTTGATCCGAAACTAAAGTAAGTTTCTATGAACTCACTAAGTTTTTCCTTTTTTCCTTCTTAATGTTTTGTTTAACACAGTAACAGGCGTTGTCTAACAGAGTTACAGGTGTTGGACAGGTGCACACATGGCATCAATGAAGGGACACTCCGTTGCGCTCATGGCCTCCCAGCAACAAATTCAGCCATATTCGTGTGATGCGCTCACGGTATGCGCTCGCGATATGTTCACCGCTGAAACATGAAAACAGTCACAGAATACAGTATCACTGGATTATAAGTAAAGTTTGACATAAATAATTAGTATTGACACAATAAGTATGACACCATGACTTCCAAATTCAAGATAGTCGATCAATCGCTCGGTAATCATACGTGGGTTCGTTGAAATAGGTGGATGCCTCAGTTCATTGAACTCGTCGCCACTTGACACAGAGTAATTTTACTTCAAAATGATCCTTTAATTGGCATCCACCAAATAATCAATATTACAGCAAAACTCACACTATCAGCTGCGATGCTCCTCTCTTCACTGCTCTAACTCTCTCCTTAACTGTCCCTCTCAGAATACTCACGATCTTCCATTCCGCCCTTCACATCATTGCTTAAAGAACCTACACACCAGATATCACCATAACACTATGGCAATAACTTTATTAGACCAAAGTGGCACATCATTAGAATAAAGTCAGCTATGTGCAGAAATCTATGAGAGACTTTCAACGCTGACCACATCACCTTAAGTGTAGTGGAGCAGGAATCATACTTAGAGGCAGTGCTTTAAGTGGAAATATAGAAGTGCAGGTACTCACTATTTACAGTACAGGTTTGCTGCTGAAAAGTGTTGGTACTCTCCCTTTAAATGTTTTGCAGCAGTGCTGAGAAGTGCAGGTACTCTCCCTTTTATATTACAGAACTACAGGTATTCGCTGTCGGTCAGTACCTGCCCATTTAAAACACTGCTTAGAGGCAATAGTACAATAAAATATGCCTATGCCCACAGGGGCCTGTAATGTGTTGCATTCCAAGGTCACCAGAGCTCCAGAAATCCATATTGAATGCCAGGTTTCCGGAGAGTTGGTCACATCATGAATAGTGGCACTTTCCAAAAGCCCTTCAAGGCATACTTACTGATGTTTTGAAACTGCTCCTTACTTCAAGAATCTTTCATCAGGACAAAAACTTGTTTACATGGCAATTTAATGACACAATATTCACCATTATTCAAATAAGTATAATACAAAATATATAATTACCTGTTAAAAATGTAAGCGTGGACTCCACACCATCACTTTAAAGCTGAATAAATTACGATTTCCCCCATTTTGTCAATTTCTTTAACAATGTGATATTCTATGCTGAATGTAAACTATTTATGAAATACAAACAGCTTCACACAAGGATGGAATGCTCTTACAACCAAGTTTTTACAAACTTTTGTGATAACTATTCCACTGAAGTGTGAAGTTTGTTGGGCTTATTATGAAGGAGGACATGCAAGGTCAAGTTTAAACTGGTAAACTAGTTGTCTTTGAAATTAATTTGCAATAGGGTGACTACATGAATTTTACAAATGTTAGAGGAAAAATATGATTTCTGAAAACATCAACGTTCATGAATAAAAGCAATAAAAGTTTGACCGTTCACCATGATATTAAAGCCACTATATCAATCTCAGTGGCCCAAGGTGCCCACAGCTACCAAATCTACGTTTATGCTATGTTTAGTAAATACTAGTAAGTGGCACAACTAATTTCATTTTTTATAGCCACCCATCCAGAGTCGGCCAAAAGTTGCGTCTATATCTACTCAACATTTTTGGTATGCTCGATAAGGCTAGAGCAGGAACTCTAATGCAAATTGTGAGAATTGGGATCATTCGTTGGAGGGGATGAGAGTCCTCACCAAGTAATATTGTCACAATTCTTTACTAGGTCCAGTTAGTTCCCAATAATTTAAACATGAACTCACCCCTTAGTAGTTGCAGCACAGAGTAGACGGGCGTAACTCAAGACAAATGTGCAATTCATTTATTAGTATTAAAACTGTTAAAAAGTAAACAAACACAGCACAATAAAAATCCCATTGCAATTTATAAAAAGAGAGAACATTTTAATGAAGAAATAGACACCAAAAATTAGAAAAATCCAATAAGGGGAACTAGAGTTATGAATTTCTAAATTTTCAATTACATTTCAGTGCCAAAAAGCACAAAGCACCAAGGGTTGGTAGCTGGTCTCCAAAGACCAGGTAAAGGGAACGTTTAAGGTTGAGCTCAATGGAGCGCAGGTCGGATATGAGGCCCAGGCAGATCCAGGCCAAAGAGTTATCCTCAAACTTAAATATTTTCGGAGAAGGGAGAGTCCTCAGTGGGGCAAGGCAGCAGGCTAGATCCAAAGGCAGAGTCATCAGCGATGGTGAGACACTAGATGAAGCCTCAGTGAAACCATTGACGAAGGCAGGAAAAGCTCTAAGCAGGAAAGTGTGGAGTTCACACCCAGGAAACTATCAACTTTGATTGGATCCTAATTGGCATCAGGTCTTGTGAGGACTTCTACCATCTGATCTAGTCTCTTTTTTGGAAGTCTTATTCCTTCAATGGGGCATGCTGCAAGCTGTTGCAGGTGAGGGGTTCAGACATGCTGCATTGGATTTGCTGCTGAAAAGAAGAACCTTGTGGCAGCTGTGGTGAAGTCAGGCCCACCAGGAATGCACCTATTGTGCATCTGCTTGCAGGAAGAGCCCAGCCTTCTGCCTGTTATCCAGATATAAATCTTTGAAAAAGTTTCCCAAGTCCCAGATACCAAGGTTAGACAGGAGGAGTACACTTTGACACTTATTCATGGGCCCCAGAACCTTAGCAACACCACTTAGAGGGCACAACTCACTCGAGGGGAAGCTGCCATTAAGGACCAGGGTAGGTGCAGTTGGAATGAACAGCTGGGCTTTTCAGGAAAGGTGGGCTTCATGTAACTTTTGTGTCCCTGTAGCTGAACAGTAGGTCAGCCAACTAACCCTTGGAGCCCACATCTTTGTCCTGGGTTTAAGTGGGAGTAGGTCAGGTCCTTGGTATCTCTCTTCACAGGTTGAAAAACAGGTGCAGTCCTTCGTCTGTCTTCCACAGGTCTAGAGGTATTCTGAAGAGGGTACTGTGGGTGACACATTTCTGTTCGGTGCCAGCCTGTGGGCAGGGAAAACTACTGGCCAGTCCCTAACCAATGTAGTAAAAAATCCAGGGGTACCCTACCCACTTTTCTAGCACTTAATGTGCGTTTTATTGTAAGCTATCCCACTATGCCCCCTTCTCTACCTAAAACAATCATGGCAGACAGAACATGTCTTACTCTGTGCTGAGCTCCCTGCGCCCAACTAGAGGTGTGGCCATGATAACAGGGATACCCTCCCTGGTGGTCACTCAAAACCAGTTCTAAGAGCAGCCCCTCTTCCACAGGAATTGGTACCTCACTGGCTAGCAGGACAATGAAGGGGCAAGTCTTAGTGTGGTTACATCTGAATGCGACATAGTAGATACTTTTTGAAGTTTAGTTAAGTTCCAGGCACAGTACAGACAGCTATTTTGTCAAGAGGAAGAGCATCTCTCCACGCCCTTTGTTCACTATCTGGAAGCATTGAACATCTCACCACAGGAAAGCCATAACAGTCAGATGACACTCAAAATAGTATTTCTAAAAACCAACATGACCATCAGGATGGATTTTAAATTACTATTAAAATGAGTCCTCGCATCATTTTTCTAGCTAGTCCCAAATTGAAGTTATATATTGTAGGTGTTATGATATAGTCTAGTGCTTTTTTATGGGTGTGACAGCCCTGCCACAGTGAGAAACAATTTTGGAGATTATTTCACTTTTAGGAAATTTGAAAGTTAAATGCATATATCCCACGTTTTAATCACTATGCACCCTGCACTATGGGTGCATGGGGTCTTCTTTAGGGGTGACTTATAAGTATTAAAAAAGGACGGTTTAAGCCTGGCAAAAGGGTTATTTTGCTGGGTTAAATTGGCTGTTTTAAAACTGGACCATTATGCTGCTGTGGCAGGCCTAGGGTCATGTTGTACATGGTTACTTTGGTGGTGACACAGAAAGTGATGCAGTTCACTAGTGACATTAAACGTACAGGTTCTCTGTACATGGAGTACCAGGTACTAGGGAATTTTAAGTGAGTTAAATGTGTCAATTAGGGATTTTAACCAACCTAACATGTTTTAAGGGGTTAGAGCACATATATTGGGACCTGGTTATTAGGGTCCCAATGTACAGAGTCCAAAGCCCAGCATCATCAATTAAAAAATGGGGGTGATCATGCAAAAAGAGACATTTCCTTACATAGATTTTGAATACTGTGCACCAATATGCATGATTCATTCTCATTACACTAAGAAAAAACTCTTACTTTTCTCAGTACTTAAACTATACAAATGTTAGAAGAATAATATGATTTCTAAAAACAGTTCCCTATATGAAACAAGTCACTAAAAGTTTACCTGTTCACCACAACTTTATAGCCAATTAATAACTAAAACTATGATTCCTATAGTTCTTCCACATTCTGGCAACTACTCAAAATGCTTTAAAAAAAACTCTAAGTAGACCATACAATGTATAGCTGCAACCCATTCTTACCAAACCAATAGGATTTCTGTTAGTAATCATAAGGCTAAATTCATCACATCAATTACAGCTTGAACAGGAAAACTCTCAATGAAGCTTTCAATGAAAGTAGCACAAACTGAACCATGGGAAAACTACCAAGGAAGCTTTCAAAGAAAGCAGCAGAAACTGAGCCATTACATTTGCAAAACTGATTCAAAATCTGTATCATAACATAACATCAAAGAAAAATGTTGCACAATTCCTGCAAAGAGACACCCATATCCACATGCACAGGGATGTAATCTATTTCATAGGCCCACTGAAATACTGGTGGATTGAAAAAGCCCCGCCAAAGAGAGCAAAAAATGGGGAATACAGATAAAAAATGTACTCATATCTCCCCTTTTGGTATTTTAGCAAAAGACTCAGAAACATACAATAATTTACCTTGTGGCTCTCAAACCTAAGATTCAGTGTTCTCTGATGGGTAATACTAGAAACCATCCCACCATGATCTATCTAAATTGAGTAATAGATGCCATTTTCAGTGAAACCAGAAATCTCCTGTTTCTGCTATGACTACTGGACTGAGTCACCCACAGTTACTGAACTGAATCAGTACCATGCTCAGTAAACACTACAGCATGACAGCACTAGGCTGCAATACAAAAAGATCCACCAAGAAAAAGCAGCTGAAACTTACATCCCCATGAAGGGCCAATATAGTGGGGGAGGTCCAACAAGAGTCCTGAAATCCCTACATGTAGTATCTAGTTCTCCCTAGCTATGACCAATCTGAGGCCTCTGGAGACAGCACTGACAGAGGTTGAACAATTCCAAAGATGGACAGAAAGTCTTTGAGGTGACACTATGGAAGGAATGTCAAAAACTACCACACATAGGGAAGATATTATTAACATGTATGTTGAAGGCAATCTTGCCTGGAGAGCCAGGGACACAGGTGGAGAGCTGAGCAGACAAACATAGGTGAAGAACAGAGTCCAAGCATAGGCTTCCTCACCTCAACATGGAGTAAACCAAGCACCTGGCCATGCTCTTTATACTGTTTTATAGACTGGAGTGTCATTGAATACTGCAGTAGATCCTTGAATCCTGGAATCCTCAAATTGTGTGGTTGATCTTCAAATCCCAGGACCCTGGAATCCTGCAGTAGTTCCTCAAATCCTGCTGTAGCCTGCCACTAAGATGGAGAATAAGGGCAAGGCTTTTGGTAAGCCCCCAGAGGGATAGAGTTGGCTATGTTAGTGATGAAGGAGCTTAGGGGTAACACCTGGAAGCATACATGTGACAACCACAATCTTGAGTGACATGATTTCTGTCGCACATTGCGGATGACATCCTAGGTGGTAATGCCCTGAACAAGGGTTGGATGTGGCAGCCTGTAAAACCCAAAATCAGAGGTTGATGGGACTGGGATCAAGCACCTGAGACAAGCCATG
Organism: Pleurodeles waltl; assembly: GCF_031143425.1. Lineage (NCBI taxonomy): Eukaryota > Metazoa > Chordata > Amphibia > Caudata > Salamandridae > Pleurodeles > Pleurodeles waltl. The sequence goes on along the minus strand of NC_090446.1, from coordinate 1,157,023,725 downwards.
ACATGTTGATAGTTGTGTGTGTCTGTTTTTTAAGTTAAATTATAATTAAATGAATGGTAAATTATGTATTTGTGAAAAAATATTTTATTTGTTTTATGTACCCATGATATGTAGGGAGCAGGAGGTTGAGGGCTACTGTATAATGTATATATAATCCATAGAAAAAAGAGTAATTACTATGTATTTGCTTCTAGGATGTCTAGGATCGTTGAACAATTTCAGGTTGACTGTGATGGAACAGAGGTTGGATACTCCAACCAGGTAATCACAGTAAAAGTTTTTGCCTTCTGACTTACTGCCTCATTACGAGTTGGGCGGTCCCACCACGGGACCGCCAAACTCACAGGGAGGACGCCACCACCATAGTGGTGACGTTCCCTTAAGTGTATTACAGTGTTCCCTGTTACAAAGTTCATGCTGCGCTGACTGGCTGGAACCTTGTAATATAGTATTAGGATGTTGGCCTGGGCTCCCACAAGGGATCCCAGGCCAATATCCTAACACTCCAGCACCAGGGAGCCAAGGCCAATATCCTAACACTCCAGCACCATCTGAAAGACAGTGCGCATTCCAATGGTGCTGGGCAAGGGGGCCCCTGCACTGCCCACAACGTGACCCCCAATACTTCTTTTCTGCCAGCCTTTCCATGGCGGGCTCCATGCCATGAAAAGCTGGTGAAAAGAGGGATTGTAATCAGCCAGTCGGTGCTGAGTTCAGTGCCGCCATGGCTGGTTGCAAGCTCCTCCATGTTCCCTGCAGGGACGGAGGTCCTTTGGCAGTCTGACCACCAATGTCGCAATTTGGCAGTCAGACTGCCAAAGTCGCAGGGCCCAACCGCCACCTTGAGTTTGGCGGTCTCATGACCGCCAAACTTGTAATGAGGCCATTAGTCTTTTTTATGGAATGCAAAATACTCTAGGAGTGCAAGGTTGAAAGCTGTATCCGTCAAAGCCTTCTTTATTATAGATAGCCACTGGAAGAGTTCCTGCTGAAACTATTGGCTCTGACAGGAAATGCTTCAAGCACAGTAATTCAACTTTCTTGGACGCCAAAGTCCATTCATCGAGTGGTACTTTTCATGGATTTTGAAAGACTTATACCTTCAGACTTGTCTATTTTTTACATCTCAATATGTTCCAGGAGACCAAGCCTGAAGCTGTATCTGATGAAGTTATTACAAAATTAGACACCTTACTATGAAGTTTTCCTGAATCTCCAAAGGTCTTGGAAGTTCACAAATCCAGACCACCTGAGGTGTTTCCTCTTAGCCATTTCTAAGGCTTCCAGGACTTATTGGACAGCACTTAGCTGACCGAACATGCTCCAGCAGAGGCCACCAGTAAGGTCCAATCAGTTCTAGTCATAACTGGTACACTGGTCATTCCACTAAAAACATATCTTGCATCTTATGTTCCTGTAGCCACACAGGAGATCAGCCAACTGACCCCATGAGTCCACTTCTTAGTCTTAGGTAAAAGTTGGAGCAGGTCCAGCCCTCCCTGACTCTACAAACGATACAGACAGTAGGCCCAGTCCTTTTCTGTTCTGATACAGGCACAGAAAGTGTTCTGGGGAACTGAGGGTGAGGTGGTACTTTTTTTCAATTTGCTAGCCAGTGAGTGGGGTTGACCACCAATGGGGAGACACTCCATGACCAATGGGCAAAATGTTTCCCAGGGCAAACCTTCCTACTTTTGCAGCACATTCTGTTTGCATAACCGCAAACAATCTGATATTGCACCACTCTCAGTAGAATCCAAGGTGCCAAAATCTCTCATCCCCAGAAGGGTTCTGTTGTACAACTATGGTTGGGTTTAAAGTAATGAGCAGTCCCCTCCCATTTAACCACTACAAATTGGCTCTAGGGCCAGCTCCCACCTCCACTGAGGGTAAAGACAGCAGGCTAAAATGGGCTTTGGGAATTAATAATTATTTTCTCCAGACATCCCTTTTAACTAAACTATGGTAAGTACAGGTCTTCCTCTGGTTTCTTTTAAGTTAGCAAAGTTCCTGGACACTCCTAAATTGCCCTGCTTGGGATTGGGTGACGTTGGGTCGCATTCCTCCCTTAAGCCATCCTGCCATGCCCAAGCCATTATCTCTGCTCTGAGAGCCGTATTTCAAGTCTCATCAAACAATCATTATTAGGCCAGCTGCATGCTGGTCAATGTCACTTACTCTCCAGAGGCTTCAGAAAGGTAAAGTATAATGTTTTGAAAGTTACATTGCCTATATATTTATCAAAAAATCGAACTTCAGCATTGAATTGATGTTTTCATAAACATTAAAAAACAGTGGTTGTACCACCTCTATGGCTTATTCCAAAGTCAATATACAGAATTAACACATCACTCTTACATGAGGCTTTTCTTTAGAAAACTAGCTACGGCTCCTGTAGGAGTCATGATGACCAGCATGCTGGACATAAACTAAGGAGCTGGCTTATTAAAAGGAAGTTAAGCCAGTGAAGAGTCCACGACCACGAGACAGTGAGATAGTTCATCAGTGACCGGCAACCGCCCCAAATCGAATGCTGGTTAGGCCTGAGAATGTATATACAGATCACTGTCTACTCTTAAAAAATTAAACTGCTAAATTTCATTTTTTTTTTTTTAAATGCATTCTGCTTTCCTGTAAAGAAACCGGGCTGCATTTAAAAAATAAAAATAAAGATTACTTTATTAAAAAGCGATTAAAGGCATGGTGGTCTGCTGACCTCAAAAGGCAATCACCACTATGCTAGCTGTGATTCTTAATGGGCGTCAATTGTGACCTACCTTATTAATATGCATGAGATAGGTCTACTTATGACCCACTAGGAATCTCAAAAGAGTTTCATACATTAGACATACCAATGTGTGGGCTACAAGACCTACTTATGGGTGACTTGCAAAATATTTAAAAGGATTTATTTTGCATAATATTTTAAAGGTTTTTTGACAGATCTGCCTGCAGATTTAAAAGCTGCCAGAGTCAGTCTATTCATTAAGGACTAAAGCCATGATTTCCTGAGGAGACTGATGAATGGCACAATAGGCGCAGAAGCCACAGGTGAAATTTAACTTTCTAAGACGCGGGTGCATTTTCATACACCGCATACTACGACCTTAATGGACAGTTAAGTATGTCAACAGGGTATTGGCCCATATTTTAGGGGTCAGAGCACATACATTGGAGACTGGATAGCAATACCGTAGAGCACAAATTTAAAAACCAAGCAGCATCAGACTACAAAAAAATGGAAGTGACACGTAATAATAGTGATTTGCCCCCTCACCTGAAGCATGTACTTTCTCCAATATTTGTTATAATGGAGTTGGGTAGATAGAAGTGACTCTGCACCAATGTCATTTACCTAATGTTTTTAGGATTGCAGTTCGAATTGAGCAATTCAATTATTATTCTTAAAAAGATTTGATTGGAATTACGTTACTGCATGCAGTCTTATCCTGGAAGCTGTTTCCAATGCATTTTAAGCATATATATTTTAAAATTAAATATTTTTAAAAAAAAATTAAAATATTTTGCTATTGTATTTTTTTAATTATTTTTCCTATGTTTTTTAGTATTTAAGGCTTTTTTTTTCATATTTGACTTGCCTATATCTATTGAGGCCTTTGGACGAATCTTCACAAAATGTTCCAAAAAAAGTGTTCCTGCGAATATTGTTTTACATCGGAGGTGTTTTGGGGTGATCCATGAAGCGAGTTACCCATTATAGTACACATAGGGATTTTGAACACGACTACAGCTTGAACTGTTGCATGGAATTACACCAAATTTGGCAGAAGAATACCTTTTGGTCCAGAAAGAAGCTTTTGTGTTAGTTGGTGTAAATCTGTTTAGTAGTTTTTGAGATATTAAAAAAAAAGAAATATGGATACTTAGAGGTGTGAAGGCTTTGCAAATACTCCTGATCTTGTGCTGAGATCAGACTGGCTGCCAACACTTCAGCTAGGAAGTATTGGCAGCCGCCTTGGGACTCGACTTCTGCTGAGTCCCAGAAAAAAGGTTAAAAAAAGAAAAGGGAGCAAGGTAGGGATACCCTGACCCCTTAGCTCTGGTGTTGAGGTCCCAAAGGTACCCCACTAGGGCAAAAATATATTTTTTTAATTTTCACTGAAAATTACGGCGGATCCCCGAAATTGGTGAAAATTAATTTTAAAAAAAACAAGCACAGGCCCCTTTGCTTGATTTGAATAGAGCCCTGGGGTGGGCCAAGTCCTGTGCACATTTTGTAAAAAAAGGGTGGAGGCGCACGGGCCCCCGTCTTAAGGCTTTTTGAGCCCCAGAGACCTCCACCCCCCCGGCTTTATTAATTAAGTAACAAATAAGTTATACTATAACTTGTGCCATAAGGTAACTATAACTCGTGCCCTCGCCATTCACTGCTAATTACCCCAGATGTTACAGTACTCATGACAACTTCAATAACAATATTAAAAATATAAATGAAGCATTAGCAGTAAAATTAATGAATAAAAAACTGTGCATGGAAGGGGCGCGAGTTATAGGTACCTTAGGGCACGCTTTATAGTTACTTGAAATAACTATAACAAGTGAATTTCTATGGTTTTGTATAAATACATTCAGATCCTAACTATAATGTCCCAGTATCCTTTGCTTTTTTCAGTGAATATCTATATCTCAATATATATATATATATATATATATATAGATAGATAGATATATATTATATAGATATATAAATATATAGATATAAATTGTTTTAAACAAGCAATTTAAAATTTTACTCGAAATTACATTAATCTTAATCATGGTTGAACACATACACTTATAATAATAAAAAAAGTCTCTATTTTGGACCACAATATGTTGGTAGTTGACATTTGTTGTACTTTATATTATATGTATGCAAATTTGTTAATTTTGTTGCCGAATTTGTGACACAATATTTTTGTATCATGATATTTTTGTGGTTGATATGTTGTTAAATAACTACCTTGAGTGAGCCTCAAAGCCTATTTTGCCAATCAGAAGGCATTTCTGAACCACAAAATGGGCTTAGTTCACTTGAAAATCCCATTTCGCATTAGCAAACGTCTTGATTTTCTGAAACACAAGGTTTATAACCACAAAACGCTTTTGTAAATTTGGCCCCTTAGGCCAATTCACAGTTCTCATGGATGGTATTTTTAAATTATCTGAAAGAGATAGTATGAGTGGAGTTGTTGCAGGTGATGGACTGGCAAGTATATTTGGGCACATTGATGTAGACAAAGAAATAATCATACCAAATCAGCTGTTGCACCACTGAGTTCTTCTTTCGAAGGCCATATGTGCACATGTGGCCGAGGTGTGCGACAAGCAGCATGCATTGGACTTCTCATTACATGTATGAAGTTTTTTAGACATTTAATATATGCATACCCTCTCTTCAAGGATTTGAGCCTACTGTTCAAATTAACAATACTCCTGAAAGCAGGCTCCATACAATGAATCCAAACGTCATCCATCTTAAGCTTTTTTTTAAATAGTCGCTCGTTCTTTCATCCAACATAAACCCAGACTTAGCTAATTTTGTCACTTTGCAGCCAGGCGTCCTTTTATCTGTGTGCGAATCCAGTAAGCTACGATTTTTTTCCAGTCAGCTGAATCTTCTTCGCCACCTCTCCAACATGTCATGGCCTTCAGATTTCCACATTATGGCATTACCTTACATACTTTACTGCAGAACTATGCAAGGCACAAAGGAATCTCAACCACATCATTATATGCCAAACCCAGATGGTAACCTCAGAAAATATAACTATAATGCTAACCCCTCCAAATCCCCCCCCCCCCTTTCCGACCTCAACCTGCAGCTGATGACCTAAATACGTGCTTTCATTATGTTTCTCAGAGAAATCCCATTTACTAGTATCCCGAACAGAGCCGGAGAAAATGATGTTTTGGCTTAGGTGTCTTTTGGAATATGAACTGGTACATAGATGAAGAGCCTTCACACTAGGTTTTCAACAATGACAACACTTATGCTATGGTACAAAGATAGAAATAACAGAGAATGAGCCAAATAACAAAATATCTGTTGGAAGCAGTAATTAGCCGTAATTTCCTTATGCACCTCCTTGACACAAGGCATGGCACTGCAACAAATATAGGCGGAAGAAAAGAAAGCAAGAAATCCTAGTTCCAACCCATCAAAGCAAACAAAAATGAGAAAAGGATCAAGGGCAATATAATCCCTAAACCAAATAAAATTCTGCTTTTTTGGAAGTTTTTTTTTTTTCAAATAACAAAATGAGATTTAAAAAACACACCTTTCATGCATGACATCGTTAACAGTCCATATGGAATTCTGAAATTGGTTCAGCCAATCAGAATGCTTCGAAGGTTTAGAATGCTGACACTAACCACTACTGTAGGCCTGTATGCTGATGCGTTCAGGTGTCTGTTGTGGATAAGATTTGGGCGATGGTTGCTGAGAACCTCAATGGCCATGAACTGCAGGGCATTAGGAGCTATTAAATGCCCTTCCCATCAGTATGCACATTTAGGCCATAAATAATTCACAAGCTTTTAATAGCAGTTAACAAATTCTCTGGTACGTGGTAACTTCTGTTATATGCAATGTGCAGTGGTTAATGAAGATTAATTCGAGCATTTCGAATGCTAGACCTCCTCTGAAGACAATGCAGTAGGGAAAGGAAAAAAGTACTATTTAAATATTACAATATGAGTATTTTGTCCAACACTACTATAACAAAATTTGGGATACAAATGTATTGTGTGGTGTCACTCAGGAACAGGTAGACATTTGCCTACTCGAACACATGCTGCATACCCGATAGGGGCCTCCACATAGTTGTTCAAAGCAGAAAGTATTTTATGACGGTAGTGGAGACCTTGGAAGCTAGGATAGTAACTCACTCGGTTGAGCACCTGCTGGAGAGAAGGGTGAATAATCTCTGCGTAACCAGGGTGAATTCCTGCAGAGCCGATTCACCTTATATAGTTATTTCGGTTTTAATAAAATGAGCGCTATTGAGCTGAATAATCCAACACCTTTTCACGGAGACAATGTAGTTATTCATTGTAATGATTATGGTTGCTCGCAGTATGTCCCATGGAGTGAGTAAACACGACGTAGAACACACGCTCAACCCGCTTGCTGTTAACAAGCAATCCATGTCCAAAAATAAACAACCATAGAAAAACGAGCGCATCTACCCGAAGCTCCAGGGCTCTCTGGTAGAACAATAGCTGAGCCGCAGCAGTAATTTACATATCGCCCACGTTGAGGGAACAAGATAATGAATGCATGATCACTGGCATAGGCTGCTTTCACTGTGAGACCACCGGCACCCCTGCCTGGACAGTGCCATGTCACAGCAGTAAAATACTCAGCAGCTGCAATGCCATCGAATAAAATATAGCAGTGGAACGATCACAAACCTTGGCTAGCATTATCACATGTCCAGGGTGAAGGCAGAGCTTAGTGCAAGCACCTCGTACCACAATGTAATAAAAGCAGAAATGTGGAGGCGGTGCTGTGTGACAAGCATGTGGGTGCACATTTAAACAAACAGACTGCAGTGGAGGTAAAGCAACGTTACAACGCCAAGCCATATGACAAGAACACATCACAATAACCCAGACCGAATCCAGAAGCAGCATTTCTTGACCGACTCAGTCATATGACTAATGCACCCAGTGACTTGAGAAGACGCACTATTCATACTAAAATGTTTGTACTGAGTTTGGAAAAGCTACTACCGTATCAGTCTGAGAGAAACACATTTTGGCTCAGCATTGTTAAATGAAACAAGGCTGTCATTTTTCGATGAGAGGGCTATAAATAGCTGGATATGAAAAAAGTAATTTGAGACTGTTAGATGACAACACAATTATTGGACATCCAAATTAATTACCATTACAATAAAGGAGTTCATTAATAACCAAATTGACCAGGATTCTCATTTAGTATTCCCATTGTATGCATGGTCACACCAGTCGCCAACAATCCAATAAGAACAATGCAAGACAACATGAAAATACAAGAAAAGCAAAAATAACACAACAACAATTAGGCACTACAACAACCCAATACAATGCATCACATATTTAAAATAACAACACAGCAGCCAAACTCAGCAATGTATTGCAGCATGTAAACACTGTCCACCGAACACAGAAACACAACAATACACTACTGCTGCAACACAAAGCAAAAGAAACTTGCAATTATGATGTGTTAGAGAGTTGTTTTTGTGTTCTGGTGTGGTGATTGTGCTTTTGTTCTTTTTTGTTGGGATGCCTTGCTTTGAGACACACCGGTGTGCAATTGTCCTATTGTATTATGGCACTGTATTATTTTGGGATTCTTGTAGCGTCACTATTTTCTGTTGTGTCCTTTTCTACTATTTAAGTGGTTTACTATGTCTTTTCTGTTGTGCCATTGTACTATTTTTGTGCTCATTCATCGTGCTGTGTTTTTCCGTTGTTTTGTGTTTATAGTGTGTGTTGCTGCGATGTTAGGGTGGAATATCGTTTAGTATTATTGCATTGCATTTCATTTTGTTAAGGAAGAGATGCCTTCTGTTGTTATTATCTGGAGTTGTCCTTAGTTCTGGAATAATGCACTGTGTTGATGTTATGTTGTACTGTGGTTGTTGTGTTGTATACTGTAGTGATTGTTTTGTTGTATTTTGCCATTATGTTTGTGTCATGGTGTTATTTTTCTCTGTTATGTTATTTTCTTCTGGTGTGCTATGCTCTGTAGTTACTTTAGAGGTATTAACATGTGTGACTATATTTTTAGCCAAAGGCAAAACATTATTTCTAAGTTTTAAGGGTAATCAACCAGTTAGCTCAATAAAAAGTTATAACATGCCATTGCTTCAGCTATTCAGCTATGCAAGACCCCAGCCAGCCCACCACCCGGAGAAGTACTAATTTAATTAATGGCCTGTGTTACAAAACAAAAGCGCAATGGTCTGATTAGTTGATCAAAACATGTCTATTGGTGTTAGGTGGTCCATATATTTAAAAGTAACAGAATGGTATGAACATGAATACATACAGAGATTCCTGTATAAGCATAAGCCTCGTGAAAAAGAGACCTCCTTACATTGTGTAACAAATTAATACAAGCCTTAATTAAGAAAATGTATTCTACCCATTAGCAAAATTAAGTTCTCTCTCAGGACATCTAACATCTGAACACACAAATCTCATGGAACCATTAATAAATAAAGATGTCGGCATGCTTAAGGAAGGAAAGCAAATATTGTGTCGTCTGTTGATTTCTATGAAAATTATGTTGTATATTATGATATCTGTGACAGATTATTGCACCTAAAAATGTATTTGCTGAGAAGTTTTGAAAGGCGAATACACGAAACACAACTAATATATAGTATTTAGTGATGGCATGGTAAGGATTTCAAGCACATAAAAAGTATATTAATTCAAAATTATACTTGCTGCTAATGATACCTACAAATAATACGTAGAAGGAAATTAACAGTAAAATGACATTAAACACATAAAAACACGGACAATTAAACATATAGATTCGCCATGATAAAGTAAAGCAAGTAAGAGGACTGCATAATTGGGTAGGCATAATAGGGTAGTGTAGGCATAATTAGGGCAGGAAAGTCGTCTCTATTTAGCAAACCACAGAGGGTTGCATCTATTATATAGAACTTCCCAGAGAAGCCGTGACCCCCCGGGACGTTTACTAGATGGCCTATCTCTAATCACCACAGATTTCTTCCAGCAGTTTTCTACCTTCCTCAGCTAAAGACACTCGATGCCCTTTAAAGATAAATTGTTCCTCCAAATTGAAAGTACCAATATAACTTGGCCTGTAAAGGTGGTGCTAAAAGAAAGGATGCCTAGGTATTTGCTTGATTTGCTTGTCCTCTTGTGGGGCAGGGGTTTCCGTTTGTGTTGCTGTCTGTTTCAACTGAGTGGGGAAAATGTGTCCTGTTCTTTCATCCTGTTCATATTAGCACCACTTTAAACAGGGTAATGCATATATTACCCTGAAAACAGAGCAGTAAGGTTAAACTTCCTCACCTCTGGGAAATTTAATGGACTAGGGGATGGTATCCTGTTAGGGTGTCCAGTGATTTTCTTAGAAGCCTGCCACCAATACTGCTGAATGCCAGCATTGCCGAACACCAAGGATATAAAATATAAGCCCAGGTACTCAAATAATGAGTGCCGGTGGGGCCCACTTGCAATCACCGGCTCAAATTAAGCACTGCAGCCCTGCAGACTCTCTCAACATCAGTCCTTTTTAGGTTGTTTTCCAAGCCATGTTTTAACAAGTCTATGCGGATGTGACTGGTTTTTTTTTTGTTGAGCTCCAAGAATGAGTGAACTTTATCTCTTGGGGAATAATTTTTGAGTGGCAGATTAAAAGTTGAAGTGTTTGCCCTTCATTTTACGAAGTATAGACGGGTACAAGACCCAGATCCGGGCCAAGCTGCTCTGGGCAATGGTTCAAAATGTCCCAAGGATGAAAAATAAAAGGGGCAACCCCAATAACCCTAATAATCTGGGTAAACACTTTGATAGGTATAAGAAAGCTAGTTCCTTTAGAGCTTCAGGAGGGGCAAATAAAAGATAAATTAGGATTTGTTTAGTACTCAAGCCTTAATGTCCTACTAAAGGATTATGTAGCGATCACAGCCGTCTAAACATATAAAGTTAATGAAAATACATAGCAATGAAGACAGGTCAAACAATATTAAGTAATGATTACAAGCCCCTTGTAATGAAGTCAAATGAATAGTATTGTAATAATGTTAGGGTGCTCCAAGGAAAACGGAAGTGGCAGCGCAGACGCAGAAGTGACATCTGCTGTCATTGGATTTGTTGGTCGGTAACCTCAGAGTTTGCTCCAATTACCGAGAATTTTGCAGGAACCATTTTTGTGGTGGCAAAAAAGAGAAATTAGAGTTTTATCCAGCATTCATTTTGATACTGCACCCAAAGATATATGTGGGTGTTGTTGGCATGTGAGTGATCAACTAGATCAAATTGCCTCAGTGCTTATAATAAAAGGGTCATTTAGCAGATGAAAATGTGGTGACAGTGTGGATTGCTGAGGAGCCTCAAAAATGAACTGTGTGCCAGTGCAAAATAAAGGCTTAATTTTCATAAGGTAAATTCCTTTACTCAACGTGAGGCAAACCTCATGAAAGTTAGAGGGTGCAGTTGCAACTGTCCTTGAGGCAGTATGGGTTTTGTCCACTGTTTTAATGCAGCAAAAGATCTAGCAAACCCATAATGGTTCTGTTGTCCTTCTCAGTAGTCACTAGTAAGTCTTCCCATACTGCTGCCAGGGCCCATCGAGCGCCACGAGAGAGTGTGACTGAGTTCGCACCATAGCAGCTGATTGGTCTCCTTGGAACTGCCCCACATCAAGTGTTGCCATGAACGTAGAAACAAGTCAGTACACAATAGGTGCAGGTGTGTATTTTTTGCACAAGCATATTGTCACAAAAATCTCTATTACAGGGTCCACCTATTTCTCTTAATGTCACTTTTTTAGTATTTCATGTCTCACAGAAGACTTGATTTGGGCAGAAAATGTCTCCTCAGACCTGTGAAATGAGTTCCTTGCAGCGGGCAACCGCATGCATAGGTTGAGCCTTTGGACACAAGATTACACTTTCTGCATTTTTTCATGCAGATTTATTTCAGTCTTGTTCTTTAATGTCTGCAATCTTCCAAATGCTTCCAATTTCACCCCTCATGTGCAGGGAGACACTCATGACTCAGCTAGAGCTCACATAACTTGAGATCAGCCGCCTTCCAGAACGTTCAAAAGCATGAGAAGTGGTTGGGAATGATACGGGTGTCAGCCCTGCTGTGTTTGAATGTCCTTCCAGTGCCACTCAGAGAAAATCCACTTCACATGAACTTTAAACATCCACTGAAATTAAACTTTCTGAGTATGTTTTCCAATGTTCTACGACTTCAGATGGTTCACCCTGCATCTGTAGACTCCTTGCACTCACTCATTCATTTTTGTACAATTAGCTCTGTGCAATGAGGTGGCCATCGAACCCCATCTTCTCATGTAAGAGACGCAAGGACTTCACGTGGCTGTTAAAAGATGCTCTTCCCCACCTGAGAAGCAGAATCCATTAATGTGGACTGGCTACACTTCCGTGCTCTCTGGGTGAGAATTTATTGTTGAGCCTTGATTCCGGGTTTGTGGGATGGGGAGTCAAGGTGCGTTTTTTTTTGTAAAGCCACCCTTTGCTAGAAAGGTCTGCTGGTGTCTCTTCTCACCGTCCAACGGTACAGAGAAGCTCAATCCATCTTTTTTCACCAGTTCTTCCAGTGCAATCCCTTCCCGGTGTTCCTTGTAATGTGGGCTATGCCATCACCTAGGAGCGTACCGACTGTGAAAGAAGTGAACCATAAGCCCCAGCCACGAGCAGCTTTCATTCCTCCCCGCCTGCACAGCTCACTCCCTGCACCCCTGCTCCGTCGTACATAAATGCTCTAATCCATTGGCGGTCATAATGAGACCCCAGTCTTCAACCCGACCTCGGGCCTCATGCATTAAACAAGATGCCTCCAGCTGCAGCAGCTAATCAAGCCTGTGCCCTACTCAGAGCCCTGCAAACGGAGCCGGCGTGTCATTTCCATTGCAAATCAAGCTTCTTCATCTATAAATACTTCTGTCAGAGAGGAGTCCTTCACCTGTGCTCCCTGGCAAATTACAAATCTTTCCTCTAATACCAGTGCGAGAAGGCCTCCCTTCACACACTAATGACAAGTTAAAGCTGGATGTGACCACCTACCTGTGTGTTACTTGCACAGTCCCGTTCAGACACCTTGGGCAGTGTTAGCACAAAGGAGCTGTGGCTTGGGTTTGTGTCAGTGCGCTTGACGTGACCATCTATCTACCTCTGTGTTACTTGAATAGTGCTAGGGTTTGCATCGGTGTGCTGGATTTGACCACCTACCTTTGTGTTACTTGCACAGTCCCGTTCATACCCCCGGGGCAGTATTAGCACAAAGGAGCAGAGCTTGGGTTTGCACCTGTGTGCTGGAAGTGACCACCTATCTGTGTGTTACTTGCACAGTCCGGTTCATACCCCCGGGGCAGTGTTAGCATATGGAATCACTGCCAGCTTTTGCATCAGTGTGCTGGATGTGACCACCTAGTGGTGTATTACTTGCACAGTCCGGTTCATACCCCCGGGGCAGTGTTAGCACATGGAATCACTGCCAGCTTTTGCATCAGTGGGCTGGATGTGACCACCTACTTGTGTATTACTTGCACAGTCCCGTTCATACCACAGGGGCAGTATTAGCACAAAGGAGCAGAGCTTGGGTTTGCACTTGTGTGCTGGATGTGACCACCTATGTGTGTATACTTGCACAGTCCGGTTCTTACCACAGGGGCAGTATTAGCATATGGACGCACTGCTAAGGTCTGCATGAGTGCGCTGCACGTGACCGCCTACTTGTGTGCTGCTTGCACAGTCCCATTTATACACAAGGGGCGGTTTTAGAATAAGGGAGCACAGTTTGGGATTGCGCTGGATTTGCCCACCTACCTGTGTGTTACTTGCACAGTCCCGTTCATACACCCAGGACACTGCTAGCACATAGGAGCACAGCTTGGGATTGCGCTGGATGTGACCACCTACCTGTGTGCTGCTTGCATAGTCCCGTTCATACCTCTGGGCAGTATTAGCACACGGGAGCACAGCTTGAAAAGTACAGCTTTCCAGTTTCACGACTCGATCTTGCTCTTCAGCTCACATGATTTCGTCGATCTACGTGGAAGAGGCGAGATGCTGTAAGAAGCCACATGCGGGAGTATTTCTATATTTTTCATCTTTTTCTACTATGTTGGAGTACCCCGGCATGTTCTGCTCTTATACATTGAAGTTGTGTCTCCTACGGTATGAAATCCATGGAAGCTCTGGCTTCTCCTGACAGAGGTTCCAAACTGTCTCCACTCACTCTGGTAAGAACCTAAACAGATTATCTAAACTGTATGTTTAATAGGTGTCAGTCTACAGATCGAATGCCATACCATGGAAGTTATGTTTTGAAACACTGACTGTAAAAGCTTATTTTAGCAGCCTGCTAACATCTCGGTAACATCTAGAAATACAGCCGACTTAGAACTTGCTTCAGCCTGCAAGAACCAGAGAGGACTGGTGTCTATGTGTGACTGAAACCACAGTTCATATTTTAAGAAAGGGGTTGAAAACCCGGGTTTTATATTATGTGTATTTAGGAGGGGAAACATCATGTAACCTAGAAATACCCCTTACATTCAGCCTGCTGCCAAAATGAGGCAGCTGAGATTTAAATGGCAAGATTCTCTGATCTTTTTCCTCTATTTTCTACTTCGTACATTTTATTTTTGGCCAACCTGATACGATTTTTGCAACTTTGCAGATCATAAGTACATAATTAAATGCTGTCCTTCCATGGACATTGTTGTGTTGACTTCCATTATAAATTAGAGAAAAACTTTAGAATTACCCGTTTCTTCTTTATGTTACTCGAAATTTATTGGAATATTTCTAGCTATATGTGATTAATAAAACCTCACAAGAGGCTTACATGATGTAGAGCACTGCATGACGCATTTTTAGGTCACAACATACCTGACAGCACTGTTGTCTTGTTTGCTTAAAACATCTTGGGGACTTTCAGAAAGGACATAAGAGTGCATTCCACTACTTGATTACTATTGGTTTTTGTGATTTGTAAATCACACTTTCTGGCTTTCCATTTGCTGGCTTTATTTGCTTTAGGCTCTCCAGGTTCAGTTTGTCCCTCCCGTTGCCTAAACCATGTTTTCAGTATTCTTCCATGGAATCACATTCTGTTAACAGGCCTTTAAATCTTGTTCTTATCTTATCAAATTTGTTGTGCATTCAAAGATGGAGGTCAAATGTCAGGTGCTATCTTCCTAGAGTTCTTGTTTACTTTTGTTTCTCTGACTTTAAAGTGAGAGGATTTATGTGACAATCTTGCTGGATACTGGGTGCAAGAAATAATTTTTGTTCTAGCACACAACAACATTTAAATGAACTGTGTAAATATTTCAGCATATATTAGAATTATGAATGCACAAATGAAGCATATGTTTTATTTCTGAAGTGTGTTGGAAACAAATATTTTGATATTATCAAAATGAATCATTAAACTAGGTGATGCAATTTCCACACATTTTCATCTGTGCACTGTTTGAAATTGGGTCTCTAGTTGGCAGAGGTATGCACTCTATCCAAGTGGGGACAACAATCCAAGTCAAGGTAAGTCACAACACAACCTAAATTATCCTATGCTCACCGTCCGGTAGCTTGGCACAGAGCAGGCAGGCTTAACTTAGAAGGCAATGTTTGAAGTATTTGTGCAATAACTCACACAGTAACACAGCAAAATGTACTCCACACCAGTTTAGAAAACTAGATATTATTTATCTGTTTCAAACAAGACCAAAATGATAAAAATCTAGTAGGCACAGGTCAGGATATCACTTTTTAAAGGTTTAGATGAATCTTAATCCATAGGAATCAATTGTTGTATCTTTTTAACACAAGGTACCTGGGATGTGTCAAAAAATAACAATGCAGAGGGCCGCAGTGAAGGAGATGTGTCGAAAAGTGAAGCAATGCGTAATTTTTGCAGTGTGGCAGAAGTGATACATCGATTTCTTCCTCATAGGCAAGGTAATGCGTCAATTTCTGGGTGCACAGCCTTGGTTCCTCACTGTGGTGCAGGGAAATTTGATGCCCAGAGATGATGCATTGGAAAACGAAAACGCGCTGTGGTGATGAAGCCAGCGATGTATTGATCTGGCAGGTGATGCAGTGATTTTTCAGTGGCAAGACAAGCACTGCATCGATTCCGCAGGCGTTGCATTGTATTTTGCAGCCATTTCATTGGTTTTCTAGCACAGTGGATTTTCTCCCTCAGATGAAATCTTTGATGGCCCTGAGACTTCCTAACAGGAGGCAAACTCAGCCCAAGCCCCTGGAGATTCCTTGTGGGGGAGGGCGGCAAAGTCAGGGGCAGTAGGGCAACAAGCAGGAGAGCAGTCCTTCCAGAAAACCAGTCCAGATGAGTTCTTCATGGCAGTCCCTCTGACAGAGTCCAGTTGTTAGTCCAGAAGTGTCTGATTTTAGGGGTTTACAGATCCAGTATAAGTGCCCAAATGTGCCTTTGAAGTGGAGGAGACTTCAAAGAGTTGTTTTGAAGTGCACAAGTTCCCCTTTCAACCCATTCCTGTCTGACAGGTGATCTGTGGGGGGGGTGACAAGTCCTTTGTGTGAGATCAGGCCACTAGCCTTTGAAGTGTAAATGAGAGCCCCTCCACCCTTCCTGTCCAGGAAGACGCATCAGTATGCAGATGAATGCAGATGCAGCTGAGTGTCCTGTGTTTATGGCAGTCTGGGTGGAATGCAGAAGGGAAGGTGTAAACCAGCACAGCCCAGATGTCAGAGCAGGGTCATGACTGATTTGCATATGGCTGGGTCCAAACTGGGGTGGCATGGTGAGAAAAAGAACAATGGATTAAACCCAGATCTGTGACTGGGGGTGATTTTTTGCATTGTTCAGCATTCTGTCCACCATCCTTTTGTGTTGCAGCAGATGTGGATTGGAGGCAGGCTGTAAGGCCCAGAGAGCAGTAAGTGCAGAGAAATGCTTCTTTCCAAAATTGGCATTTCTAAAATAGTAATGTTAAATCAAGCTTCTCCAGTAAGCAGCATTTCTCACTACCATTTCAGATGTGACAATGCCACTCCTTTCAGACCAGAAAATACCCCTTAAAAGTTTATAAGGGAGTTTCCAATGCTAGCCTATGAGAGGAGCAGGCTTCACAATAGTGAACAAACAAGTTACTAGTATATGACCTGCCTTTTACTTGCATTGCATCCTGCCCTATGGGCTACCTAGGGCCTTCCCTGGGGGTGACATATGTCATAAAAGGGGAATTTCATGCTTGGTAAGTAGTTTTAAATGCCAAGTCAAAGTGACAGTGAAACTGCACACAAAGGCCTGGTAATGGCAGACCTGATACATTGTTAAGGGGCTACTTATGTGGGTGGCACAATCAGTGCTTCATGCCCACTAGTGGCATTTAATCTACAGGTCCCTGGGCACATATAGTGCACATTACTAGGGACTTACAGGTAAATTAAATATGCCAATTGGGTAGGAGCCAACGTTACTATGTTTAGGGGAGAGAGCCCGAGCTCTGATTAGCAGTGGTAAAGTGTGCAGCGTCCTAAAAACAGCAAAACAAAAATCTGAAAAATGGAGGCAAAAGGTTTGGGAAAGACCACCCTCCGGCTGTCAGGTCTAACATGCAATGTAGAGTTTTATTAGTAAAACTGTATGTCTGTGCAAATGTATTGTTCATTTTACTTGAAAATGTGTAGTATGTAACAGCATTGTGCTACCACACCATGAATACCTCACTTGACACCACTCTACTCTGCACCACTCCACACCACTACACTCTACTCTGCAACACTTCATTTTACACCTCTCTATGCCACTGTACTTTGCAACACTCTACTCTGCACACTGCACTCTACACCACATCATGCTACACCTGTGTACTCTACCTTGTACCTCTCTACTACATGACAATATACTCCCCCCTGCTCTACTCTGCACTATTTCACTCTTCACCACTGCACTCTACACCATTCTAGTCTAGGCCACAACAATCCACTCTGCACATCTCCATTTTACCCCACTGTACTCTACGCCACTCTATAACACTGCATTCTATGCCTCTGCACTCTATGCAAACACACTCTAGACCAATGCATTTTACTCTGTAACACTCAACTCCATGCTCCTCCACTTTATGCCAATCCACTGTAAGCCATTTACTCTGCACCACTGCACCCTATGCTACTGCACTCTACAACACTTTACGCCATTACACTATCTGCCACTCTATGCAACTGCACCACTTTATCCTGCACCTTTCTGTGCCACTTCACTCTACTCTGAAACAATCTACTCTTCATCACTGTACTGTACGTCACTCTCCTCCACTCTGCTTCACTCCACTCTATGCCACTGCGCTTTACGCTACTCTGCTCTTAACTACTGCACTCTATGCCAGTGCACTCTACACAACTTCACTGTGTCACTGCACTCTATGCCACTGAACTCTACTTTGCATCACTGTACTCTATCCAACTGCTCTCTGTGCCACTCTACTCCACTCTACACCATGGCACTGTGACGCTCTATTCTGCAACACTGCATTCTCTGCCACTGAACTCTATGCCACTCTGATCTGCACTACTCCACTCTACACCACTGCACTTTATGCCAATCCTCTCTATGGCATTATACTCTGCACCACTCTATGCTACTCTACTCTGCACCACTCTACACCACTGCACTCTGTCACTCAACTCTACTCTGTGCCACTGCCCTCTGCATCATTTAACTCTATGCCACTGCACTCTCTGCCACTCTACTGTACTCTACACCACTCCACTCTGTGCTACTTCACTCTGCATCACTAACTCAGCAGCACTCCACTCTACCATGCATCACCCTAATCCATGCCACTACTTTCTACAATGCTGCATTGTAAGCCAGTCAATTCAATGCACTCAACACCTATGCACTTTATGCCACTATACTCTGCAACACTCTATGCCAATGCACTCTAAACCAGACTACTCTATGCCACTCCAGTGTATGCCACTCTAAGCGACTCAATACTATGCCACTTCAGTACATGACACTCTCTGCCACTCCACTTTATAATACTACTCCATTCTTCACCATTCCACTCAATTACACTCCACGCCACTCTTCTCTTTGTCACTAACTTGTAGCCATGCTTAACAACAGTCACGCTGGTGAACAACATGTCTAAAACACATTGGCAAAGCCAAAGCTCTTGCATAGGCGATACCTTTTGGCTTTGCCAGTGATTGTTCTCTGTTTCCATCTCACTACCCTCTACCTTGCTCTGCCTTTACCCTCCTGTCGTGCACCTCCTTTCCTATTCGGATAGTAAATATGTCACTGTGCAGACAAGTACAAAGACTGAATATACTCCATTCCCTCTTTCTTCTTGAGGGATGGAACAACACCATTTTGCACTTGGAGATCTTGAATTGATGATAAAAGGGCTTTTCTTGACATAGAGGCCACAGGGTTCTCTTAAAACCTGAGTCATGAGAGAGAGACAGACAGAGTGATCTGATATTCCTGACTATCTACATCACCAAAGAACTGGAATTCTATTCCTTCCAAGTTTCCTTGAGGAAATGGATCAGACCTCCGACCAGCACGTGGGGCCAGTCTGGATACAGTTAGGATTTCTGCTGATTTTCAGGAGGAATCTGCTTCTGTTTTTCTGAAAACTTGTTCAGGAATCCTTTTCCTATCGATTAACAGGAGGATTGTGGCTGCTATCTTCATGATGGCAGTTTGAATGCTTTCTGCCTCAATGAAGCCAATGGAGGTGAACCAGGCATTTGTTTTCTCTCTTTTGAAGAGCATACGCATCTTGCATTCTAGCTCCTGGACAAATAGACACAAACTCTCATAATCATTCTCAACAATGACGATTCTGTTGAATTTAAGATATAAATTACATCGTGAATCTATTGATGCTCCTGCTGCTAAAGGGATTGTCCTAAAATAAATGTCAGACAAACACAGAATCTTTCCTTCAACCTTCAAACAGTACAGATCATTCAGCCCCTTATTCCGCTGTAAAATGTTCTTAAAGTCAGTGATTAGTGACTGAGCAGTGCAAACACCATAGAGCGCTGCTATGTAAACGAGATAAGTACCGGCATAAACGTTCTTAAGTCTCAATCAGTCATTGTAACTCAAAGATCCTTAATAATTGCTTCTTCAATTATTGATGTCCTACCATTCAACTGCCAATCATTGAATTCCCTGGCACTGAACTCAATGTACATGATTTCCTGTCAATCAATAGATACAAACATTGCATAAATGTAGACAAACAGATTTTGTCTCAGCCCTTCTGTTATACCTGACAGTGTCTTAGAGTGGCCACCCCTAACTTTTTGCCTTCCTCCCTCTACTTTTTAGATACTGTTTTTGCTGGTTTTAAGACTGTGCGCACTTTACCACAGCCAACCAGTGCTAAAGTGCATATGCTCTCTCCCTTTAAACATGTTAACATTGGATCAGACCCAATTGGATTGTTTAATTTACTCATTAGTCCCTAGTAAAGTGCACTACATGTGCCCAGGACCTGTAGAGTAAATGCTACTAGTGGGCCTGCAGCACTGATTGTGCCACCCACTTAAGTAGCTCCTTAACCTTGTCTGAGGCCTGCCATTGCAAGGCCTGTGTGTGTGCAGTTTCACTGCCAATTCGACTTGGCATTTAAAAGTACTTGCCAATCCGAAAACTCCCATTTTTCTACATATAAGTCACCCCCAAGGTATGCCCTAGGTAACCCACAGGGCAGGGTGCTGTGTAGGCAAAAGGCAGGACATGTACCTATGTAGTTTACATGTCATAGTAGTGTAAAACTCCTAGATTCGTTTTTACACTGCTGTGAGGCCTGCTCCCTCCATAGGCTAACATTGGGGCTACCCTCATATACTGTTTGAGTGGTAGCTGCTGATCTGAAAGGATTAGGAAGGTCATATTTAGTATGGCCAGAATGGTGTTACAAAACTCTGCTGACTGGCGAAGCTGGATTTAATTTTACTATTTTAGAAATGCCACTTTTAGAAAGTGAGCATTTCTCTGCACTTAAATCCTTCTGTGCCTTACAATCCACGTCTGGCTGGGTTCATTTGACAGCTCCCTTGTGCATTCACTCATATACACCCCAAACACAGGATACTCAGCCACACTTGCATACATCTGCATTTTGAATGGGTCCTCCTGGGCTGGGAGGGTGGAGTGCCTGACACTTGCATGTCAAAGGACAGTAGCCTTTCCTCAGACAAAGGACTGCCACACCCCCTACCGGGAACCTGGCAGACAGGATTGAACTGAAAGGGAACCTTGTGCACTTCTAAGCCACTCTTTGAAGTCTCACCCACTTCAAAGACACATTTGAGTATTTAAACAGGGCCTCTGCCCCTCCCAACTCAGGCACTTCCTGGAGAAGAGAACCTGAAACAGAACCTGCATCCTGCCAAGAAGACCTGCTTGGCTGCCCAAAGGACTCACCTGACTGCTTTCTGTGAAGGACTGCTGCCTTGCTGTTGCCCTGCTGTCTCTGGCTGTGGTGAGAAGTGCTCTCCAAGGGCTTGGCCAGAGCTTGCCTCCTGTTCCCTGAAGTCTCAGGACCAAAAAGACTACATCTCTACAAGAAGGACTCCTTGTGCGGTGAAAATCGATGCACAACCTGCCAGAAACAACGCACAGCCAGCATCGCAGTGAAAAATTCACCGCACGCTGAACCAGAACAACGCAGCCCGACTTCACAAAAAAAAGATTGACGCAGCACCAGCGTAGTGACCGGAAATTCGATGCACAGCCCACTGGATCGACACACAGCCGAGCCGGAACAACGCAGCCCGAATTCCAGGAAGGAATCGACGCAGCACGTGCCGTGCAGTCGAAATTTCAATGCAACGCCCACCGGATTGAAGCAGCCCCTGTCACTTTGTCCTGTCAGTGCCGGAAATCCACACATCGTCCCCGGGGCGTCCAAAAACCCGCAACCCGAAGAGGATCCACGGCCGAGCGCCGGAAATCATTGCACAGCCATCCCTGCATGAAAACTAAATGACACATTGCCATGTGCAGCCCGAGAAATCAATGCACACCTCCCTGTTTTCCACGCATCTCCTCCTCTGCGGTTCTTTGCGGAGATTTCGAACGCAAACCAGGTACTTTGTGCTTGAAAGAGACATTTATTGTTTTTCAAAGACTAAAAACACTTTATATCACCTTTACAGTGACATCTCAACATATTGCATTTTAATCATTTGACCTGCATTTTATCAAATAACTATTATAAAATTTTCTAAACACTGTGTGGTGTGTTTTTGTGGTGCTATACCGTTTTATTGCATGATTTATTGCACAAGTACTTTACACATGATCTTCTAAGTTAAGCCTGACTGCTCAGTGCCAAGCTACTAGAGGGTGGGCACAGGATAATTTGGATTGTGTGTGACTTACCCTGACTAGAGTGAGGGTCCTTGCTTGGACAGGGGGTAACCTGACTGCCAACCAAAGACCCCATTTCTAACACCTTCTATTCCCTTAACACAGCCCTCACGAACATGAAGGTGAATGTGAAGACATGTTGGAGGAAAGCACTAGAATGTATGCATCTCAGAGTCCTTAAAAGTACTTGGGGCAAGATTTACTAAAAAGTGGCGCGTCGCGGTTCTGCACCAAAATTTGCAGCGCTGTGTCACTTTAGAAATGCAGGGATGCGCAGTATTTACTAAAATATGGCGCACCCTTGTGTCTCCCTCTACACCGGCGCTAAATTGAGCTACCAGTGCCAATGCAGGCATCCTTGCACCGTAGTGCAAGGTTGTCTGAATTGAGGGGATTGATTGTTCATGTGGAGGAAGGGGTCGCTTCCTGCACATAAACAATCTATAATAGTAATTTAGCACTTCTATGTGTACTGCATAATGTTGCACACATAGAAGTACCAAATCGTAATTTTTGAATGATTGTTTGTGTTGGCAGGAAGGGACACCTTCTTGCCCATAAACAATTATTCACAGCCTTTTGCTCTTTCTATGTGTGCTGCTGGATGCAGCACACATGGAAAAAACAAACATGAGGAGGAATAAAAGTATTCCTCCTCATTGTGCCATGCTAACGCCACCCCTGGGGTAGCGTTAGTGTTTGGCTCGGCCACAGATTTACACCTTCTTGTAAATCTGGGGCAGCTTCAAAAGCAATAAGTGTTGCAGTAGAAAGCCCACAGCAACACCCATTGCATGCCTCTCTCACACGCAGAAAACTGCTTCGGAGGAGCCCATAGTTACAAGGTGGCATTAAGCCACAAAAAGTGGCTTAGTGCCACCTTGTAAATGTGGCGCACTGCACAGCACCACCGAAGCATCACCAATAGTGATAGTCCGGTGCTGCTTGGGCCTTGTAAGTAAATCTGATCCTTGGTTCCTCAGAAACAGGAAATCACATGTATAACAGGATGCAAGTCTTCTCCTATATATTTATTCTTTTGATCATTTGTCGAACCTTCAGCTTCTTTTTTCCGCCAATGAGCCCTCTAAGAAAGAACTAATGTTCTGTTTAATTATGTGAGGGCTAAAGACCAGGCTTCTTTATCAGGGCTGCCATGGTTTCAAGCAGTGTTTGCCTAAAATATCGGAGAAAAAATACCATTTGAACAAAACTTTGTGTCAAGAATACTCAGGACAAAAAATATTGTGAAGGTAATTTTCTATGGGTAGGCAAACTTTAACTATATTTACCTCCACATTTATTACCTTGACAATATATATATATATATATATATATATATATATATATATATATATATATATCTTTAAGGTATGTGGAGTAACGAATAGCAAATCTATACATACATTATTGCACTTACCTTCCCGATATTTTGGTCCTCAATATTTTTAACACAATATTCTGTCCACACAATCGTTATTTCGTTGATATTCTGTCAGACAACCATTTTAAACACAGTCTTTAATTTATCATCAATCACTTTAACTGGACTGAAACACATTTTATTCTGAGGGGATGTAGATCTAGAATGGAAAGAGTCAGAAGAGGATGACGCGACCTCTGATGTTGCATTGTCCCTTCATGCTTTCCCATTGAAATGCTGCCCAAAATTGACAATACTACCAAGAATAAATAAATGCTCACAGCAATCAACAAGTTTTGAGGATAAGAACTTCTAAATGTTAAGCTTTACCAAAAATGAAAGTATAATGAAATACTGAAATGAAAGTGTATACATGTGTGATCAAACTTTCTCATCTTTCATATGCTGCTATGTTGCTCCCAATGTTCTTTCTTAAAGAAACAAACACACTCTGTCCCAGCCACCTAAAAATGAGCATGAGCCAGCTGTGATCCAAAAATGTGAAGAATACCTCTCCACAATTCTTAAGCATAAACAGTATAAACCAGCTCTCTTCCCAAACCCAGCAAGGGCGGACCAATGAAGTTGCTGTCTAACAAGGATCAATTTTGTCACCTGTATTTTTAAGATGCATTTATTGCTATCCTCTTTCCCCAGGTCAAGAAAGGGGAAGCTTAGGATGGACTATGGATGGTCCAAGCCCAAGAGGCACCACTTTCAAATCCTGAAAACTTTCATCAGTATGAGACATTAAACATTAAAAAAAAATGGGTGATACTGAGAATGATAGCTCCTTTACATCACCAAAGTTGTCAGATGGGTCTTTCAGTTCAGCATTTCTTGGAAGTTCTTGTCTCATTGAGGTGGGATTTGTCTCCCTACTAATGACTCTACGAAGGATGTAGAATGTGGAGGTCATGAAGAATGATCAGTTGAGTCTCTCTCAATATTAAGCCACTGTGATGTTGAGCAAGTTCACTATGGACATGCCTGAGTGCTTTGAGATTTGTAATGCTGCTCCTTCTAGAGGTTTACATTCAAGATATCTCCATCTTTGTGTCTTCAATAGGTCAGCCACAATACAGACGGTCATTCAGTAATGCACAGGTGATATCTCACTACCCTAAATCACATGTTTTTTCTGTCTAACAAATAACAATTGATTTTTTCAGTTATTTACAGGTTGTCAAAATGCAGACAGGGAATTTGATGACAAAGTCAGACGATATTTTTTTTCTATGACGGAACAGTGAAGATTCTGGCCATGCAAGCTTGCAAGAAAAGTACCCAGCTTTCTATCTGCAATAGCATCTTTGCCAAGGGGTTTCCTAAGATGAGGCGTGGCTATGGTTTTGGTGACTGTCCCCAGTGTCGTGTTACATGTCTTATTCAGTATCCCAGCAGTTTCGATGACAGTGCAGCATAGCAGGAAAGTAGTATGAGAACGGTCCCATTGCATTTGCCAACCAAACCCATATGTCCTTTATTGATCAATTTATTCTACCCTTCATTGCACTTCAGATGACTCACAGTCATCATCATATCTCTGCCCTCCATTACTGTTGGCTTGACTATTGGCTTTTCTAACAACGTCAACTAGCAAAATGCCCATAGTGATATATCAGATGGAAGAGAAGATACTGCGAACTGAACTGTAGTCATGTACTGCAGTTGCATTTTTAAAAAAACAAAAAGAAGGAGGTGTACCTGGCATCTAAAATCTGTAATGCTTTTTCTAGCCGCACAGACCACCAGTGCAATGTCCAGCACTGGTGCACCAGACGACACAGCAGAAGCTAAAGGGAAGAGGCTCTGCAGTGGACGGGATGGCCAGTGGTAAGTCACATTGTTTGGCTATTGAAAATTAATAAAATACTCACTGTATTTGTTAAGCGAGGCAGATCTCATCCATCATCATCCATAACCCCCCACCCATGTCATTTCATGACCCATGGGCCATGACCCCACTTAACTGCAGCAAGGTTCAATTCAGCACTGCAGTGCTGGCTGTGCAATGTGCGTCTGCTTCTGTTTATGTGGCATTTACAAAACTTTAAATGGATTGCAAATCAAAACGAAAACCAGGTGTCATACCCTTCTGTTCCAGTGCTCACTCAGTCACCTCCTAATACCACAATCCTTCATTCGTTCCTAAGTTCTGCCCAGCCTACCAAAAAAAAATAAAAAAAATTGGCATGTGCCACATGTTACGGGACAAGTGGTTCATATGACTTCCATAATGGATGCATAACTGTTCAAATTCTTTCCCTTTTGGCATTCATCAACTTTCAGTTTCAACTAAAGTGACTGACTAAGCCTAAGCTTAGCCACATCATCAGTGAACCCCCTACTTTCCTATAGCAAAAGCAAAACCTCCACCGTACCTACCTGGCCTTTGCCCTGTACCTTACCCTGCTGCAGCAGACTAAGTCAAATTTCTTCCCCTTACTGTCAAGTGAATTTGAGGGCGAAGTCAGTAAGTAAAGTGGGATTAAGTATCTGTGATTTTGTGTTGTGTTTTGCAAATGGGATACTCAACAAATGTGTCTAATAAAATTTATATATCCAGTTCCTTTCCCTGTACTGCAGTGCATGTTTTTTCTCACTGTCTGCTTACGGCAGACAGGATATCTATTATCTGCATGTTATACATGATGTGAGTGACATATTATTCATCTGCCTCTTTAGAGTCAGGGTAGAATTAAAAGGCGTTTGGAGAAGAGCAGAGCCATTTTTTGTCCCTGGTAGCTGCCCCATCTGCAGAGAGTAGCAAATGTGTACCCTATGCACTAGCTAGCACACCTCCAGTCATTTAGCACAACAGGAATAGAATGATTGAACTCTAAAGTGAATGATGTCTTACTCAATAATCAGAGTTATATTTCTTTTTCCAACACAGAGTGTGTGTGTGGTTTACTTTTTTAAAGAAATCCTTTACAAGAAAAAAAAATCACTCTGTGTTTTAATCTTATACTGACTCCTTTCAGCCAGTCAGTGTGTTTATGTGAGGCATGTGTTGGTAAAATTATGGTGGTCATTACAACCCTGGCGGACGGTGTTAAAGCGGCTGTAAAAATTTAGCAATTACGACCGTGGCGGAAACCACCAACAAAGACAGCCACTTTAACACTCAGACCACCATTGCGGTACAAACAAACAGCTCGGCGGTCACCGCCAACAGACAGGCGGAAGACAATGTACCGCCCACACTATTATGACAGGCCAATCCGCCACCTTTTCCGGGGCGGATTCACCGCGGATAAAAACACAGCGGAAACTGGCATTTCGAAGGAAAAACACTCACCTCTACACACTCCACGAGGAACGACGACACCATGGAGCCGGAACTCCATATTCTTGCTGCGCTAGTCTTCCTGCTCCTGTACCAGGAGCACCAATGCCGGCGGTGAAGAATACGGTGAATACTGCACCTACGACATAGGGGAGGCAAAAAACAGGGACACACACACGCAACCCCCCAACCCCCACTCCCACCCTCACCCACTACAACACACACACCAATGCATATCCAAACATTACAGTAACACCCCCTAACCCCCCCGGAAGAATGCAAATACAAAAGGAAATGAGTGTAACCATTGTAATATATCAAAATTCAGTTAGCAAATATATACATATATACACTATTAACAAAATATACACCACGATTAGTAGTCCAGGTATTGCACCATTCGTAGTCCGTGGACCACTGGGCCCAAAATGTATGGGCGAGGCCCACACAAGATACCCGAACATGACGGAGAGAACACTGCTGGGGCATCAGGTAGAAATGCAACAGGCACCTCAGGGGGAAGGGAAGGGGGGGGGAACCTCAGCCGGATGAGTGCACGACGCCAGATCCACGAGGGGGCTCCCTGCCCATTGATGTATCCTGGGGAGTGCAAAGCCACTGTCTCTCAAGTCTCTACAGTGGGTGGGTTGCCTACTGTACCATCCTGGGGAGTGCAAAGCCACAGTCTCTCAAGTCTCTACAGTGGGTGGGTTGCCCACTGTACCATCCTGGGGAGTGCAAAGCCACAGTCTCTCAAGTCTCTACAGTGGGTGGGTTGCCCACTGTACCATCCTGGGGAGTGCAAAGCCACAGTCTCTCAAGTCTCTACAGTGGATGGGTTGCCCACTTTACCATCCTGGGGAGTGCAAAGCCACAGTCTCTCAAGTCTCTCCAGTGGGTGGTTTGCCCACTGTACCATCCTGGGGAGTACAAAGCCACAGTCTCTCAAGTTTCTCCAGTGGGTGGTTTGCCCACTTTACCATCCTGGGGAGTGCAAAGCCACAGTCTCTCAAGTCTCTCCAGTGGGTGGTTTGCCCACTGTACCATCCTGGGGAGTGCAAAGCCACAGTCTCTCAAGTGGATAACAGTGGGTGGGTTGCCCACTTTACCATCCTGGGCAGTGCAAAGCCACAGTCTCTCAAGTCTCTCCAGTGGGTGGTTTGCCCACTGTACCATCCTGGGGAGTGCAAAGCCACAGTCTCTCAAGTCTCTACAGTGGGTGGTTTGCCCACTTTACCATCCTGGGGAGTGGAAAGCCACAGTCTCTCAAGTCTCTACAGTGGGTGGTTTGCCCACTGTACCATCCTGGGGAGTGCAAAGCCACAGTCTCTCAAGTGGATAACAGTCTCCACTGGTTCTGGAGGGGGACTGGTGCCCAGAGTGCTTCATCCTGTGCAGGACAGATGGAGTGGATGCATGTCTCCACTGGTTCTGGAGGGGGACTGGTGCCCAAAGTGCTTCATCCTGTGCAGGACAGATGGAGTGGATGCATGTCTCCACTGGTTCTGGAGGAGGACTGGTGCCCAGAGTGCTTCATCCTGTTAAGGACACAGGTAGTGGATGCATGTCTCCACTGGTTCTGGAGGGGGACTGGTGCCCAGAGTGCTTCATCCTGTTAAGGACAGACAGAGTGGATGCATGTCTCCACTGGTTCTGGAGGGGGACTGGTGCCCAGAGTGCTTCATCCTGTTAAGGACACAGGTAGTGGATGCATGTCTCCACTGGTTCTGGAGGGGGCATGGTGCCCAGAGTGCTTCATCCTGTGCAGGACAGACGGAGTGGATGCATGTCTTCACTGGTTCTGGAGGGGGACTGGTGCCCAGAGTGCTTCATCCTGTGCAGGACAGACGGAGTGGATGCATGTCTCCACTGGTTCTGGAGGGGGACTGGTGCCCAGAGTGTATCACTCACCCCGT
Source organism: Pleurodeles waltl (assembly GCF_031143425.1). Taxonomy (NCBI): domain Eukaryota; kingdom Metazoa; phylum Chordata; class Amphibia; order Caudata; family Salamandridae; genus Pleurodeles; species Pleurodeles waltl. The sequence goes on along the minus strand of NC_090446.1, from coordinate 1,156,994,969 downwards.
GACGGTCACAGTTGCGTCACTGCCCCTGCCGCTCATGGGCTAGCGGTGCTTGCGTTGGCGGTGCTTGAGTTGGCGGTGCTTGAGTTGGCGGTGCTTGCCCTGTTCAGCAGTGCTTGACTCGGCGGTCCTTGCCCTGTTCAGCGGTGCTTGACTTGGTGGTCCTTGCCCTGTTAAGCAGTGCTTGAGTTGGCGGTCCTTGCCCTGTTCAGCGGTGTTTGACTTGGCGGTCCTTGCCCTGTTCAGCGTTCCTTGCCCTGTTCAGCGGTGCTTGACTTGGCGGTCCTTGCCCTGTTCAGCGGTGCTTGCCCTGTTAAGCGGTTCCTGAGTTGGCGGTCCTTGGCCTGTTCAGCGGTGCTTGACTTGGCGGTCCTTGCCCTGTTTAGCGGTCGTTGCCCTTTTCAGCGGTGCTTGACCTGGCGGTCCTTGCCCTGTTCAGCGGTGCTTGCCCAGTTCAGCGGGGCATGCCCTGCTCAGCGGGGCTTGCCCTGTTAAGCGGTGCTTGAGTTGGCGGTCCTTGCCCTGTTCAGCGGTGCTTGACTTGGCGGTCCTTGCCCTGTTAAGCGGTGAATGAGTTGGCGGTCCTTGCCCTGTTCAGCGGTGCTTGACTTGGCGGGGCTTGCCCTGTTCAGCGGGGCTTGCCCTGTTCAGCGGGGCTTGCCCTGTTAAGCGGTGCTTGAGTTGGCGGTCCTTGCCCTGTTCAGCGGTGCTTGACTTGGCAGTACTTGCCCTGTTCAGCGGTGCTTGACTTGGCGGTCCTTGCCCTGTTCAGCGGTGCTTGCCCTGTTAAGTGGTGCTTGAGTTGGCGGTCCTTGCCCTGTTCAGCGGTGCTTGATTTGGCGGTCCTTGCCCTGTTAAGCGGTGCTTGAGTTGGCGGTCCTTGCTCTGTTCAGCGGTGCTTAACTTGGCGGTCCTTGCCCTGTTCAGCGGTGCTTGACTTGGCGGTCCTTGCCCTGTTCAGCGGTGCTTGACTTGGCGGTCCTTGCCCTGTTAAGTGGTGCTTGAGTTGGCGGATCTTGCCCTGTTCAGCGGTGCTTGACTAGGCGGTCCTTGCCCTGTTCAGCGGTGCATGACTTGGCGGTCCCTGCCCTGTTCAGCGGTGCTTGACTTGGCGATCTTTCATTGCCCAGCTGGGCTGGGGCTGGCGGTCCTTCATTGCCCAGCTGGGCTGGGGCTGGCGGGGCCCTCCTGGCCAGCTGGGCTGGGGCTGGCAGGGCCCTCCTGGCCAGCTGGGCTGTGGCTGGTGGGGTCCTCCTGGGCAGCTGGGCTGTGGCTGGCAGGGCCCTCCTGGGCAGCTGTCCTGGGCAGCTGGGCTGTGGCTGGAGGGGCCCTCCTGGGTAGCTGGGCTGTAGCTGGCGGGGTCCTCATGGACAGCGACGATGGGGCTTGCAGTGGCGTCCTGGGAAGCGACGATGGGGCTGGCAGGGCCCTCCTGGGCAGCGACGATGGGGCTGGCAGTGGCATCCTGGCCAGCGGGGATGATGGCGGTCTTCTCCGCCGTGCTGCTCCTTCCAGACTTTGCGGGTTTCTTCTGCCCCTTCCCCACCTTGGGAGGAGTCACAGCTGAGTCCACACTCCCCCCGGAACCCCTGGGAGCGGCTTGGGTGGCTGGAGTCTTCCCCCTCTCCCGCCGGGGACAGACCAACTTCTGGTGCTTCACAGGGGGGGGGGACTGGTTGTGCTCTGGCTCCGTGATACACTGGCTGGCCTGGTGGCCGGTGCACTCCACATACCTGTGACAACAGGCACCACTGGTCCCGGAGATTTTGTGGCTGAGGTGCTATACGGGACCTATGAGTTGGACGGGGGTGGTGGGAAATAGGTTAAGGGTGGACAGGAAAAGTTGTTTGGAGACACTGGGACGGATAGCTGGAGGGGGTTTGGGAGAGTTGGAAGAGGTGGTGGTTGTCGGAGGTGTAACATTTGTGGCTTTGGGTGCAGGCGCTGGAGGCTGTTGTGAGGTGGATGTATGTTGGGTGGGTGTGTGCCTGCGTTTGTGTATCTTGGGAGGGGTGTCACAGACACACTGGGAGTGGACACAAGGAACGTGTGATTGGTAGTGGGGGTGGTGACTGCACGTGAGCGGGGTGTGGTGGTGGGTGTGCTGGTGCGGGACGTAGTGGCTGTAGTGGTAGTGCATTCAGGTGTGAATGTAGCGAGACTGGGAGGGAGGAGGGAGACGAGGAGGAGGGGGACACAGTGGAGGCAGTGGATGTTGGTGTGTCTGTATGTGTGTGATGCTTGCGTGAGTGCCTGTGGGATGTGTGGTGCTTATGTTTGCCTGAGCTTCCCTTGTGTGGTGAGGTGTGTGCAGGCTGGTCTGATGGTGTGCTTGGAATAGGCAGAGGTACAGGGGATTGGGTCTGGATGGAGGAAGTTGGAGGGGGGAGGCTAGACACAGGGACAATGGCTGCCATCAGTGCTGAGGCCAGAGTTTGAAAGGTTCGATGAAGGGCAGCCTGGCCAGAATGAATGCCCTCCAGGAATGCATTGGTTTGTTGCAACTCCCTTTCTACACCCTGGGTGGCATTCAAAATGGTAGACTGCCCCACAGTGAGGGACCTGAGGAGGTCAATGGCCTCCTCACTGAGGGCAGCAGAGGTGACAGGGGCAGGGGCTGAGGTGCCTGGGGCGAAGGTGATGCCCACCCTCCTGGGTGAGCGGGCACGGGGCACACGCTGAGGGGCTGCTGGGAGGGCGGTGCTGGTAGGGGGGGGTGGCGGCTGTACCTGTAGTAGTGGGGGGCACAGATGTTGCCGCCACCACCAGGGAGCTCCCCTCGGAGGACGAGTCCGTGTCGCTGGTTTCAGCTCCTGTCACCGCCGTGGTGCTCCCCTCGCCCTCCGTCCCACTGGTGTATTCAGAGTCCGTAGTGTGGCCCTCCACGGCCATGTTGGACGCAGCTCCCTCGTGCTCTGGTGCCACTGCTCCTCCGCCTGATGATGCTAATGCACACAAGAACAGGGAGACCGAAAAAAAGGGGGAGGGGGGACAGAAGAAAGACAGGTTGAGTGCATGGCTTACCGCTACCGCTGGCGGACAAGACAGACACAGCAGCCCCCTGCACTACGTCGCGCTGTTGGGCTCTATAGTGCAATTCCTGGGAAATGGCCTACAAGGCTATGGACGACATCTGCACACATAGATGACACAGGTGCATGAATAGCTGTACTTGGCACTCTACAGAGGTGGGGTGGGGGGCCACAGGGCCATGCCTTACGAAGGGGCCTAGCCTACGGAACTCGCCGTGGCCTAGGGAAACCCACAGCCCTCCTCCCCCACCCAGACCCCTCAACTGCACGCAAAGTCAGCAGAATGAGAGTGTACTCACCCCCTTGTGTCTGCTGTGATGCCCTCAAGCGCCCATCCAACTCCGGGTAGGCCACTGCCAGGATCCGGAACATCAGGGGGGTCATGGTTCGACGGGCACCCCTCCCACGTTGGGAGGCCATCCCCAGCTGAGCCTCTGCCGTCTTCTTGCTACAGCGGCGAATGTCCTCCCATCTCTTCCGGCAGTGGGTGCTCCGTCTGTGGTGGACCACCAGGGTCCGCACGTCCTTGGTGATGGCACGCCATATATCCTTTTTCTGGTGGGTGCTGACCTACATGAAATGTACAGGGGAAGAAGAGAAGTCATTACCAACTGCGCCGTCAAAGTGAGTGGCCCCCATCCCTACCCTTGCCATGTGGCACATGCACCCACCGTCTTTCATGCACTCAGAACTCTGCCCCCTTCCTTCTTACAACCAGCCCTCTCCACACATGCATAGCCCATATAACATGCCCCCTGTATACTTACCTGTTGGTCTGGAGGACCGTAGAGTAGCGTGTACTGGGGGAGGACCCCGTCGACGAGCTTCTCCAACTCCTCCGATGTGAAGGCAGGGGCCCTGTCCCCAGACGCACGAGCCATTGTCTCTTCCAGACCGAGGTCACAGCAGCACTTGCAGTGTAGGTCATCTCCTGTCGAAGATCAGGTATTGAGTGATTCAACAGATAGAAAATGGCGGTCACGTCTGCGGCGGTCACGTCCACGGCGGTGCGTACCATCACCGCCGGCGTACATCGTCATTGGCTCCTGGTACCCATAGGGTCCAATGTTAACCAATGCAGCAGTGCGCCGCTGTCTTCGACCGCCTACCGCGACGGTGTACAACGCCAGCGCAGTTACCTCACATCCCATTGTCCCACTTTAGAGGTCAGGCAGCCGCAATTTCAGGGGCCCACATGGCCTAGTTACCAACTGCGTCACACATACCTAGGCCTACTCTCAACACACATACAGGCCAGATTTTGTGTATGAATCGTGTTCTGTGTAGACAGTGGGTACATACCTCTGACTTGGTTGACTCTCTGGTCGCTGTTGTCCTTCATAGGCACCGTCCGCTGGGACATGTGAGGAGATGGCGGAATCCTCCCGTGTACCGATCGCTGGTGGACCTGTCGACAATGGAGGAGCGACATTTGTTAATCACCTACAGGTTTGACCGTGCCACAATCCAGGAACTGTGTACCCAGTTGGAGCCAGACCTGATGTCAGCAATCCGCCATCCCACAGGAATCCCCCCTCAAGTGCAGGTGCTATCAGTGCTCCATTTCCTAGCAAGTGGGTCTTTTCAAACAACTGTGGCCATGGCATCAGGGATGTCCCAGCCTGTGTTTTCCAACGTATTGTCCAGAGTGTTGTCTGCCCTGCTGAAACACATGCAGAGCTACATCGTTTTCCCTCTGGTGGAGGAATTGCCTACAGTGAAAGGTGACTTCTATGCCCTTGGACATATCCCCAACATCATAGGTGCCATTGATGGGACCCATGTGGCTTTGGTCCCCCCCCACAGGAGTGAACAGGTGTACAGGAACCGGAAGAGTTATAATTCGATGAATGTACAGATGGTATGTTTGACCGACCAGTACATCTCCCATGTGAATGCCATGTTCCCTGGCTCAGTGCATGATGCCTACATCCTGCAGAATAGCCGCATCCCTTATGTGATGGGGCAACTCCAGAGGCACCGTGTGTGGCTATTAGGTGACTCTGGTTACCCCAACCTGTCATGGCTACTGACCCCAGTGAGGAATCCCAGGACCAGGGTAGAGGAACGCTACAATGAGGCCCATGGGCGTATTAGGAGGGTGATCGAGCGGACCTTCGGCATCCTGAAGGCCAGGTTCCGGTGCCTCCATATGACAGGTGGATCCCTTTTCTACTCACCAAAGAAGGTGTGTCAGATCATCGTGGCCTGCTGTATGCTTCACAACTTGGCTTTGCGACGACAGGTGCCTTTTTTGCAGGAGGATGGTCCAGATGGTGGTGTTGTGGCAGCTGTGGAGCCTGTGGACAGTGATGAGGAGGAAGCAGAGGAAGAAGACATTGACAACAGGACTCAGTCATCCAGCAATATTTCCAGTGAAACACAGGTGAGAATACATTCCTGCCTACTACAAGTACTTTTACACTTATGCCTCTATCCTGTCTGTCTATTTCACCCAGTGTATGGTCACTGAGTTGTCACTTTCCCTTACAGTTTCACAGGTGTGGGTCCCAACGTGTGTCATCTGCTTAGATTCCTCAGGGACTAGAGCTGTGTGACATAGGTATGTTGACATTACTATTTCCTGAAAATGTTGTCACTGTAATTGCAAATACACTATTTCAAAATCACAGACAGACTCCAGATCTTTTGGTGCTATAGGTGTGTTTATTTACATAAAATAATATTGGAGGGGGAAGTTAAATGGTGAGGGGTAATGACGGAGGAGTGTCCATGGCAGAGTCCAGTCTATTTGTCTCATAGGTGCATTGCCCATATGGGCAGAGGAAGTGGAGCTGGTGCAGTTTCAATATGGACAGGGTGACAAAGTGGGACAGTGGGTTGACAATCAGGGTGGTCTCATTTCTTGGCGGGGCCTTGGCATCGTGCTCTGTCTTGTTCCTGGATCTCAGGGACCGTTTGCGGGGTGGTTCTCCGTCTGCAGGGGGTGGGGTGCTGGTGTGGTGGTCCTGTGGCGGTGCCTCCTGTCCACTAGCGCCGGCAGAGGTGGTGGGCAGTTCATCGTCCATGCTAGTGTCAGGGGCCCCTTGTAGTACCACAGTGTCCCTCCTGGTGTTGAGTATTTCCTTCAGCACCCCTACGATGGTGCCCAGGGTGGAGCTGATGGTTCTGAGTTCCTCCCTGAACCCCAAATACTGTTCCTCCTGCATGCGCTGGGTCTCCTGAAACTTGGCCAGGACCGTTGCCATCGTCTCCTGGGAGTGGTGGTATGCTCCCATGATGGAGGAGAGGGCCTCGTGGAGAGTGGGTTCCCTTGGCCTGTCCGCCCCCTGTCGCACAGCAGCCCTCCCAGTTCCCCTGTGTTCCTGGGCCTCCGTCCCCTGGACCGTGTGCCCACTACCACTGCCCCCAAGTCCCTGTTGTTGTTGGGGTGGTGGGTTATCCTGGGTTCCCTGTAGTGGTGGACACACAGCTGATTGACGTGTCCTGGGGACGGAGGTATGGGCCCGCTGGGTGGGTGCTGTGCTGGTGTTACCAGAGGGGGGAAGATCTGTGGTGGCCTGTGCCTGTGTGAGGGGAACCGACTGTCCCGAGGCCCACGATGGTCCGGGCTGGTCATCTAGATCCAGTTGGACAGAGCTGCTGTCATCACTGTGGGCCTCTTCTGTGGATGGGGTGGAGATGTCTGGACCCTCCTGTCTGGTGACGTTGGGTAGTGGTCCTGCAGGGGTGGAAAAGCATGATTATTGCATTTGTGTGTGTCATGGTGTGCAATGGGTGGGTGAGCGTGTACCCCAGTGCTGGCATTCCTGTGTGGGGGCTTGTGTGATAATGGTTTAGGGGGATGTATGGGTACGTGCAGTGGGCATGCTTTAGTGATGGTTGTCCATGCTTTGTTGTTGCATGCAGGGCTTGGTGGTTTGTGATGTTGGGACATATGTGAGGAGTTGGGGTGCTGGGGGTGAGGGTGAGGGTGGGGGTATGTGATAGCATGCAGGTAGGGTGGGGGATGTAATAGTAAAGCTTTGACTTACCAGAGTCTATTCCTCCACCGACTCCTGCAAGGCCCTCAGGATGCAGAATCGCCAAGACCTGCTCCTCCCATGTTGTTAGTTGTGGGTGAGGAGGTGGGGGTCCGCCGCCAGTCCGCTGAACCGCCTGGTGGTGTCTTGAGACCATGGAATGCACCTTCCCCCGTAGGTCGTTCCACCTCTTCCTGATGTCGTCCCGATTTCTTGGGTGCTGTCCCACTGCGTTGACCCTCTCGACTATTCTTCGCCATAGCTCCATCTTCCTTTGCAATTGAGGTGTGCTGCACCTGTGATCCAAATAGCTGTGGCTCTACCTGGACGATTTCCTCCACCATGACCCTGAACTCCTCCTCCGAGAACCTGGGTTGTCTTTGCCGTGCCATGGGGTGGTGTAGGTGATGTGTGGGGTGGTGTGTGTGGTGATAAGTGTGGTGATACGTAGTGTTGTGTGGTGTTTGGTGCGTGGAAGTTGGGTGGGTGATGGTGTTGTGTGCCTGTGGCTGCTAGTTTGTGGATGGTGGTGTCTCTCTCTGGCCTTCTCTCTGTAATAGTGGTCGTAGGGGTTTGTGGGTGATGTGGGTGTGTGTTTTGTATTGTATTGGGTGTGTGGGAGTGGTGTGTGTATGTGTATCAGGTGTGTGTATTTCGAATTGTCCAATGTGGCAGTGTTTTGTAGAAGTGTGTGTATTTTGAGCACAGCGGTGTGTACCGCCAATGGAATACCGCGGTTGAAAGACCGCCGCTTGGATTCTTGTGTCGTGATAGTGTGGGCGTATTTCTGTTGGCGTGACGGTGTCGATTTTTTTTTCACCAGTTTATCACCGACCTTTGGTGTGGCGGACTTGTGTGGGTGTCTGATTTTTGTCGGATTTCGAGATGTGGGTCATAATAGCTGTGACGGAATTCCGCGGCTGCGGCGGTGTGATGGCGGTCTTCTGCACGGCGGTAAGCGGCTTTTACCGCCAATGTTGTAATGACCCCCTATGTCTTGTGACTTGCCTAATCACATCAAAAATTCCAATGGCCCCAAGGGACCAGAAACTTACTTATACTGTGCCACTATATAATTTTAAACAAGTGCTTACACAGAGAATGCTTCACATTTGTCTTTTTTCTTTTTTTCTTTCTTGATATCACTACTCCTGCTGGTCCACCACTACCAATGACCCCGCAGGAGATAGCAGTCCAGCTCTTGTGGCAGAGATTGGACAAGAAGGGTGAGGCACATCCCCCTGCTCTGGGCCCCAGTTCTGCCAGCCAACCGCCTGCACCTCCAGGCCACGCCAGCACCATAGGCAGCTTGGAGCTCCCGGCTTTCGTACCACCACGGCCACCCCCCTTTCAGATCAGCTACTCGATCTTTGAATGCTGCACAGGTTAGCTCACTTGGGCAGTAGGATGGCACACTTTGAGGGCCAGATACAACACCTGCAGACCCTCATTGAGAATGTTCTCTTTTAGCCCCTTTTAAATTTATTTTTGGTGGGAGGGAGTTTTGTTGTGGGTGGAGAGGGTGGGAATTTGGGCAGGACATTTGTTCTTCAAACTTTTGGACATTATTTGTATTTTAGACCTGGAGTGTATTTTAGGCACTGGTTGAGGATGGGGAGAGATTGTTGTGGGAGAGGGTGGGCCTGTTGTGGGTGGAAAAGGTGGGTTTATTTTTAAAAACTTTTTTTAGTAAAGAGCAAACATTTCTAATCTACTTTATATCTGAAAAATGTGTTTATGTTTTACTTTAACTTTGCACTGGTGCCTTTTCGCACAGCCTGTCTTTTGTATGCCAGTTAGTTATAGTTAAAATTAGTTATACTCTTGTCCTACTACCCTTTGTAACAATATTCATCATTAGGAGGGTTTTCTGCCATTCCCTATATTGCTCACAGAAACCTAGATAAACAATTGCTTATCTCATCTGCAGTAAAAGTTAGTTACGTACCAACTAATCTAATTCACTTCACCAGATAGTTCTCTTACCTGAACAGATGAAGTGATGGCTGGCATATGCCCCCTCTGTCACTCTTCCAACACCTTACTCATGGCTTTCCCAAGGTGCCTTCTTTATGGTAGTGGTAGTGCGTTAATAGTGAAGGCATCACAAAAAGCGAGGGCCCACTCCCACCTAGGAGATCTCCAACTGTAGGATAATCAAATGATTATCCATCACAGACAACTAAATTGAAAGAAAAACATAGAATTAGTGGGTTATACATATACATTTATATTATAGTTTTTTCAAAGACTGAGGATGGACTACTACCACCATGACACATCAAAGAATACCACATATTATCAAAAAAACTAGCAACAGTACATTACTTTAGAAATAGTATACATGGAATTTAATGAAAAACATAATTACAAAGTTCTCAAGTCAGGAAAAGTGGACTCAAAGTCTGTACTCTGGAGTTGACAATGTTAAGTGTTTACGCATAAAAAAGGCCTGAATGATGATGTTGAGGTATGATGTGGTGAGGTGTGGTTGGATAAGTGGTACTGTATTAGCACACTCGGTAATCTGCAACTGCTTCCGGGTTTTAAAAGAACGGCTGAAATGAGTGTAGATTCTTCTGCAGGTAGTCACTATGTTGCTGATTATGGGCCCGATTTAGATATTGGCAGCTGAGTTACTCCATCATAACAGTGACGGATTTCCCATCTGCCAATATCTAAATCCCATTATATCCCTATGGGATTTAGATATTGGCGGACAGGATATCCATCACTGTTGTGATGAAGTAACTCATCTGCCAATATCTAAATCAGGCCCTATGTCTTCTTTTTTAAGAAACTCTTGCACAACCAGGTTGATTCAAAGCGCCAAACACAGAACCCTGCAATAGCCACCATCTGTCATGGCCCTGACTATATTACTACAGTTTTCTGTGGCAATAAATCTAATTTGGAGACTTTTAGGTTGCAGCCATTCAGACAGCTTGCTGTTAAATTCATCCAAGATACTTGCAACTCTTATGTGATTCCTCATGGCAAACATGGCTACTGTTGCATGTCACTGAACACTCTGAAAACCTTCTTCAGGGCTAAGAGAAGTAGATAGCTGTCATCTTACCCCTGCAGAAGAGATCTAGTGTGCAGTGATGCACATGTAATCAGTCGCCTGACAACTGCTCCACATGTCTGTCACCAGGTGGATAGTGTGAACAGCACTTTGCTACAAAAGTTGTCCAACCAATTGGAGCACATCGTGATGCAGCCCTGGAACAGCAACTCTGGCAAAATAGGTCTCATTTGGAACCTTCCATTTTGTGCAGATGGCCACCACAAATTCTAAAAATCCCACTCCTACCACAAAAGAAAAAGGGAGGAGGTTCAGTGCTAACATTTTTCCCATTATACAAAGGTGCCGTTAGGTGGTTGCGATCATATTGCCCCTTCTGCCTAAACATACCTGTAGTAGTAGCCTGGATTTTCTTCTTTTCTGGGGCCACTGATGCAGGCAACTTTTGAGAGGTAGGTGTTAGTAGACTCAATGTGCATGGGCAGTCACTGTATTCTGTGGTGTCTCCATCTGACTCTGAGTCTTGTGCCGTTTTGAGGCCACTGAGGTGAGTGATTCAGGCGCACTACTGGGGACAGGGCTGGTTTGCCTGAAGAAGTCATCCTCTTCTTTCTCATGACTTATCACTGTGATTGGACTTGTAGCTGATGTTTTCCGGCTCTCCTTACCTTCACCACAACCACATTCAGCAATTTTTTTAAGGTGCTACTCCCACTGGATTGCATGATGTTTTTTCATATAGGTTGTTTGTACCATGTTTTTTCATATAGGTTGTTTGTACCATAATGTGAATCAGGTTTACCTCGACAAGCACTTGAGTGGCAAATGGGGCATATTGCAATGTTCTCCTCCTATTTGCTAAGTGAAAAAAGTCCAAAAAGTGGGGAGGAGTACTTTCTTAGTGGATCAGTGCCAATGCCTGACGAAGAACTGGAGGTTGGTGGGTGAGTCGTCGTCTGCCTCTCTGCAGTGCATATTCCTACTGAGGTAGGGGTTGGTGCAGGTCTCACCTGGAGTTTTACAAATATGGGAGCTTGCAGTGCTACCTGTGCCACATCCCTCTGAGCAGGATGAATAGGGAGAGTAATGTTGGGCTCTTCTGTGCCAGTTTCAACAATGACTGACTCATCATCATCATCCTCCCCATCAACCGTTTCCATAATTCTATGACCTTCAGGAACTTTTCGTTTCCCTTGCCTCTCCTGGCATCTCCAGGACTCTGCCACAGTCCACTCCATGTCCAAATCATCATCATCAGAAGTGATGCTTGAAGAAGATGGTGGAGTTACCTTCCTTTATCTTGCTGGACATCTGTGAGCCAATGATTCTAAAAGAGGAAGATCTTGCTCTGCAATAAGCTAAACCTCCTGTTCTGCTCCACCTTCAGGAAGATGTACTATTACTGGCTGCAGCTGCTGTCCACTTTGCTCTGTTTCCTGAACTGACTAGGTGCTACTTTGCGAAAGGGACAAATCCAACTCAACGTCACTGCTCGTCGGCATTGCCATAATTGCAGTGGCTGTCTCACTGTCAGACAAGGGCTTAGGCTTAGGTTGAGATGGTACTGTTGATGCGGATGTGCTGCTTCCAGGTTCCTCTCCAGAGGCTGGTGCAGCAGGCACACAGCTCCCGAAAAAAGGCTGTGGTGGAAAGCTGCTTCTCCTCACTGGCCACTTTCTTGACAGCACTTTTCTTTGGGGCAGTCTTTAAAGCTGTCAGTTGGCAGTGGCAATAAGCTGCACAAGCAGAAGAGATTGGAGGACTGACATCACATGTTATTTTGTACAGGCCTTCTGTTTGGCAGTACTGTGAGTGATGTCTCTTCTTCTCTTGTGCACCAAAAAGCAAACAAGCAAGAAAAACATTTAGTGAAACATGGCCCTGTTGCAATTTGAATTTGTACAGACAAAGGCAATATAATTTAGTGGGATTGGTTACTTAGGTAATAATTAACAACAATTTATCCAACCATTTTCAACTCAAACAACGCTACCATACCATCTAATTTTGTTTCATTCAGGATAGCACAACATATAGATATATCTCTTTGCTTTAGGTGCATCTATTCTAAAGGAGACACCTGTGGCGGTCAGGGAGGTGCATGGGTAAATGGAATAATCCTTAAAAAATGAAGGTTAGTGTGCACCTATGGCAGGCAAGGTCATCCGGGGGGAAATGGAATTATACTTTAAAACATGAATGCTGTTGTGCAGCTGTGCCGCTATGGTGGATGGAGCAAGGAAAAATGAAAAAAAATAGAAAAGACCAGAATTTAAAATAAAACTAATATTAAAATTAAAAATAAAAAATAAAATAAAAAAACAATAAAGAATAGCTGATGTTTGTATGGCAGTATGAGAAACCTGTTGTGAGGGAAGAAGGTGCAGATAAAGAATGCAAAAAAATGCATGTGATATAAAGCATTGTTCATCATCATATTCATATTATAACTATACTAAAATGATGCTCCGGCATGTTATTAAACTGATGAGATCACATTCATGCAAGCATATGGCAAAAACACACTGGCTGGTTGCACAAAATGGCCACCAGCCACTTGGTTAAACAGCAACAGTGAGCAAGCAGGCATGGAGAACGAAGAACACATGCAAGCCTATGGCAAAACCACCCTGGCTGGAATCACAAAATGGACAAACAACAAAAGTAAGAAAGGGGCATGGAGAACAAAGAACACATGCAAGCCTATGGCAAAGGCACACTGGCTGAGTACACAAAATGGCCTCCGGCCACAAGGTCAAAGAACAACAGCGAGCAAGGAGGCATTTCCTCTTAAAACAACTCAGTGACTCATGAAATGGAAATGCACTTTGCCCATAAGCTTGTCTTCTGTTCTCTAGAGCAATGGGTGTGATCCAAGGAATTGGCCTCTCTACTGGTTTGATGATGTCTTGTTCTAGAAGGTTTTGAATTTCTTTCTTAACTTTTTATCAAATACTAAAGAGGATACCTGTGAAATGTTAAGGGGCTCATTTACAAGCTCCTTGCACCATGGTAGTGTCATTTTTTCTGACTCTGGTGGCGCACAATAGTCCCCCACCCGCACCATATTTACAAAGTGCTGCAATGGTACCATTGCACCAGTTTGTAAAACCTTGTGCCACATTATACCTTCACCAGGTATAATGTATGCAAGGGAGGCATTCCCCTGCAAGGTGGCCCTTAGGAATGGCACAGTGAAATCCACAAGATTTCACTGTGTCAGTCTAGCGTCATTAATTAACATCTGCTCAGAGCAGGCATTAAAGTGACACTATGGTTTGTTCTGTGGGCTTCCCCGCACTTTGCTGGACTAGCATCAACATTTTTGATGCTAGTCCAGCAAACCACCACAACTGCATCAGGTATTCTGACTCAGCTGTGCTAATGAGTGCCATGGTGCACTGTATTGTAAATACAGGGCTACCATGGTGTCATCAGAGGAGCGCAGGGTGGCGCAAGCAAACTGGCGCATCGTGAGCAATGCACCAGGTTGTAGTAATTGAGGCCCTAAGTCTCATATTTACAGGTTTCGTTTATGTGAAGATGGTCTGTATGTCTTTTAACTTACCTTTGCCTTGAAACAGGGTTTGGAAGAGTTTTTCCATAACTATCACTGGACAGTTTGGTTATAGTTTTGCACAGTCCCTGCTGTATGCCCAGTTTGATGGGTGATCTGAAGCTCAGGAGGCATCAGTGGCAGCATTAGCTTTCACTCCCTATATGCCCACAGCAAATGCATAGGAGCTGTATGAGAGTTGAGGATGAAATCAGCCAAGACATTTCAAAGGCTGCATGGAGAAAAACACCAATATGCAAACATCTGTCAGCATGAGAAGCAGCTTTGAAAATTCAATGGCAGTCATCATATTGATGGTAGCACCAGCGTCTATTAAGAAAGGAACCAATGTTCCTTACATGTCAGTTTTGAGCACCTACCAGCTCAGATGGACATCCATTTTCTTTTGACTGTATGTTGCTCCTGATGGAGAAACGTTTGCATTTTCATGACGTTCAGAGTCTGATGATGTGGACCCCAATTGCGAAGATGATCACCTTGGGTGCACAGAAACTTCTCTTACTCAGTATCATTAGAGAGTTATATGTTTAGGTTTTCTATGAGGTGATGATCTGGTCTTGGTTACAAGATAAGCATTGGTTAAAGACTTCAGCATGTCTCAGCTTCTACAGACACTTTAGAAGTGACCAAGGGTGCTGCAATTATGACCTGCTTTGTGACGATGGGCACACGCCTTGAGTGAGAGACTGAAACCACAGAGGGGGAACATGCATTTTGGTCCCTGTTCTGCAAGGTGTAAGCCCTTAACATGGATGATAGATTCATCAATTGCGCTCTTGAGCTTGTGTCAACTCATGATCTTTGTCTGGTACTTGACTGGGCAAGATGTTCAAGCCATTGCAATAACGTACTCTAATTTGACAGTGCGGAGCACCTTCGTTCAACCCGGTTACAAAAAAGTCAGTTGTTTCGCTAGGATTTTGTGAAGTTGAATGAAGAAGGTAGTTCATAGTCAACAATTTCTTTAAAAGATAGAACACCATCAGACTGTGTTTCATTACCTTATACAATGCCCTTTTCCTTCATTCATTTGAAAGATCATATCACAGGTGTTCAGGCAAATGCCATGTACCAGGAGGCAGATGAAGCATCTCCATTTTCAATGTCCAGTGTGCAAGTGCATATATCAAACCACTGTAACCACTTCAAATGATAGAAAAAAAGAAAACATAGTTCAATCAAGTCCTGAAAAGGACATTTTCAAGGACGGCAAATGTCAAACTTGTAAACTTGTTAAAATAACTAAAAAATGTACGCGTAACCTTTGGACTTCAGTGTAAATGAAAATGAATTGCAGTGGTGCGTGCATTCTTTCCCATCATCCACTTTTCTGCGAATAGTAACAAATTCGACAGAGCATTCAACCATTGAGAAGAAGTATATGGTGACATATTTTAGGTGTTAGGCACAGTAATGAGAAATAAGAAATGGAAAAACACGAAACTGAGATCGATGAAAGTCACCTTAAGGCACTGACAGAGATTGGAACATATGACTTTCCTTTAAATGAAAAAGGAAGGCATCATAAAGCAACATCAACAAAAAGACACTAAATGGATAGATCTCCTAAACGCACTGCTTCAGCAGAGCTGTAATGAAGACATTGATTTTCAAATACCTTAGTCACGCTATTATAATTTTCTGATGATTTAACTGTCTGCTGCAAGCAATATGGATGGTGTCTTTGCTTCCCTTACTTGGTTTTTTTTCAAACGCAGGTGCATACCCTATATTACATTCGCATAAAGTAATTGTGTTATAGGTCCATGCCATTTTCTCTTGCCCGTTGTCATGTCATCTGGACAGTTTTCTTAATACTTGGAGTACCTGACCACTCACTCACTTCTGCTAGTACCTATGAAATGAGAACTAATTTAGATTGTATTTTTAAGAAATGTTGTCTATGCCGACTTAATTATCTAAATCTGGTTGGTCTCCACCATGCTAAAGCAAGTAGTGGGACTTTCTGTTGTCCTTTCTAAATTTTGCACCATCTACCAGGAGGAGCTCCTCCATAAGGGTGGAGGAGCGGTCTCCCTGTCCCCCGCCAGCAGCAGAAGCTGCAACCCTTTCAACACGAAGGGATAATAAACTAGGTTAATTATCCCTTTGTGGTGAAAGTAGCAGGGCATTGGGGATGACAGCCTTGGAGGGGAGTGCACAGAGCACTCCCCTCAGAGCCCATGTGTGTTTGGCTTGCCGTCTTGGGCCAGCCAAACACACATGCGCAGAGGGCTCTATCCAGCCCAGCGAGAGAGCCTGCACAGGCTCCCAGCATGCCTGGGAGCACCCTGGCTGGGCGCTCATGCCAATCCTGATGCTGCTTTGAGCAGCTTCAGGATTGGCCCCAGGGCAGCCTGCGAGCCTGTGCCTTCAGTTGGAGCGTCGAGGGACAGAGGTGCGGTGGCAACGGAGGAGGTACAATTTTTTCTTTATTATTATTTTTTTTATATTAAATGTCCAGCTCCACTACTTTCCCGCACGCTGCACCCGCCCTGCCCCTTTAAATAGGAGCAAGCCGCTACTGACATCTACCCTGCTTGCTCAGGGCCTTGCTCCTTATCCAAACCCAGGGACATATTTAGGAGCCCCTAGTGCCACCTTAGTGAAGCCATTCTGTAATTCTTTTGATGTTAAGGCAGTGCTAAAGTGACTTTTTCCCCCACACCATACTTACAAAGTCGCACAATGCATGCATTCTGCCACTTTGTAAACACTTGCACCACTTTTTGCCTGCGTTTCAGAGCAAGGAGGCCTGTAAAAACGGTGCAGTGAAACCTATGGGCCGCCTTGCACTTTACTACACTACCATCAAAAATAGTGTTTCAAAGCGCCACAATAGCGTCACAAGTTTTTACGATATTGTGCTAACGACTGCTATGGTGCACCGCATTATAACTATGACGCGACCATGGTGTCGTTACGTGCCAGTGGAAGAGGGGCGCAGGGTAGTCGCCCATAAGCTCTGATTAGCCACTTTTTAAAAAATATGGACCACTGAATGCTGCCCCGATCGTGCATCACATAGCTATATTCTGGATTTAAATTTAAAGATTGTTTTCACTTATTTGAATTTCCTTGCAAAATTAAACCTCTTTGTTATGATTTAGATTTGGGATGCATTTGAGATTTCAGAGGTTAATGGGGCACAAAATATCACTTGACCAACTATCATTTGATTTCCAATTTTATTGTATCCAATTAGATTTCGTTGGCAAAAATTGGGGACAGCAGGCTCTATCTACATGTGTTGTTTCCATTAAAACCGTACTGTTAAGTGCTTGATTTTACCACCAAATTGTAGAAGGTGGTGAAAGCATAAACTGAATTGTAGTGAGCTTAAGTGGAGCTCTAATTGTGCTTGTACTCATTGGGCACAAACACAGCTCCTGTCAATTTTACCACTCGCTTAAATATCTAAATGAGGCCCTTTAGACCTGATTTGGATATTCCTACTAGAATCGGCTCAAAGACTCCTGTGGCTGCTTTCCACTTTGCTTTTTTCCTTGATTTAGCAGTTGCGGCTACATGTGACACCTAACCAGAGCAAATATATTTTCTGCATGCTCTGAATCTACTATTGGTACTTTTCAGCATTCAATTTTACCAGTAGCTTATAGCTAGTGGTAGAACCACATGTGATATTACCCTGACTCCCTCCCTGTGACATCCTCCCTTTTCCTTTCTCGAGGACAGAAGCAGGCAGACGGAGTAGACTGGTAGGAGCGTTTAGCGATTCAGATCGCCATTTCCACTCAAAAGCAGTAGCTGGGGTGCACGATTGAAGTTTGTGTGCAGATCGCACTGTGTGAAGAGTCAACTAATAAGGGTCCTCCACTCCTCTGAAGTGCCCCATTGGATGTGCACCCACACATGGTCTCTTGGCAAAAGCATTCATCTTATCAAATGATCTCTTGTTGTTGGCGAGATCATATGAAAATAGGAACACTGGTCTTAAGGTGGTATTATAATGTCATAATGGATCGGAGAAAAGTGCAGGAGAAGTGCCACCCGGATCTGTGACTGTGTGTGGCCTCTGCAGTTTGGGCTGGACTGTTCCCATGGGCCACAGGGTCAAGACTGATTTACCTATGGCTAAGTCCAAACTGGGGTGGCATGGTGAGCTAAAGATTGATGGATTGAACCCAGATCTGTGACTGGGGTTAAGTGCTTGAAAATGTCAGCACTCTGTCCATCATCCTTTTGTGTTTCTAAAATTGCCCTAAGTGAGAAGGGTATGCCCAGGCGTGGGTCCCGTTCTCACTGTGCCACTGGATTCAAGCTAGTCTGACTGATGAAGCGTGATACCCTGAAACTGGTCCCAGGATGCTCGTCTCCAGTCCAGGGAACACCTGGCCTGGCAGTATGGATTGGATTGTTCCCATGGGAAGCAGTGTCAAGACTGATTTGTGTATGGCTGGGTCCAAACTGGGGTGGCATGGTGAGCTAAAGGACAATGGATTATACCTAGATCTGTGGCTGGGGGTGAGTGTTTGAAATGTTTCAGCACTCCATCCATCATCCATTTGTTTTGCGAAAGTGGAGGGGGTGCCAGTCACTGCTCTGAGGAGCACAAGGGCTAGCCAGACCATGGTTGCAGAAAGGCTAGTTTTGCAAGAGGAGTACACCGGCCAGGTGTGTAGAGTGACCCTAGACCATGGGGAAGTCTTTTTCCACCCTATGACTCTGGTGTCCCTAGTGTGGGGTAGGGAGGTGATCCAAAGAAGGGTCATATTTAGTCCCTAGATTCCCAAAGACTACATTCTAGGGAATCAGTTGCCCCTGGTGTCTGGAGAATTTGGAGAGGCGGCCACCAAAGGTGCACTAACAGTTCCGTTTTCTAGGGGTACCACTCCAAAGCAGAAGGTATGGGAGCCCAGCAAGAGGGACAGAAGGAGGGAGAGCTCACCCGTATTCTCTGGTTGGTGAGGGGGAACAGACCCTAGGTTGAGTGACCAGTCTCAGGAGAACACCGCTGAACTGGTGGGTGGGTAATTAGGAAAAAAGGGGGCAAGGCACCTGGGGCTACTGGCACCCACTTTTCAAAACCACAGATGCTATAGACCCCAGGATGGCCTGGGGCCTGGCTCTTGACACTGACATCAGTCAGTGGCCTCTGTTGATTGTTGTCCTTGTGGTAGAATCGAATCGGCCACATCACACTGTTGGCCATGGTGGTACTGTCTGCCTACTGGGATGCATCTGTGAGCAAGGTAAGGGTAAGTGCTGCACAGATAGAGTCCACAGATGAGGAGAAGGATTCCCCTTCGGTTAGGTCAGTGGGCCCTGCGAGTGTAGCCAGAGTGATCCACTTGGGTTCAGAGAGGTGTAGAACTGGAATGAGCCCTTGCAATAATGGGCCATTGTCCAGGTTCTTTCGGCCTAAGCAGCGAATTCCAGCAAGGTATTGCTTGGCCTACCCTGGCTTTAGGCTTGGAGGGGGTTGTGTTGGAAATGGTGCTTTTGGTAAGATTATCCACAAATGTTTTGCCTCTGATCCCCTGTTTTTGACTGTGTGCTGCTTTTCCTTTTTGCTGGCTTTAGGATTTTGGACACTTTACCACTGCTGACGAGTGCTATAGTGCATGTGCTCTCTGTCTATATTGTATTGTGGATTGGTTTATCCATGATTGGCATATTTGATTTAAAAGTAAGTCCATAGTATAGTGCACCATTTGTGGCCAGGGCCTGTAAATCAAATGCTACTAGTGGACCTGCAGCACTGCTTGTGCCACCCACATGAGTAACCTTGCAAACATGTCTCAGACCTGCCACTTTAGTGTCTGTGTGGGTAGTTTTAAATTACTATTTCAACCTGGCAAGTGCACTCACTTGCATGGCTGAAACCTTTCCTTTTATTACATGTACGTCACCCCTAAGGTAGGCCCAAGGCAGCCCCCTGGGCAGACTGCAATGTATTTAAAGGGTAGGATGTGAACTGGTGTGTTTTACACGTCATGATAGCGAAATACTGCTAAATTGGGTTTTCACTATTGTAAGGACTGTCTCTCCCATAGAGTAATATGAGGATTGCATTGAAATAGCTTTTAAGTGCAATTTCCCATTGGGAGCAGATAGAGATGTGGAGTTTGGGGTCTCTAAGCTCACAAGTTTAAAATACATCTTTTGTAAGTTGGTTTTTAAACTATAAGTTCGAAAATGCCACTTTTAGAAAGTGGACATTTTCTTGCTTAACCGTTCTGTGCTGCCGCTGTATGTGGAATACACTTCTTGGTCAGGATGACAGTTGGGCTGTTTGTGTATTCACTCAGTCACACAAAGGGAGATGAGTGCACCTGAATAGGTCTGTGCCTAATCTTACACAAAGCAGTCTCCAACCCGCTGGAGTGTGTCTGGGGCCAGGGCAAGAAAGGCAGGGTCTTGTGCACTACAATTACTTTTATTTGAAATTTGCCTACTTCAAAGGCAGGAATGGGTTTAAGTACTGGACCACTGACCCCACAAAATTAGAACACTTCTGGACTGAGGACATTCTGCCAGGAAGAAGAGATGGATGCTGTAGGAGGGACTGCCACTCTGCCTGTTGCTTTGTTGTGCTGGTCTGCTGCTTCTGTCCTGGGAGTGAAAGGATTATACTTTGCTTTCTACATCCTGCTTTTCAAGGTTCTCCAATGGCCTGAACTGAATTTGCCTCCTGTTAAGAAGTCTGAGGGACATCAAAGACTTCATCTGCTAGTGCCTGGGTTCTTTTGCTAAGAGTCCTGACTTGCCAGGTGGTACCAACCCCAGTCTCTTGGCCCTTGGAAGTGTAAACTGGTGCCCTGAATATGAAAATCCAAGAACCAGTGTGCGGAGGCAGAAAGACTGACATAGTGCCTGTACTGAGGCTAAAGAATTGATACACCAACTGTCTCGTTACTGCAGAAATGATGCAGCACGTGTTTCCCAGTGGCTCTATCAACACAGTGCGCCTGGATTTTACACACATTGTCCCAGGCGCATCTATTTCTCATCAACCCCGCACCGCAGTAAGGAACTGAGGCTGTGTGTCTGGAAATCACTGCATCAGCTTTCCTGCAAGGAAAGAACTAAAGCATCACCTACCCTGCCAGTATGGAACAAATGCATCGCCTCTCCTGCAGAGAAAAATTTGACGCATCACCTCCCTGCGCCGTAATGGAACTGACGCATTGCTTTGCTTTTCGGCGCCTTACCTCCCCTGCAGCCTGCATTGTCTTTGTTTTTGATGTATCCCAGGTACTTTGTGCTAAAAAGATACAACCATTAATTCCTATGGACTAAGACTCATTTAAACTTCACAAAATTGATATCTTTACTTGTGTATGTTGGATTCTTGTCTTTTTTGTCTTGTTTTACTCAGATAAATATTGGCTATTTTTTAAACTGGTGTGGAGTACTTTTGTGGTATTTACACTGTGCTACTGTGTGTGTGTGTGTGTGTGTGTACAAAGATTTTACACATTGCCTCTGAGATAAGCCTGGCTGCTTGAGCCAAGCTACCAAAGGTGTGTGCAGGTGTTATCTTAGCTGTGTGGCTCTCGTACCCTGACTACAGTGAGGGTCCCTACTTGGTCCCTACTTGGACGGGGTCCAAACCACTGCCAACTAGAGACCCCCTTTCTAACATGCCAAAATCAGAATACAAAAAAGAAGCCATGCTTCTAGGAATGAGTCCATTGTTGTGTTGAGTGATAACTCTAATTCCAAAATCGCAATGGACTGAATGATTCTACGTGATCCTATTCTTTGTCCCAAAGCCAGACAGAAGATATTGCTCTGTAGTAGACTTGAAAAACATATGTACAGTACATTCCTTTCGAAATTACATCTATGCAGACTGTGATCCCTTTGATGTGAAAGGAAGACTATTTGGTAACATCGGGTTTCCAGGATGCATATTTTCATGTGCCAATCCATCTGGACAGTCAAATGTTTCTTCGTTATGTGATAATGGAATAGTACTTCCAGTTCAAACACTACCTTTTGAACTGTTGTTATATCCAAGAGTGTTCACAAAGACATTATTTTTGCGACTTTCCAGTTAAAAGGGATAGTGATTTTCATGTATGTGGTTAATTGGTTAATTCTTGCTTTGTCTTCTTTATAGGCCAAATCTAGTGCAAAGATGGTTTGCCAGTGTGTGAAGTCACTGTGGTTCCTTCTGAATGTGCTAACATTTCATTTCCAACCACTTCAACAGAAACTTTTTATTAGTGCCCTATTTGATACACAGATGGTACATTTGTTTCTTCCAAAAGAAAGACTGAAATTGCAAACACAGTTATAACAACTTCTAAGTTTCCATTATGCATTAGCTTGATCTTGGGTAAAAGTTTCATTGTTATTGGTAGCAACCACAGCATTTGTCCCAGGAGCTCAACACCACCTAAAAATCTAACTTTACCTCTAGTAAACCACCTGTTATAACACTGGTCCCCAACATCTCAGACCTTTGAACAGATGATTTCTGTGTCAGCTGAGAGAGTTTGCGATCTCCATTGGTGGTTGATGCCAGAAAACCCAGAGAAAGGGGTTCCCATCCAGAAACCTCTATCCTCAGTTGTAACAACAAATACAAGGATTTGTGGTGTACCTTGGAAATTAAATAACTGAAGGGATAGCTGGTCTCAGGAGGTGAACTGGAAGAAATTGGCAGTAGTGTGGTTTGTGCTACAGGGGTTTGTCTGTACGATAGGGAAAAATTCAGTTCTGATCAGAACGTACAATCAGGTAGCAAAAAGTTACATAAATCCTCAGAGAGAAGCATTAGGGAAAGCTCTGTCCAGTTTAGTGCAAACCATATGTGCTTGGGCAGAGACACATCTGTTACCTCTAAAGGCTATGTTTGTTGTGGGGCAATTATTTTTCACACAGACAACCTGAGTCAAAACATTCCATATTCAGTGATGTTCACTCACAGTCAATAGATATTTCAATTGGTGCTAGAGTACTTTGGTCAACCTTGGCTAGATCTGTTTGTCTCCCAGTCAAAAGTTCTCCTACCTCTGTCTTGCATGGAGACCTTGGGATGGGAAATTTCGGTAAAATATGCTTTATTGAGTCTATGCCTTTTCTCAATACCCCTTTTTCTGAGGGTACTACAGAAGATTCATGAGGAGAAGGTATCAGTGATTCTGGTAACATCCTTTTGGCCTCTGGAGCATTGATTTCCCACAATGAAATTGTTGATAGTGGAACGCCATTTTCCACTTACAATACAACCTCCTGCTTAATGAATTTCAATCCTGTCACAGAAGCAATTCCTTCAACTACATCTTACAGAGTGAAAATTGCGAGGTTTGGGTTACAAAAGTTGCAACATTCTAGGAAAGTAACATGGGTTCCTGTGAGCTGGGTGTCCCTTCTGCGTGGTGGTCGTCCTCCGTCCCCAGACAGGGACACAGTGAGTGGGTGATAACCCCTCTAGTTCGGGATGGGTACGACGGCAATCCCCCTTCATTTTGTGTCAGTCCCCAGGGAGATGGGGGACCCAAGTGGCAGGAATGAGCTTGGTGAGAGGGCCCCATGCATATCCCCTCCCTGGATTAAAATAAAGAAGTAATCCTTGTGCCAACACTCAGGCCTTGGTCCATACCAAGGGTAATTGTTGAAGATGTGGAGGAGCCCCATTTCTTGAAAAAAGGGGCTGAAGGTTACCAACCTCAAAAGGCCTCCTCACCTCCAAGGTGTTGTAGCTTACAGGGAGCTGATTCCACTGCCTCCCTGTGCCAGCTGTCCTTCTGGTCTTTAGTGCAGAAGTCCAGGGATTCTGGAACTCATAAGGTTTAAGGGGGCTGGTCTCACTGGCCCTTGGAGAGACCCACTGGTCCTGGGGTCAATTGGGGCAGAGTCCTTGGTCCTTTTGGGCTTCAGGAAGTTTCTTCAACGAGTTGTCCATGGTTGTCACAGTCCCATGGTCCAGCAGTACAAAAGCACCAACAGGCTTGTGCAAGAGTTTTTAAAATAAGTTAAAGGTTCTAGAAGCTACACACTCCTTGTCAATCCAAGGGTGCCGCATCATCTCTCCACCCATGTCTCAGTCCCCGTGCACAGCATGCTGGGACGGTTAAGATGGTGTCATTCAGGAGTCACAGCTCTGCCTCTTGCTGACATCACTGCCAAGGCCTTTCCCACCTAAACATTAAAGAGAAGCCCCCTTCTATGCTGGCTTCCATAGTCCAGGCCTCATCCTTTGTTCAGTGGGCCTCGACTGTCCCCAGCCATGGTACAGCATGACAGGAGTTAACAGATGCAGATTTTCATTCTAATCTCTTCTTGCTCAGGAGCAGAGGGTAGCACTGTTAATTACTTTTGTGTGGAGATGCCTTTGTTCCTGCTGCTGGAGAGAACTGTAATTAAATTGGCCCAGCAGGGAGACAAACGGTCTGGGATCTTATCCTGAGCCACAGAAATATGTCAATTCTGTATGACCCATAAATTATACATTTATGGCCTTGGGTCCTGTGAAAATGAACTGGGTGCACATTTTCCACCCCATTCTGATATGACACTGGACTTTAATGCCAAAGGGACGCAAAACTGCACCCTACAGCAGTTTCCCCATGTGTCTAATAAAGTGTCACTGCAAACAAGGCAGTAAACCCCACTTACTTTCCCTCTGAATGCACACTAACATTATAAAGCCTACCCCAGGTCAATATCTAATCCTGCAAAGTCCCCTCTGCCTCCAGGCACCCGGTGCGCAGTTACCAGGCTGTGCACAATGGTATTCCCACACGTGCAGCCTGCACACGTGTACACAAGTGTTCACGCCTAACCAGCCAAGTGCCCCTTACTCTAGCTGCATTGTACCAGCCTTATCTTAAAAGGCAGACACTGGTGGCGAACATGTGCAGTCCACTTGCCATGTGACTACCATGGGTGAGACCCTTGTAATGAGACTGATCAACAGTAAAAAGTTAAAAACTAGCTGATCCAAAAGGCAACATTTCTGGACGTATTAAATAGGTGAAACCATTCATGCAACAGGTTTTAGAATAAAAAGAGTGTATTTATTATGGTTGGTCCCTTCAAATTATTGATGATCTTCAGGTTAAAAAACAAACAGTAATTCTGCCTCCTCTTTACTCATAGGATTTTTCAATGGTGCTGAAGGGCCATCAGGAGAGAAATTATGAAGCTTTGGCAGAAGCTCAGGTTTCTTGGTTGATAGGGACAGTGGCCATCCTTCTAAGGATAACTTTGTCCACAAGGCTTAGTGATTTTGCAGCGTTACTCACAATCTATACCAGCTTAATATTTTTCCCAGCAAAGGTATTGTTTTACACAAAGATTCTAACTTCAAACCTATGGTCCTGTCTCAATTCCACTATACACTATATACATACTCATTGTTTAATTCCTCAGATAAAATTACTGTTCCTTATCATTGGATGACAGGAGAGCATTGATAGTGTATGTGAACAAAACCAAATAATTCTGCTCTTCAAATTACTTATTTGTATCTTATTGACCAGCAAACAGAGATAAAAGCACCTATGTCTACAATAAACACATTGACAAGCTGTTTCTCAGGCTTATGTACAAGTGGGTGAGTATGCTCCTGGGAATATACAGGGAAGATCAACAAGTGCTGAGGCCACTAGTTGGGCAGAGCAATCTGGTGTTTCATTAAAAAATATATGCAGGATGGCAACAGGGTTTACACCACATACTATTTTGTATTGTTTGCATTTTGATTTATTTTCAAATGAGGGTGAACATTTAGGGGGCTCAATTTTGAGATCATTAATGAAAAGATATTTGAATATATGTTGGTTTCTGAAAGTAATAATTGTGTTTTGGTGCACATTTTGTTTGCTTGGGTACATTTTCAAGTCATTATGACTGTGATGAGGAGGAAATTTGTTGGGTTAATGTACTTCTTACTTACCAGTAATCTTCATCACCCTGGCCTAAGTCCTCACCTGCCAGGTGTGAGGAGCCCACCAGACCACAGTCAGGTTCTCTCCATCCTTTATTCCCTGGAATATATGACACCTGCAACTCAGTTATATCAGCTTTGCGCTAGCATGATGTCACAGGGTGGGGGGTAGGGTAAAAAGTGGAACTCACAGGTTGTTCAGTAAAAGAAAAGAAAAATTCAGGATTTAATTTCTGCTAATTACAAGTCTGGAAAGCAGGAGCTATCTCAGGAGTTGAAAAATTCAAGTGGTTATAGTGGTGACAAGGAGGACTTTGACCAGGGTAATGAAGATTTCAGGTAAGTTACAGGTTCATTTGTGTCTAGTATTGCATTAATACTGTTTAATATTTAAGGACTTTGCAGATTTGTGTAAATAAGAAAAGAATGTGTTGTGATAAAATGTCCACCTTTTGCCACATCCATTGCCTTTACTTTCCAGTAGCTTTTGCTGGTTGAAACTATTTAGTGTAATTCTGTAAGCAAATGAGGTGTTACAGCGTTTCTCTACATCTGCAGGAATGATAGCAATGTGGCATGGTACCTATTCGGAGCATTGCTCATGAATACCGCACACATTTACATCAGAATATATGCCCCAAATAGCAGTTGAGAAAGTTCCCTTGTTTGCCAATCAGTGTTCAATTTTGCAATTAGTAGCCACAGTTCAAAAAGACTATAGCCATGATTTCAGAGGGACTCCTGTCACATTCTGTGGTGTGGTGAAGAGAGGGCTTTATCCAAAACACCCGATCAGCAGGAACAATCAGCATTATGAAAACGGTTGCCTTGACTTCCACTGCTCATGCTCTTAGTTAGGAATGACCCAAATAGAAACAAGAAACCGTTCTGGAAAGATGGATGAACAACATGAGCCAATTCAATACCCTCCTGAACCTGACTTACTTCCATCTCGGAGTACCTCAGAGGTATTGGGACAGTTTTCTGAACTAATTTACCTTTGCCCACAGAGTGAATTTGGAATGTTATGTTATGTTATTTTGATTCCTTTAGTGCACTAATCACCCAGGAGGGTATCCAGGCACTTGGGCAGGTGTGTAGCTGTGTGGTGTGTGGTCTCCTAGGTGCTTCTTTGAAGAGCCACATCTTCAGCTTATTGCGGAACTCAAGAAGTGAGGACTAGGATCTGATGTGTGGAGTGAGTTTGTTTCATGCCATGGGTGTGATGTAGGAGAATGAGTGACCTCTAGCTTTGGTTTTGTGGGTGCAGGGAATACGAGTGAGTGAATGTGAGGGAGAGCGTGTGTGTCTGGTGGTTCAGTCAAAGTGAATGTGACTGTTGAGGTATTCTGTTGCGTAGGGCTTGATATGTGTGCGTGTTTGAGAAGTTTGAATTGGCTGTTCTTGTGAATGGGGGGCCAGTGGAGCTTCCTGAGGTGTGGTGTGATGTAGGAGCAGCATGTAAGGTCAAGTTTGAGTCTTGCTGCAGTATTCTGGATGGTTGACAGTCTGTTTAGGAGTTGTTTGGAGATTCTGGCATACAGAGATTTGCTGTAATCTAGCCTACTGATGATGAGTGGGGTGTGACAGTCCGTCGGGTGTTCTGTGGCTACCATTTGAAGATCTTTTGAAACATGCATAGGATGTGGAAGCAAGAGCTGCACACTGTGTTGACTTGAGTTGTCCTGGTCGTCTTCTAGGACGATTCCTACATTTCTTGTGTGGTCTGTGGACGTGAGTGTTGTTCCTAATGCTGACAGCCACCAGACTGAGTCCCATGGGGAGGTCTGGTTGCTGAAAAGTAGTAATTCTGTCTTGTCGGTGTTGAGCTTTGGGCAGTTGGTTTGCATTCAGTTTGCTACCATGGTAATGCAGTTGATGAAGTTGGTTCTGGTCGTAGTTGTCTTGTTCATCAGGGACAGAATGAGTTTTATGTCTTTGACGTAGGAGATGACAGTGATGTCTTGTGATCTGATGATGTTGGTGAGCCGTGTTATGTATATAATAATGAAAAGGACGGGCTGAGGGACAATCCCTGTGGTTCTCAGGTGATCCATTTCTTGATCTCTGCTGTGAAGGGTGGCAGTCTGACCCTTTTGCTTTTTCCCATGAGGAAGGAACAGATCCATTTGAGGGCGGATCCGTGTGTGCCCATCTTGTGGAGTTTTCTGATGAGAGTGTAATGGGAGATTATGTTGAAGGCTGCAGAGAGGTCCAGCAGAATGAGGGCCGCTGTTTCTTCTTGGTCCAATATGGTTTGAATGCTGTCAGTGGCCACAATGAGTGCTGTTTTGGTGCTGTGATTCTTTCTGAATCCTGACTGAGTGTTGTCTAGAAGGTCATGAAGTTCGAGGTGGGTTGTGAGTTGCTTGTTGAAGGCCTTCTCAATCACCTTGGCTGGATAGAGGAGCAGGGAGATGGGTCCGAAGCTGCTCAGTTGATTTGGGTCCGCTGTGGGCTTCTTTAGGAGAGCATTGCTGCTATGTCATTTTTGGTGAGGGTTGGCCATGCAGTCAGGTGGCCATGTTGGTTGGTGGAGGGTAGGTTAGCAATGAGTCTTCTGTGGTTGGATTTGTTTACGAAGTTGCTGTAGATGTTTGCTATTTTGCTGTGGAAGTAGTTGGATAGGTTGTCTCACAGTTGTTGGGCGGCAGCAATGTTTTTTACAATTTCTGAGGGCGATGTGAACTCTTTAACGATTGAGATGTCATTGCAGCTGTTGGAGTTGGAGATTCCTTTGATGCAGTCCACTAGTGCTTTTTTCTTAGGTGTCCATAATTTGCTGGTGATGATGTCTGAGTGCAGTCTTGTAGGTAGTTCTGTCGGTGGTGCCGTGGCTGGCTCTCCATTTCCTTTCTAGCTGTTTACATGGTTGTTTGGTGTCTCTGAGGTCTTGTGTG
Source organism: Pleurodeles waltl (assembly GCF_031143425.1). Taxonomy (NCBI): domain Eukaryota; kingdom Metazoa; phylum Chordata; class Amphibia; order Caudata; family Salamandridae; genus Pleurodeles; species Pleurodeles waltl. The sequence continues at coordinate 1,156,966,586 of NC_090446.1, read as the reverse complement.
TACCAGCTGTTGTTTTATCTACTATGCTTGATTGGTTTGATGGGTGCAAGGGAGTCTGCGCCGTTCTTGGTCTACTGGTTGAAGTGATTGATGTCTTTGTCAAGGTTGTCTGTGGGGCTAGGTTGATCCATGATGAGGATGCCAAGCCAGTCTGCTTCTGTAATTTTGCCCCAGCTGCAGCTTGTAGTGCTAAATCTAGTAGGGGTGATGTCTTGAGGTGTGTTGATTTGGAAGTGGATGATAGAGAGATCGGTCCAGGTGAGCGGTGTGGTGGAGTTGTATTTGTTACTGTTTCATGTAGTGACACCAGGGTCAAGTGTGTGTTCTGTAGTGTGTGTTGGTTTTGAGATAAGCTGGGTAAGTTCAATGTTGCTCAAGCTTTTGGGGAGTGCTGTGGAGCAGGGATCATTTTGGTTCTCCAGGTGAAAGTTGAGGTTACTGACAAAAATGTAGGCTCTGGAGTTGATCGTGAGCAGAGCGAAAAAATTGCTGGTGAGGTTGGTAAAGGTGGTTCATTGGCCGGGTGGTCAGTAGGAAAGAGTTCCATTCAGGGTGAAGTTTTCAGAAATTTGTAGCTTGTACTTCAGGTGTGTCATGAAAGGGTGAAGTTCTCTGTGGATGTTGTGCATTAGATAGTTCTTTGTAGATGATTGCGAGTCCTCCTCCTGGGTTTTGAGACGGCCCTGTTGAGTGATTTTGTAGCTCACTGGGATTGCCGTGATGATTTTGGGAACAAATGAGCAGTTGAGCTAGGTCTCTCTGATGAAGAGGTTGTAATGTGCATTGCAGTTCAGCAGGCCCTGTATTTCAGTTGTGTGTTTGGTGAGTGATTGCGTGTTGATAAGCATGGATGCAAGTGTGTGTTGATGTGCAGGTTTGCTGTGGCATGTAGTGCAGACTATGGGTGTAGGCGTTGTTGGAGATTGTCTGGCGTGTGTATTGGGAGTGGATGATGTGGGCATTATTCTCCAACCTTGATTCCTTTTTACAACCAAGATAGGCTTCTTAGAGATATATTGTTAGTATTTACGTAGGAAGTGAGGATAGTTGGCTGTTGGACAACCAGCAGTGGGTTTAGGTTAAAACTACTACTGTGGCGTGAGGTGTGGAGTTGAAGCAGTTGGAGGAATGGTATCCAGGGTGTAGTGACCTAAGGAATGGAGCAGATTATCGCTGGGTCAGTGCTCGATCCCTGGTGCTGGACGCAGTTCAGACATGGACAGGAGCAAACAGGCTTGCCTTAGGCATGCTTTTGGCACACCAGTGGTCCACCTGCTGTGCATCCATGTTGCAGCTGCCATTAAGGAGGTTCTTGTAGAGTGGAGGCATGCTGGGTGCTGTGATGTAATTCCCTATGCTGATGGGTGATGGGAAATTAAGGCCTCTTGCTTGGCTTCTTCTTCTGGAGACGGTTTTGGCTAGAAAACCAGTGATGTCAGTCCCTGTCAAGATGGATGATAGGAAATTTCAGTGGTCATGTGCAGGTGGATGATGGGAGATCCAGTGATGTCACTTCCTGTACTGATATGTGAGGGAAAATGCATTTATTTATTTATGTCACAATATGTGGCACCAAAATATGGCTGTCACTTGATGCCATGTACTCAGGGCACATTTCAGCCACTCATGGTTTTAAGCCAACATCACAAAGCATATGCTTGACACAGAGCAGGAGCTGTGTGCATTTTAGTAATAGACAGATGCAAAATAGCATGTCCATTGTAAGGATGTCTGTACTTGTCATGCAGGCAAAAAAATTGTAAACCGGTTTGAAGTTTACCCCCATCATAGACACCTCAGTGGATATTGAGGACAATGTTACATCAAGCACAAAGGGAGAGACCACACTGTCACTTGTAATATTTACTACCAAATTTCATACCCACAATCCAAGTGGATAGACTTACCTCCCACTTTATAGAAGACCAATTTGGAAATTCTGAGCACATAGAATCAACCACCATATCCTAGCTACTGGTGTTTAAGAGGCACTTCAGTAAAATGTGATTAAACATCTCTGCCTGTCTTCATCCAGTTATACACACATTGAGTGGATGTCATAAACACAGAATTGAAATACCACACATGGCTAACATCAAAGATGGTTGTGAGAGGTATTCTTAAGAGTGTATTCCATACCCAACACCATCAGGGTAATTGTGTGCACTCATAAATATCATCCAGCACGATATATACAAAACTTTCTGCACAAGAATTGATTAGGTGGCATTCTATAATGCCCACTTCATATGCAATCTTAACAGCACTACAATAAAAACAAGTGTTCACACCCCAGTCTATTACGTATAAAACTTGCCCAGAGTTTTTTTTGTGTCCAGTGTCCTTAAGTTTTGTGACTAATGAAGGTGAGAGTGTTCCACAAACATTTTGTAGCTCACAAAGCAGAAATCTATGGGCCAAATTTATGCTGGCTTTGTGCTGTTCCAACGCCACATAAGAGTAATTTTTTTTACGCTATTGTAGTGTTGTAAGGGGAAAAACGCGACCCCATATTTACAAAGTGGTACAATGCTTGCCTGCGCCAGGCATAATGCATGCAAGGGCAGCCATAAAAATGGCGCAATGGAATCTATCGGATTCCTCTGCACCATTTTTATTGGCATTTTTTAATGCCTGCTAAGTGCAGGCGTTAAAAAGAGGCTTCCATTGATTACAATGGGCCTCTGGGTGCTTTTTATGATTAGTGTCATCATTTTTTATGCTAATCCTGCAAAGCACTGGACTAGTGTAAAAAAACTATGATGCTAGTCACCCTAACTACCGCCATGGCGCACCATATTTTAAATACGGCGCTACAATGGTGCAGTGCCACTTTTTATAAATCTGCCCCTATGTTTCTCTTCACCTGGAGTGCACGCTAAGTGTATCCTCACCCATACTAGCTTCCGACTGTTGTTTAAGTAATGTGCTACCTGGAGTCTGACAGCAAATTAATAAGCAGGTGTACGGGTAACAGAACTTTTTACCTGCACCCCTGTGATATGTATTTGCCGATCCTCTTGCTAGCCTGGGATACCAGCATTTGGCATAAGTGTATGTTGCCTGGTCTTGTAGACTAGCGGTTTGCACGGAGGCTGTATACAATAGAATGCCTTTCTTGCGAGGAAGCATTGCTTCCCAGTTCTCGGAGCACCCAGGTAGCCTTAGAGACCTAGACCAGTTTCACGTTTGTCTGATTTTTGGATGTAATCAGCTCTGATTGTTCGTCCCATTATGGGCCCTCTTTCTGCTCTGGTCTGAGATTGGGGTCCTGGAACACCTGTCCATTTCCTCTGCTATGCAGGATGCACAAGTTATACGTTTGTATCCTCGGGACTAAATGGAACCAAAACTATTGGCTTGCACCTCCAGAGCTCTGAAATCTCCTCTCAAGTTCAATTTCTACATGTACATTTTCATCATAAAGTGCATAAACTGCGGTGAGAAACAAGCTTTCTGGGAATGGCATCCTCAGCAGTGTTAGTCGCACGATGCAGATACTGTATCTGGAAATTGTACAAGAACAGAACAATGAGAAATTGGCTGTACATAAGAATAATGTTGGCAAAAATACAGATATACTGGGGCATATTTATACTCCGTTTGCGCCGGATTTGCGTCGTTTTTTTTTACGCAAATTCGACGCAAAACCAACTCCATATTTATACTCTGGCGTTAGACGCGTCTAGCGCCAAAGTCCATGGAGTTTGCGTCACTTTTTAGCGTGGACACCTACTTTGCGTTAATGATATGCAAGGTAGGCGTTCCCGTCTAAAAAATTTATAACCCCGGGCAAAAATCACGCCCGGGAGTGGGCGGGTCAAAAAAAATGACGTCCAGCCGCTTTTGCGTCGTTTTTTAGCGCCTGGTCAGGACAGGCGTTAAGGGACCTGTGGGCTCGGAAGGAGCCCAGAGGTGCCCTCCCATGCCCCCAGGGACCCCCCCTGTCACCCTTGCCCACCCCAGGAGGACGCCTAAGGATGGAGGGACCCATCCCAGGGAACATAAGGTAAGTTCAGGTAAGTAATTTTTTTTCTTTTTTTTGTTGTGGCATAGGGGGGCCTGATTTGTGCCCCTCTACATGCCACTATGCCCAATGACCATGCCCAGGGGACAGAAGTCCCCTGGGCATGGCCATTGGGCAAGGGGGCATGACTCCTGTCTTTGCTAAGACAGGAGTCATTTCAATGGGGGTTGGGAGTAAAAAAAAATGGCGCAAATCGGGTTGAGGCGAAAATTTTGCCTCAGCCTGACTTGCCCCATTTTTTGACGCCCAAGCTCCATATTCCCCTACGCCAGCGCTGCCTGGTGTACGTCATTTTTTTTCACGCACACCAGGCAGCTCCGCCGGCTAACGTCATTGAATAAATACGGCGCCCGCATGGTGCTTCAGAATGGCGTTAGCCGGCGTTAGATTTTTTGACGCACAACTGCGTTAGCGCAGTTGTGCGTCGAAAAGTATAAATATGGCTCACTGTATCCTAAATACTTCTTACCAAAATATTGTCCCATTAGGTGTATGTGAAGGAGAGACGGATCACTTATCTGATTACGGGATAAGCAAGGTTCCAGCATGAATTTTTCACAGAGGCGGACGACCGGTTAAAAAAAGAATCAGCCAGCAAAGAGGTAAGGTGGAACAAAGGAAAGGGTCAGGTGGAAGGGCATACAAAAAGATAAGAAGGATGAACAGTAAAGACAAAGGACGCTAAGGATAAAGGAGGAAGAAAGACTCTGTTACATCTTCCATACTGCACCAAGGATTTTCTGAAGGCCACTTGCGCAAGGAATGGGGCCAGATCACTCTCAACCAGGCGAGACACTCTAAAGCAGTGATACTCAAAGTATGGCCCAGGGGCGCGTGCGGCCTCCTGACCCCTACATACAGCTCCCTGCTCCACAGCAGCAGTGGGCTACATTTTACTCACTCAGCACTAGCGTTTTAAAAAATAACTAAACAGCCTTATTTTCAGGTTGATTGAAGTATTTTTTTTAAATGTAACTAAGTTGTCCTGCACCACTTAACTTTAGTAACACTTATTTTTAAAGACATTTTGCAGCAAATATGTAATTATATGACGCTCTTGAGAATTTAAACAAATTATTTTATTAACAATCAGAACCGTTTCGCCTTAGTAAATCAGATTATATCAGTGCGTTGAGAGGTTTGTGTTTTTAAGTGATAACTTTTTAAACATGAATCTAGAAACCTTGATTCTTCCTTCACCCTGGCAACAACACCAAAAGTGAACTAAGAGGCAAGTCAGTTATGTGACCCTCTGGGTAGCCTGTGTTCAAATTATACATAAACAACAATATAGTAAATCAACACAGGAGAAAGTTTCGTACAGAGTGCATCCCGGAGTCCTGTAGTCGAATCCTCATATGTGATTATGGATGGAAAGTGGAATAAAACAATTGCATAGAATCACACATTTTAGTAAAGTGGGGAAGCCAGGATTAATCCCAGGTTTTCATTGTGCAGTGCAGCCACTAGATGTATTCACTTCACTCCCCTAAACCCACCTTACATCCACAACACCTCTGAACACCCCCCTTCCCCGTCCACCCACAACCGCCACCCTTTTGGCATCAAAGCAGTCCGCGGTCGCAACACAAGCCAAGATTTTGTCCCCTGGGGAAATCTTTGCATGTACCCATGCTCTAAAGTCACTTCCCACTGTCAGAACATGAAGGCACTCCAGCAGTTGGTTGAAAAGCGTGCAAGCCGATGTGAGCAATCCTGTCTGAGACCGGCGCACCCTAGCCCTTCCTAGGAGGATTAAGAGTCCCTGCCACAACCCTGGAGAATTGCAGTCTCGGCAGGTGAGTGACTGGAATGGTGCAAAGGGAGGTTTAGTGGGGAAGAAGGGCCTTAATCATTACCCTAAGTATGAAATCGAAGGCCCTGCATCCCTGTATATTCTCATAGGGTGATTGAAGCAGGACGCTTGTAAAGGGGTCTAAAAGGAGTCAAATTAGTGGTGACAACCATAGCTGCTTATGAAATGGGATACGAACTGAACTTTATGGTTTATTGGTAAGAATTTATTAAAGAGATACTGGTTTTTCCTTCCCCACCACATATTAAAAGTAAGCTACCCTATCGGTCCCAAAAAACAAGGGAAAATCTTTATTGGTTATCAGGGGACTGAAAAAGGGAAAGGGCAAGTTATTATATCAGACAAGAAGAGACAATAAAGAAAATCCCGGGTGGCAGAAAAAATTAAAAATGGAAAGTGAAAGAAGCAGAGAATTTTGATAAGAAGGGCGAAATTCTACTCACCTATTTTTTGCTTTTTCCTTCTGATCAAGGAGACAACACGAGAGTAGCAAAGTGAGGCAGTGATGAGGAAGGGAAGGAGAAGAAAAGAGAGGATAAGGAAAGGGCAAGACCTCACAGAAGGACCATTGGTTGTCTATGTGCATTCACTTAACTAACTGGGTTAAACAAAGACGTAAAAACAAAGTAAAAAAAAAAAGCTGTAATAAATCTATGGTGGACTCGTTTTGTACATGGCTCCGCCCACAACAGTGTAATCTCACTGCTATTAATTTAACTCTAAATAGCTCCGGTAAGGCAACATTTTTGCTAACGATGCTTAAAATCCAATATTTCTATCTGATGATATTTTGGTTATGATATGCGGGTGCCATACCGAGCATTCTTTATCAGGTTGCCTACAACATGGCTTTCTTAAGCACACATGTAAAGATTCTCCATGTAAATAGTCCTCTGCAGCGATAGTCATAAAAATAATAAGTTACAGCCCACTTCCGCGCCAAACAATTCTGACTTATGAGTTATTTTTTTGACACAGGCACTGTTTACTTGCAAACACAACTAGTCTTACTTCCTTTTCCTAAACACAACACAATGCTTCTCATACTCCATCTCCAATAGCATGGGCTAACTCTGAGGCATGACAAGATTCTTGAAAAACATGTTTAATGCATATTGTCATTGTGCAGCCCATCGTTTCCATAAGGCTCATGCACTTCATAGTTTGGTGATTCGGACTTTAGTTCACATTTACTTTCTCCCTAGTAGACAGATGTCAGTTTGTCAAAACAATGACTGGCCTCCATGTCTCAGCTAACCCTGGAACAAATCTGGGTTGTCGCCAAAGAACACTAAGAAATATAGGGGCAATATTATAAGCCCCTAGCGCCACCTTGCGCCACATTAGTGTATTTTTCTTTGACACAACCCCTCAGCACCACCCACTCCCACATTCACACTGTAAACCATCCTTGCATTCACTTTTATGAAGTTCTGCTGACTCCACCCTGGGCCAAAACAATAGTGCCCCATGGCAGACGGAAGCTGAAAAAACAGACGACTCCCGCTGGCACTGAAGTCACTGCACTGGCTTGAACCTTGAGGGCGAGTGAAACCTCAACCGGCACATGTGACGAGGCACCCACTCTATCAGCCCTTCCTCCCACTAAATAAATAGTCTTTGCTGAATTACTGTGAGCAACCTGCCGCAAATAGCCTTGAACTGATCTGAGTGCTCTTTCTCCTCTATTAACGGAGGATAACCTCCTCCCTCCCAACCCCAGGTTCCTTAACATCAGTCACCAGTGTCTCTTTCTTTAGATATGCCTGTTGACAGAGTGGATTCATTATGAGTGTGGTAGCATATTGCTGTCGAGCAATAGCTGGCCTTTTTTTAATTTTTATCAAACAAGGCAGAATTAGTTCCTCTAGCCTTATGATCTTTGGTATCCATCATTATTAGTTAATTTAGCAATATAGGAATCTTCAAAATGATGAATCAAATGAATTCACAAAAAGCACCCCATGCTCCCACTACAGATAACACTTCCAAGAAGCATATTCTCAGGTATCTCGAGTATGCTTCTCAAATGAGATAATTTCATGCTCACATATATTCCTTGTTCCATATGGGTATATACATCATCTGTCTGAAGAAACAGCTTGTACGTTGTTGCCATTAGGTGATGCAGGTTTCATGGTATATGTTTTTGGAATTCACTATCCTTGATTAGTCCAGATGTTCCTTGCCTGAACACATTGGTCATTTTTCAATAGGAAGGAAAGATTTTGGCTCAATCGAAGATAGCACTGATTGCACTCTGGTCGTTGGCTGCGCTCAGGCAAACCTTGACCATATGCCCATCAGCACCACATTTTTGACAGAAAGCCCATGGTTCTCATCATTATTAATTTGATGCAGATTTGGGTGATGCCTATGCCTCTTGGTTTGTTGGTGCTTTATTTGTCTGCATGCTTCAATTTTATGATTAACTTGCATAACAAAAAAATAAAAGTTACAGTCTTTTCAGCTCTCTGTAAAGTAAATATTTGTCGATCATTTCATGAATACGTATTTGTTTCTTGTGGCAGTCAACTCTCTCTTGAACTCCGGGGACAGAATTCATAGTGTTAACGGTGAATGTTTGTGTTCAATATAGGATAAGAAAGTGGATCATATTTTTTGTTTTACCATTTCAGATGCAGTAGTTTAAAAGAAGCTAATTTTGCTCTCTCAAGTAGATGTTTTAATCAAACATTTTCAAACTCTAAAGCTTCTATTCTCTTTTTGGAATAGCCTAGCTATAAACCTTGCCTCATCATTTTACCACTCCTCGCTCCTCCATCTTTTTTAAGTACATTTTTAAATTTAATTTTAACGGGAGAAAACATGGGTGAAGACATAATAGATATTACAAATATCAAAGAGTTTTACATAGAAATATATTATTAAATACAATACAGTATGAATTTTCAAAACAATTATCAAATTACAGATGAACAGAAGTGTATTCGAAAAGTAAAAGGGCCCATGAGAGAGGGGATTGATTAACTACTCATGAGTATATAAAATACCGAATAATATTAAATCTATCCTAAAAGAGACTAGATATTTCATTTCCAAATATATATATATAAACATTTATAATATTAGTTGTAATAGAAAACACATATTATCTGAAATGTGCTGAATTTACTAAGCAACATCTAAGGTGGTTTCCGGTTATTGTTTGTCAAATGAGACATCCAGGATGAAAGACATAAATAATTCATTAGAGGATTGCACATTTTGTCTCTTTTGATGCCTATTTCTAGAGGTGTAACATTGTCTAATCTATAACTCCTACGTACTAAACTTCAAAAGGCCCTGAAACAAATATAATCTGCTGACCTCCAGTTTGACTTAATAACATGAATGCAATCATAATATTGGCCATGAAAGTCAGATGTTTGTAAACATCCTGACAACCACCCAGAAATATATGGACATAGGAGCAAGAGATATCATAACCACAATGAATTATAATCTTCTGCAAAACCTCAAACCAAAATTAATGGATGTCATAGCATTTGAAAAACCTAAGCATATATATGCCAACCTGTGTTTATCGTGATTTAACAGATGTACTGTGGTGGATCCTTCATTTGAATTAATTGTGCTATCTCTGGAATAAAAAGATGAGTGTGTGGCTTATAGAGAGCATGAGATAGAATGTCTTTCAGCACATTCTGATCCCATAAACCTGTGGGAAATTCACATCCTAAATTGGCTTCCCATTTCAGGTCAGAATTATTTTTTTCTCTGGATTATGATGTCACATTTAGATTTAGATACCTATATTTACCTTGTAATCGTACTGTGTTTTCACTTCATTGTTATTTGTGTGCACCATGAATATTTTACACATTTCCTCTAAGTTAATCCTGACTTCTTTTGGACAAAGCTACTAGACGATTAAGGACAGGTAAATGTATTGACTTTTGTGGGTTACCCTGCCAATAACTCAATTTCTTACACATACCTTGAAAGCGAGTTTCTATCCATGAAAGGATATGGAATTTGATGGCAACCACCTGCAACTATGAATCTGTCTTTAAGGTATAGCATATGTTGAGACAACGCCGCTTACCAAACAAAATTACTTGAATGATGAGGACCGTGTAAATTCATAACAGAAAAGAAATGTGATTCATTTTAACTTCAGCGACAACTGATCTAATTTCAGTGTCAGATTATTTGAGCGATAAAATCCAAGTGCACCTTCTTGTAGAACAAATGGCCACTCCATACATATTAATGATGACTGAGGAAAAATGAACTCATTCAATCCATTGTTGTTTTCAGTTTCCCCAATATCAGCTAATGATAAGTAGATTTCCTGTAGGAACCCCATCTGAAAGTTAGATATAGCAAGATGTGACTATGCGCTTTGCCCCTTGATTAGGTTTTTAAGACCCTTGACAATCCAGATTACAATTCACAGTTGAAACATAGTAGTAGTTGAAAACTAATATAAATTCTCTCCAGAAGCCAAACAATAAAGGTTTATTGCCAAAACACCCATACAAATCTGCCAAAGAAAGACTATGAAATGTATAGCAAAGATCGAAAAATATAAAAAAGGATCATTCATAAAACCCATGGATTCACAGGAATAAAAAACAGAGATAAGAAGACAAGTGTAAAAATTACAGTTGTAAGCAAATAAAAAAATATTTTGGGTCTTGTGAGAACACTGGGCCGATTGCAGAAGCCCCTAACTTTTTACTTCCTTTTTTTCACTTATGCTTGTGTTTACATGACTCTGATGGTGCCCTGGGCACTGCTAACCATTCCCAGGGGCTATGATCTGGTTAAAATGATTATGCAAATTACGCTAATCACAATTGGCTGTGTCAACCTACCTATAAGTCCCTAGTATATGGTGGGACATGTAGATTTAGTGACCCCAGCATAGGTAGTGCACCCATAGGTGCATTGCAGTGGTTCCCAGGGTCATTTTAAAGGCAGGCCTGCCTTGCTGGCTGCTTTTAAGTTAAAGTTAACCCCAAATTCGACTTTGGAATTAAAAGTACTTTCAAAGTCTTAAACAACCTTATCTTTACATATAAATCATCCCTAAGGTGTGCCATAGGTGTCCCAGGGTTGGGTGCAGTGTAAATATAAGCAGGGACTCCATAAAATATGTTATGTAAGTCCTGGTGAGGGAAAAAATAGCTAAATTTGTTTTCCACCATTGGGCGCCATAGGCTAACATCAGGAGACTTTGGAGGTTATTACAACTTTGGAGGTGGTGTTAATCCGTGCCAAAAGTGACGGTAAAGTGACGGATATACCACCAGCCGTATTACGAGTCCATTATATCCTATGGAACTCGTAATACGGCTGGTGGTATATCCGTCACTTTACCGTCACTTTTGGGACGGATTAACACCTCCTCCAAAGTTGTAATAACCCCCTTTATTTTTAATTAATAAAGTCTCAAAATGAGCTAGATATTTAAAGTTTGGTATCAAACGTATTGTTATAATACATCCAACAACTTGCCCTAGTTGAATGTTATATAACTAACTCAGGGAAATAGTTTTATAACCCAACCTGAAAGTTGACAGTTTCAGCTCTGTAGTGCCCTTCTCTGATTGGCCAGCCTCTGGCACCCTGGCCAGGCTGCCTTGATGAGATGTGAAGTGGCCTGGGCTGAACACAAAGAAATTGCCTGGGGGATGGGAACTGCCTCAGCAGATGGTGAAACAGACTAGGGGAAAGCAGCCAAACTGTACTTCAAAGAAGGAAAGGACATTTGGGCCAGCAAGTAGACCCCCCCCATTTCCTGCAAAACGAGACAGCCAGGTGCCCCCCGATTGGATTAGGAGAGGGCAGGAAAGAGGTGTGTTAAGGTAACGTAGCCACACCAGTGGGTGGGCTCAACCAGACCTAACCTCTGAGATGTAATTTTTGCCATCTTGGATTTTGGGAGAATGTTGCTCCCTGGGATTGGGTCACTCAAGAGGGTGGTGGCCTGCCCATGATTGGTCAAGAGGCACCCCCACTTTTCACCCTAGGGGCAAGGATAAAATTGTCAGACCTGCACCCCTACCTCAGATTCGTACACAGAACAAGATGGGACTGCCTTGTTGACCTGCACCTGGATACTGCACTCTGAAGAACTGCACAAGCTGCACACTTGGGCTTCACCACTAAAAGGACTTTGCCTGTCTTTAACTGCTTCAAGAAGGAATCTTGCTTCAGGTAGAAAATAGCTGACCAGAGACCCCCCTGCATCAAGCCCTCAAGAAACTGACCCGCTGACTACGGCTAGTGGTCATTTTTGGATTTGAACCAGGTGCATTCTGGGAGTTGGAGTCCTAACTCTCAAGGAGCAATTCAGAGATTCTGGAACCTTGGGGTGAGTTGTGGACTCCTAAAAAGGACCTTCAAAGACCTTCTGGAAGAAGATCCAGAAGTCTGGAAAAGATTGGAGGACTTTTGGAGAAAAGCTCCATAAGTAGGACCCACCTGACATCGTGAGTCAAGCTGACTTAAGCGTCGACCCAGCCTGACTTGCAGGTTCATCCTGCTGAAAAGCTCCAGAGTCCCAGACTTCCAGGATTTCACTGGAGACTTGTGCAAAGGCAATCCAATGACGTAGACTCAAAAACAGCTTGCTTTGGAGGGTCGTCGCTTTTTTGGAGAGGAAACGTAAAAAGTTGACCGAGACTTCCCACACAGCATATCCAAAGGAGGTTGGATCCAATTTCAAGTCCGGCCCGGATGAAGATTTCCGTCACAAAAAATCATATAAATCAGAAGATAGAATTCTTCACCAAGGTCTCCTGCGACGCATATCTGAAGAGGGCTCCAGGAAGGTTGGATCCAACTTGTGATTTCATCACGGTGAAGAAAATCTTCAAGAAAACGACTAAGTCAAAAAGTAAAACTTTGACCTTGGCCTCCTGCTCACTGAATCCAAGCAGAGCTCCATCATCGTCGACCTCAAATTTTGACTTTGCCACGGTTGAGTGTGATCAGATGTCCAGACTGGCACGTTTAGTTTCTATGCACTAAAAAACATTTATTGCTTCATTACAAGTTAGGTGGTCTGAAGACTTCCATGTTGGCGGTGGCGGCCCCACCACCAACGGGTTGACGGAGAAGACTACCAAATTATGACTATGGTAGTATTCCGAACAGAATACAGATAAAGCACTGCCGGTACCGCTACTGCGGTCAGGCTGCCACGGATGACGGAAGGTACCTGCAGGGCGGCGGAGACCATGTTTCTGCCAGACAGATTATAAGGTTGCACACCACCAAGGTTTCCGCTGAGGTCGCACCACCACGGAAACCCTGGTAGACACGAAGTGCATAAAAGGAGATACTCACTTTCAGAAAGCCATACTCATCCGGAGCCGCCATGGAACCACAACTTGAAGTCATCCCATTGCTCCTGCTTGCCCAAAGACTCCGGAATCTTCGCCACCGATGACGACTGCAACTGTAAGTACACACACTTACTTGTTACTGTTGTATATTGTCAATGTTTATACACTCACACATCATACCATTGGGAAGGGGATGCGAGGGCGACACTCACACATGACTTCACATTAACACTCACATACAGCCACAGCCACACACACACCCACACATACACAGTACACACACTACAGCCATCACACACCGCACATCAAAGACATACATACACAGAAACACAGCACAGGCCCAGTCACACACAACACCATACAACACCACAACACGTCACAACAACACCACAATTGCACCAACATCAATATATTGGCAAGCACTCATAATAGACACTACCCAAGGACACATACAACATAACCCACGACCAACAGGGAACGAACACACTCAATGACACAACCATACAACTTACCAATTGACATACACATCACACACACAGCACATCAAATCTATCATACCATGCACAAAACACGGAAACAGTCAATGCGCACAAAGCCACACAGCACAGCAACAAACACATGTCAACACAAACACCACTCAATATCATGACAACAACATGTTTGCAACATACACATCCCCATCACACACACCACACACCCTATCACTGGGGACAAAAGCACTGCAACATCACATACTGTGTAAACAATACAGGTAGCACAAGCACCACACATACACAAATACTGACACATAACCAATGTCAGTCAGGAACAACTCTACCCTAGGAAACGAAATGCAGGACAAAGATGCAACCTCAAAACCAACAACTGGTTGGTTAGGTTATATTTAGAAATAATCAACATAAAAATCAAAAACCATAGGCCAGTCCATAGCTGTACATGTTTTGTGCACACAATGCACATATGGGTGCCCCGAACTTGACTCCTGACTGCCATGTAACCTCCACATGTAGGGACATCATGGGGGCAGACAGGCACCTCTGGGATTATCTTGGGGAGGTAGCGGAGGGGGTGGTTTGGGCCTAGGCTTGGAGGGGAGGCCTTTGGGATTGGACTTGGGAGGGGAGGGTTTAGGTTTAGGCTTAGGGGAGGGTTGGGTTTTCTTTGGCGGGGTAGACTTCTTGGTGGAGAGTGGGACATGGGTACTTTCAGGAGGATAGGGGAGGCCTTTGAGGTGGAAGGGATGGACTTGGGGAGGGAAACTGAACATTTAGGTGTCTCACGGGGGGAGTGTAGGAGTAGGGAAAAGGTCAAGCTATGAAAGAAAAGTTTTCTTACACACACGGGGACAGTCACAGAAAAAGGGTTTGGGTGTGGAGGGAAAGGGAGGGGTTGTCTGAGGTGTTGGTGTGAATGTCTTTGGTGCATGTTTGTGGGAGGAATGCTTGTGGGTGGTGGGTGTCTGTTGGGTGGGTGAGTGTTGGCATTTATGTGTCATGGGATGAGGGGGCTGGAGGTGCTGGGGGATGCTGTGGTTGGTGGTTGACTGTCTGTTGCGGTGGTGACTGCAGGTTTGGTGGAAGTGCTGCATGTAGGAGTGTCAGTGGTTGTGGTGTCTGTGGGTGTGGTGACAGGTGGATGTCTGAGGGTCTGTTTGTGGGTAGGATAGGTGTAGTAGCTGGATCTATGAATATTGGTGTGATGTCTGTGGTTGTGCCTGGTGTGCTGTCTGTGATGTTTGAGGGAGGTGGGTGTGTCAGGGCAGGTTGCGACTGTTGCTGTGTGCAACTGAATGTTGAATTATGTTTGTCTGGAACTACCCTTGGATGTTAAGATGGATGCATGCCTGTCTGTTTGTGTGTTTTTGCTGGGTCGGGGAAGAGGTGTTTGGGATTGAGAAGAGGAAGGTGGAGGGGGCCTCCATCAGTGTGGAGGCCAGAGCCTGAAGGGAGCTCTATAGGCCAGCCAGTGCACCGTGAATGCCCTCCAGGAATGCATTACTTTGTTGGATTTGAGTTGTCAGTCCTTGGATGGCATTCACAATGGTCAATAGCCTCCTCACTGAGGGTAGCAGGGCTAACAGGGGCTGGGGCACAGGTGCCAGTGGCAAAGGAGATATGCACCCCCTTGGGTGAGCGGGCACGGCCAACTGGGTGGGGAGCTACAGGGAGGGCGGTGGTAAAAAGGGGGGTGGCAGACAGAGATGGTGTTGGGGTGGTCCCAGATGGGTCTGCCACCACCAGGGAGAGTCCAGTGGTGGAGGATTCTGAAGATAATGACGTGGATCCTGTATACCTCGTGGCATTCCCCGCACTCTCCGGGTCACTGGTTCCCTAGGTGTTGGTGGTATCATGACTGGAGGTCCCATGGCCAGCAGCTTTCCCACTCGGCTGTGCCCTGTCTCCTTCGCCTGCTGATGCTGGAAAAGAGAGAGAGGTAGGGTCACCACATTCTTTCCATACACTTACATCACTCTATACACATCACTAACATTACATCTAAGTGTACTGCACCCCCACGTAGAACCAGGTTGGTGCTAACATCATGTCACAACAACATACAATCCATACCCCTATATAAAAACTATGTCACACACCACATAAGCCACCTATCTCACAACACTATCCTATCAGTACAGCTATCACATTAACCATTCCATCAAAAGCTGAGTTGGCAACATGGGACCCTAACCACAGCAACAATTTAAAACAACAACCAAGCTATGGGAAATAGTGGCAACATCGATTTCCGCATTACACAGAAAACAAATCTACACATGCTCAGAACATGACCGGATGTCGTGTTCCAGGAAGAGAACCTCATCAACTGCTAAAAACAAGACAGCATGTTGCATACAAGCCAAAAACATTTAATGTCACTGTGTTTAAAACGTTCACGATTGAAATTGCTCACATGCACCTACTCTATTTGACATACCCAAATATGGAGTTTGATAGAGTTTAAATCCATGTCACCAACACGTGTACCAATAGCATTGTGGAAAAGGATTATATAGACTTTGTGGACCTACTCATCTGAGTCATTCTCCACCTCAGATCAAAGTCATGTACACTTCTAGGGGCCTACTTAGCCCAGTGTGCATAAAGACCACATCCAGTTCAACTGACCAGGATGTGTGGCAACATCAATAGGCCATTATTTAGGTGGCAACATCACTACCCACACTTCAGACATGAGCAATTGTACATCTGTATAGGAATATTTAATTGCCATAAACCATTCCTGAGGTTAGCATGATAGGGACATACATCTTGAGGCAAGCCTAATGGCTGACTACACATACCATTCAACCAACATGTGAATGTGAACTACCACACCTGCAACACAATTAAATCAGTGCACACAATAGGATTACATACAAAAACTGTTCAAAGCATATCCACAATAACAAAAGTAAGTATGTTTAAGTTGCATCATAACGTTGATATATGTCAGAACCTAACAATGTACGCATGATGTTGGCAAAACCCAGTGTAGATTGTACCTATTAATAAGATGTAGTGGCCTATTTAGCATGCCCACAACACACTGGATTAGGAAATTCCTGTGTAGCCACTTAGATGTTCTTTGGATGCAAAGAACATGTACATTGTACTAATATTATGAGCTCATATATCAATGATATTGGTTGTACTAGGAGTCTAGTTATACCACTTTGGTTTCCAACATGTAGGATGTCCATTCTGATGAAACATTACAGGTGCCAATGTATAGTCCTCACTTACCAATGGGGACACCTCCTAAAAGGTCTGAGTAAGTGTAGCAAGTGTGGCTTGTGAAATGTCAGATTGAGATCACAGCCTCACAATAAGTTGACACTCATTTGAAACCACAGGAATAGTAGGACTGTTTTTAACTTGTCAGATTCTATGTTGCACATAGAGATGGATCAAGGTGCATTGGAATGGACAGAGGGCAAAGACCAGGACAACGTACCATCAGGATACTGGGATTATGTATCTGTAGGTGGCAAGAATCAACCAGAAGGGTATACAGAGCAGAATAATGGAACACACATGACCGTCACATGTGCATCTTCATATGCTTTTGTACAGAAAGAATAACATAGGTGAGTAATATATCCCTACACACAATACTATGAGGAAAACTGTTTATCACTGTTGAGGACTGTACATCTAGGTGACCCTAGGAGATCTTCTGCCTTTTGCACTTACCACATTGTCACAGCATAGATTATTTCACATCATACGCTAACCTGGAAGAGGGATGTAAATGAGTGTAATCAGTACTTACCCCCTTGTGGCTACTGTACTGCCCTCAAACGCCCATTCAACTCAGGGCAGGCCACCGCCAATATGCGGGACAGTAGGGGGGTCAAGGTTTGACAGATCCCCTTTCCTCCTTGGACGACATCCACAGCTGGGCCTCTGCGGTCTTCTCGGCGGAGTGTCTCAGGTCCTCCCACTGCTTCCTACAGTGGGTGCTCTGCTGGCTGTGAACCCCCGGGGTCCACACTTTCTTGGCGATGGTACACCAGATCTTCTTTTACTGTTGGGCATTGACATGCATGCATGACAGAGAAGAGGAGAAAGTCATGTCCCCATCCCAAAACAAGTAGGGTGAACACTTAAATTAGTGCAAGTAGCCAAACATACCCTTCCTCACACTTCAAACTTTTTTTCAAGTTGCCATTGCTGTCAGGCCATGGGTGAAGTGGAGTCAGCCATGAAACATGCATAACCAGTGCCAGATTGTTGGATAGAAACATATGACCAGACCACAAGAATCTCCTTAAAATGGTATGTCTCAACAACTATTTGTCCCAACACCATTAATGTTTGTGCTGTAATGTATATTTGTGGATCAAGGTACATACATCACATACTACCTAGTATGTATCAGGGGTTATAATCTTTCTATGCACATGTGCACATATCCATCTATTCACACATAATAGCTCAATCCTTCATTCCTGAACATTTCCTCTACATCATCTTACACTTCTCCTTTCACCCATTGGTATTGCATTGGACTCACCTTCTCCTCTGGTGCACCATATTGCTGTTCATACAGGGGTGGGACCTCCTCCACAACTTGTCCATCTCTTCTGCAGAGAAGGCAGGGGCTCCCATCACCTGCAGGATGCGACATGGTTGCTCCCAGAGGCAGTACACAGCAGCGCAGGTCTTGGAGGTCTTGCTGGCAGCAGTGTCAGGAGTCAAGTGAGTGATTCTGCAGAAGATGGCAGTCACATCCGCCATGTACAGGACCATCACCGCAGGTGGACGTCGCCATTGGCCCAATCCGCCAAAGGCAGCAATGTGTTCCAATGGCAATTTCCACCATTGTTGTAACTGCCTACCGCCATGATGCAAGTCGGTTCACTTCCTGATGCCCAGTACAGTAGTTCAGTCAGCTGTCATTTTAGGGCTCATATATGTACATTGAAGTAATGAAAAGTGCATCATTTATTAAAAACTCTTATCTATGATAATGTGTAACGTGCCGGCTTTATGCTTACACGTATCAGTGTCCATGTCATTAGGATGTGAAAAGGAGGTGTTTTGGGTTATGTACATGAAATAGTGTTATCACTATACTAATGACAATCTGAACATAATATAGGTGAAACAAATATGTGTTACATGTCAACTAGGTTGATATAACTTTTACTGGCAGTGACTTATCTCCATTTAATGAACATGAGAGGGTTTAGGGATCTGAATACAGTGAATATTCATAATTTGCCTAGCTATGTGCTGAATACTACATATTCCCTGTTTTGTGTGACATGATTTAGAAATATGTGTGACTTTGGTGTGATGATACTTATGATTTATAGATTGAGTCATTCACATACATTCTGGTGTTGTCCCACATAATTACCCTGGCCTGAGGTGAGCAAGACAGACAGTCCACTAGCAGACCTGCAGACCATGGAGGAGCAACATGTTATCCAAATATATCACCTGGATAGGCATACAATTATGGATCTATGTCGTCAGTTGAAGCCAGATCTGATGCCTGCATTCCCAATAGCATACCTCCATTCATTCAAGTCATGTCAGTGCTGCACTTCATGGCCACTGGGTCCGTTCAGAATATTGTGGCCCTAACTGCAGGGATGTCTCAGCCCATGTTTAGTCTGGTTTTGAAGGCTTTACTGTCTGCATTTTTAAAACACCTCAACAGCTACATCAGATTTCCCCAACATGAGGATTTGGCCCATGTGAAGCTAATGAACAGGTATATAGGAGCAGGAAAAACTTCCACTCCAAGAAGATCGAAGTGTTTTTTTTGGCTGACCTCTACATTTCACAAGTTTGTGCAAAGGTTCCTGGATCAGTCCATGATTCTTTCATCATGCGGAACAGCAATATCCCACTGCTGACCACGCAACTATACACAGAGAGAGCCTGGCTGGTTGGTAAGTCATATGTCATGTGCGTCTGTACCTTTTTTCCTGCTAAAATATCTGTGGATGTCCAAGTTTAAAGTTTGGATTGGTGTCATTGTACCTTACAGAGGACTCTGGCTACCCAAACTGTTCTTGGTTATTAACATCAATGAGGGACCCAACCACGCCAGGGGACGTCTGCTTCAGTGGGGCCCACGGAAGGACAAGGCATGTTGTGGAGTGGACTTTTGGGCTCTTAAAGGCAAGATTTTGCAGCATAGACAAGTCTGGAGGAGCCCTCCTCTACTCACCCTGCAAGGTATGTAAAATAGTTGTTGCCTACTGCATGCTCCACAACCTTGCCCTGAGACGTCACATACCATTCATACCAGATGAGAGGGAGCCAGCAGATCCTGTGGGTGGAAGTGCAGATTTGCCAACTGAGGATGAGCATGATGAGGATGAAGCTGGAGATATCAGGGCGGATCTCATCAGTCAGTACTTCAAGTTACTCAAGGTATGTGATGTGATGTTACAATAGAGATTCTATGGGGTATTGTTGAGATTATGCATGCCATGTAATGTTCTTTTTACCACTATCAGTGAGGAATTAAGTGGCTCGAAAGCCCATGACAGATATGCATGCAGATTGTTACTTGGAGTTGTGTACAGAATTGTTATGTATATACTCGGTTGTTTAGAAAATTCACAATCAAAGTCATGTTTGTACTTATGAATTGGCAATGTCATGTATGTGTTCCACTCTGGCCTATACTTATCTTTGTCAATAACAGTTTTGCAGATTGGCTGTTTGGCTTATCCTCATTTGGCTATCTCAAACAGTGTCACAGGCAATTGGATTATCAGAATGACATGAGAAGTGGACATGGATTAAACCAGGTAGTGTTTAGCATGAGATTTGTGGTGTGTGAGTTCTATGCCCAGACTGTCAGTACATTGGGATGGAAGTGTCCTTTTCCACAAAAAGAACTGTTTGGTATTTGAGGTGACTCAAATGGTGCCATGTGTGCATCCATTTGTATTGAACAGATGTCATGATGTGGTATCCAGACCCCCCTCGACCATCATTATGGTTTATATTGTATGTGAAATAACTTGTACATAGCTGTCAGTGTGTTTCCTCATTGCAGACCAATGTGCATGTGTCTGAAGAGACTGGCATAGGTGATTGGCAAGCCTACAGATACCTGACCATGGTAAGTGGAAGTTCCATGACTGGGGAGATTAGTACTGACCTCTGTCCATTTCATGGGGTATGGTCACTTGGAAGCTAAGGTATGGGTATGTGATAAGGCTTTAGCGGATAATACATTGATCCAATCAGTCTGCCTCCTGGGATGTTGAAAGACTGACATGTCCCAAACTTCTGTATTCTGTGGGTTGGTAGTGAATGACAACTAAGCTGAAACACTGAAGTCCACAGCAGTACCTCACTATGTGCTGATTGCCATTCTCCAAATACATATGTGGAGATGTACAATACAAGTGGTTTGTGTCATGTCTATTTTGCAGTCCCAACGCAATATGTATACAGGTTATCCAGTACATGTGTGATGACTATAACAAAGGTTTAACATTGGAGAGGAACATATAGTTACAACAGTTGCATATGGTTGACACATCACACTTACACACGATCTGTGGTTAAGTGGTATTTATTGGGGAGTACACAACAAAAATACTGATTTGAAACAGAAAAAACACAATGTAAATAGTGAAGGGTTCAGTCATGGGGGATGAAATCCTCGGGGTAGCTAATACACCATTTGCAAACACAAGTCCAGTGTCCTTGCACCACAGGAAAATGGAGTTAGGTTTCAGTACAGTCAACAGTGTATCGGTGTCACACAAGTGGAACCATTCAGGAGAAGTTTACTACCTGGCAGTGGGTTTGGTCTTGGCATCTGCTCCTCCTGGATGTCTGGATGGGTGTCCATGTTTGCGGAGGGTTCTTCTACTACAGAAGGTGGGGTGTCTGAGGCATTCCCTTCCCCTGGTAGGGCCTCAATTCCACTAGCAGCCACAGATGGAGAAGGGCCTGATGTTTCATTGCTAGTGTAAGAGGCCTGATGTTGGGTGGAGAAGCTACTGAGGATAGTGTTCATGTCCCTCAGCACCCCAGCAATGGAAGCCAGGATGACAGTTTGTGCCTTCCACTTCTGCATGGCTTCCTGGTGGTTGTCCATCTGCAGCTGTTGGATCTCCCCCATCCTGGTCAGTACCTGACCCATCATGCCTTGGCAATTTTGGTAGGCTCCCAAGACTTGGAAGATGGTGTCCTGGTTGGTTGTGTCCCTTGGAGACACTATTCTCTCACCCACACCATCCCTCCCACGAACCCTACCCCCATGTACCTGTGCCCCTGGCATAGTGTGCCCTCTCCAACTGGTGGCAGGACCATCATTGTCAGGGGTGACAAGAGGAGACTCAGGTACCTGTACTGGGGGACACACAATGAAGAGACTGTCCTTCGGACACAGGTTTGTGGGTAAATGGTTGTCTGTGATGTAGATGCAACAGGGTTGGGAGGAGTCAATGTGGGCAGGGTGAGGCTGACAGTTGTTGACTGACCAGATGCCCCTGATAGGCCAGCTACATCCTCAGTGTCCAAACATTCAGGGGTGTTTTCCTCACTGGGGTCTTCATCCAGAGGGGCATTGGCAGTCTCTGGTGTCCTCTCCATGTTAGGAATGGCAAGGTTATCTGTAGAAGAAGTGGAATACACGGTTGCTGTAAGTGATGCAACAAGTGATATTTCCATTTGACAACTAAACAAGGTACGGGAGATGCACACACTGCCTTCACATGATCCCCTGAAATGACAATGACAGCTGCTTCAAAATCTGGGTTAGAGCAATGTGGGACACAGAGATTTGCAATTGCATACAGCATGCTCCAAGCTCTTGGAGTATGCTGGTGTTTAGATGACTGCTGATACCCTCATATCTTGTCTGAGTAAAGACATGACAATGTACATTTCTCTCCTAGTAAGGTGTATGGCAGCATTGACTCAACTAAAAGCTGAACACGGTACAATGGCGTCAGAGCTGGCACACAGTATAGGAGTTACCATTTGACCTGGGCCTCTGTGTGGATGTTCAGCTGTCCCCCAGGTGAGTATATGACATTATTAGGAAGCTTTTCTCAGGGGCCAGTTTGGTATGGGACACAGCTGTAGCTGCGATTTGCTTGTAATGGTACTGGTAGTGGGTATTGCATTGTTGTCATTGCCATAAACTGTTAAATGGTGGAACATCAAGGATGGGTTATTTGATTGTTAGTTTCATATGCAAGACATTTTAAATTTAATGCACTGCTCTGGTTTTCTTAATGGTGGAACAGTGCCTTCTGGGAGTTGTAGTGCTGTCAGTTTCCAGGACTTCCCATGCCATTCCCACACACTGTGACCCCAGGTTAGTTTAGTTGACATGTGGCAGGGCTGAGAGGGGTACTTGGACTTTCAGACAGATGGGTTGTGGGTGGTTTGGTCATTGAGGTGGGGAAAGGTGATCAGTGAGCATGCAAGGCAAAACTGTTTGGACTTACCCGACTCCACTCTCCCAGGTATTCCTGTCAGGCCCTCATGACGCAGGATGTCCAAGACCTTCTCCTCCCATGATGTGAAAATGGGGGAAGAGGTGGGGGCCCATCGCCAGTCTTGAAGACCCCTCCAGCTGGCGCCAGGATGCCATGGAACGTACCTTCCCCCTGAGGTCATTACACCTCTTCCTGATGTCCTCCCTTGTGCGTGGGTAACTGCCTACAGAATTCACCCTGTTGACTAATCTTTGGCACAACTCCATTTTGCTAGGCTATTGATGTTTGCTGAACCTGTGATCCAAATAGGCATGATTCTACCCTGCCAATTTCATCCACCATGACCCTCAACTCATCGTTAGTGAAACGTGGATGTTTTTGTAGGGGCATGGTAGTGGTGGTAAAGACAGCGAGGCAGTGTAAAAAGGATGAAAAATTGTTAATGAATAGGTGTGGGTGCTGTGATGTGAGTGGGTGGGTGATGGTTGTTGTGTACTGTGTGTGATAGTTAATTTTGTGCTGTGTATGTAGTGCAGGTGTGGGATGTGTGCATATGTAATGTGTATGGGTGCCTATTCATGATTTTTGTGTCTCGCTAAAATGTTGCTTGTTTATGGGTGTGTGACGTTCTGGTTGCAAAGGATTGCTGGTTGTGTATGGGTTTGTTATATAGTGCAGTGTGTAGGTGTGTCGGGTGCGTGAATGTGTGTCAGGTGTGGGGTATTCAAAATATCCAATGTGGTGAATGTGTTCTGACTCATGCGAGTTCAGATTGCTGTGGTTCGCACCACCAATGGTTTTCTTCCATGGAAGAACTGCTCTGTTGATTTGTGGATCTTAATATGATCATATGATTTTTGTTGGGCTGGCGGTGCTGGTGGTGGGACGTCCTCTTTTCCGTCCTCCAGTGTCCTGCAGTTTCTGATTTTTGGCTGTTTTTTGGCAGACTTAGCTGTGTGACTCTTAATATGGTGGTCAGATCACCGGCAACGTGGCAGTCTTTTGGCGGCTACCACCACAGAGGACCGCCAAAGTCGTAATCAGGTCCTAAATATTTTAAAATTTATGTCTCAGTTCTCTTTATTGGATTTTTGTCATTTTAGTGTGATTTTAAAGATAAAAATATAATCTATATTTATTAATTGGTGTATGATTTTTATTGTGTTATGTGTTTTACATATTTACTGTTTTGAGAATATTAAGTGCTTAATACACCTATCTCCTAAATTAAGCCTAACTGCTCATTGCCAAGCTACCAAGGGTTGAGCTGGGATTAATTTATTGAGACCTGACTGGACCTAGTGGGGTATAGTGGCCTATTACTAAGTGTAGGTACTTACCTGCCCTTAAGAATAATCAGCTTTCCTACATTTTTGATGTGCAGTGGTGGGATTCAGTGCTTGTGTTTAATATCACAATACAGTTTTAAGGAAAACAAGTAAAAAAAACTCTAAATTGATCTAGAGCAAAAGCATTTTAGATTTTTCAAATTTGGACTCATTTTAATTACTTAATTTCTGATTTTTCTAAATTGTTCTGATCAATTGGGGCCAAAGGTTTTTGGTTCTGATCAATTGGCGACAAAAACCTAGGAATACCATGGAGGTTTATCTGGCTAGCCTACCCACACTCACTGTAGCTGAAATCTGTGTAGAAACAGGGAATTGCCTGCTGCTTACAACCTTAGGGAGAATGTAATAATTCAGTCCCTTGAAGCCTATGTAGTGTAGGTGGAGTCAGAGATGGCTTCAGAGATAGGAAGGGAGGGGTAAGATGTCATCCCCAACCTCCAAGAGGAGGAGGATGATTGCCTATTCATTACTTCAGTGGTTAGGGCCCCATCCAGAGCTAGTGGGAAGGGAGGGTCTGTGGTATCAGCCTAAGAAGAAGCAGAACTGGGCCTCAGGGAGAGAGAACGTGAGGCCCGGGTAGCCCTCATAGCTTTGGAGGCAGAGAAGTTGGCCCTAGAGAAGATGAAGTGGGCAAGGAGTGAACAAAGAGATGGTGGCAGCGAAGAAGAAGTTGAGGTGTCCAGGAATGGTGGGTTTTGCCCAGGACTACCCAAAATGGTTGTTCCTGCTTATCAAGAGGGGGATGACATAGATAAGTGGCTGGCAGCCTTTGAGAGTGCTCTCAGGATGAGGATTGTTAAGCCTCAGTACTGGGTTGACTCCTATGGAAGTTGATTCCAGTACCTGAGGAGAGGATGGGACAGAGTACTATCCCAATAAGAAAAAGTGCCTCATCCTGAAGTTTGGTCTCACCCCAGAGCAGTAGAAGATTAAGTTTAGGAACTCCCAGAAGGACAATACCAAGTCTTGGGTTGACTTTGTGGACACCTCAGCTAAGGCACGAGAGGGCTGAATACAGGATAACAAAGTAAATACTTATGAGGGGCTGTACAATTTGATCATGACTGAGCACATCTTGACCAGTTGTATCTCAAAGAGTTTACACCAGCATCTAGTGGACTCTAAGCTGAACAATCCCATAGAGCTGGGAGAGACAGCTGATGAGTAGTTGAGAACCAGAGTGGTTGACAAGGCCTGGGGGAGAGCATCTAGGTAGGGGGGTCAGGTCCCTAAAAACCTAAAGAGGGAGGTGAAAAACCCACCACAGAGACTCCCTCTGTACCCCAGAACCCTAAGAAGAAAGACAGTAAATCCTACTCCCACTCTGACAAGCAGAGGCAGGCAGACCCAGGGTTCAAGAAGTTCTTGGACAACAGGGCCTGCTTTGACTGTCAGCAGACAGGTCACTTCAAGGGAGATGCAGCCTGTTCTAAGAAGGTGGCTAGCACTGGGCTATCCAGTGTAGCCATAGAGAAGGACTCCTCAGATGATGAGGTCCTTATAGCATTAGGCTGGTAGACAGGTCCAGATGGTAAGCTGGTGATCCCTGAGGGTGGGAGTAGGTATCGTCACTCCATTCAGGTGAATGGGATCCCTACCACTGGCTTGAGAGACACATGTGCCAGTCACAACATGGTGAGTGACCAATTGGTGTCCCCAGAAGTATGTCCCAGGGGAAAAAAGGAGAGTCAGGATAGCCACAGGTGAGGTCACCACCAATCCTGTAGCCATAGTGCCCCATGAGAGGGAGGGTTTCCTTGACTGATAAAAGGGTATTGGTCAGTGCTGACCTCCCCCTAGATTGTATCCTGGGCAATGGCCTCCCAGAGGTTAGTCTGATCGCAGATGGGATAGTCGCCGAGGGCGCCCCCCAACCCAAAGCCCTGGGTAGCCAGTCCCTACAGTTAGGAGACAGAGGTCCTTAAGAAGGGGGAAACAGAAAAGGAGAGGTAGGTCCCTCTTCAAGAGAGGTCCAGTGAGCCAAAGGCCTTCTGCCCCAGTAGGGGGCGAGCCCAGAGTCGACACTGGTATGGCCTCACCTGATCCCAAGGAAGTCCTGAGTAGTCAGGCAGCTGTCCATCTGCAAGGTGGTGCCCCTGCACTGACAGAAGGGAGAGTGGAAGAAGGGTGTCTGCCACACCATGTGGTAACTTCCCCATTCTAAAAAGCAAGAGGGGTGCCATGACCCCACAGTTGCCATTAAAGCAGCTCACCCACCTGTCAGTGGAGAGCTTAGGGTGTGGTTCTGTGTTCTGAAAGCTGTCAGTACCCTCTGCTGGGTGCAAGCTGGCCTTCATGGCAATGCTGCACTTGGCCTGGGGGGCAAACGACAGGTTCAGAAGCAAAGTAGGCCCCCAACTGTGTTGGTTATGGTGGGGTTGCTCAAGTGTTGGGTGACCTCTGTCAGTAAGCTAGGTGTTGCTCTAGCAAAATTAGGGCTGGGGGAGGTGGGCACCTCACTACCCAAGTTGGCAGAGAAAGAGGAGGAAGACCTCTCTAGAAGACAGCTTCAGTTTAAAAAGTGTCCTTTTACTGTTGGGATGGGTTCACTACCCAGAGGGAGTGACCATGAAAGGAAAATGTAAGGCAGAGTAGGCCCTGAAAAAGGACAACTAGTTTTCCTCACTGTCTTCCTTGCCTGACAAGCCAGGAAGACTCTCCCAGGGTTGGTCTGAGTCTCCTGGGTGTGTTCGCTATGGGGGAGAGAGAAGGGGGGGAAACTGGGCTGATTGCAGAACCCCTCTGACGTTTTGTCCCCATTATGTCACTTATGCTGGTGTTTTCCTGACTCTAATGGTGCCCTGGGCAATGCCATCCAGTCCCAGGGCCTGTGCTCTGATTAAAATGGTTATGCAAACAAGGCAAATTATAATTGGCTGTGTCATCCTACCTGTAAGTCCCTAGTATATGGTAGGGCATGTAGGTGTAGGGACCCCAGCATAGGTAGTGCACCCATAGGTGCAATGCTGTGGTGCCCAGGGCCATTTCAAAGGCAGCCCTGCCTTTCTGGCTGCTTTTAAGTTAAAGTTCACCCTAACTTCGACTTTGGAATTAAAAGTACTTCTAAAGTCTTAAACTACCTTATGTTTACATATAGGTCACCCCTAAGGTGTGCCCTAGGTGCCCCCAGGGTTGGGTACAGTATAACGATCAGCAGGGACTCCATAAAAGATGTTTTATAAGCCTTTCTGAGGGACAAATAGCTATATTTTCCCCCCATTGTAGTGAATGGGCTCCATAGGCTAACATTGGGAGACTTTATTTTTAAATACAAAAGTCTCAAAGGGAGCTATATATTTAAAGTCTGGTATCAAACTTATTGTTACAATAAATTCAACAACTTGCCATTGTTGAATTAACTTACTCAGGGAAATAGTTTTAGAACTTTACCTGAATGTTGCCAGTTTCAGCTCTGTAGTGCCCTTCTCTAATTTGCCAGCCTCTGGCAGCCTAGCCAGGCTGTCTTGATGAGGTGTGAAGTGGCCTGGACTGAATACGAAGGAAGTGCTTAGGGGAGGAGAACTGCCTCAGCTGATGGTGAAACAGGATGTGGGGAGAGCAGCCAAACTGTACTTCAAAGGAGGGATGAACATTTGGGCCAGCAAGTGGACCTCCCCCATTTTCTGAAAAGTCTAAAGATAACAGGGAGTTGGGTACACCAGACAAGTGAAGTTCAGCAGTACTTTATGTTGAACAATTACACATAACATTGAACTGCTCAGAAGACCACAAACATCATAAAGCAAGGATAAGAGATATAATTAAGGGTCATTAGATACAATGCACTTGTAATGTAGCGGGCAGGATAGCCATCACATTTGTGAATGAGTAACCACTTCACAAACTCTAAATGAGGCCCTAAGTTATAAACTAACAAACAGGCAAAGGAAACTAAGGCCCTCATCACAACCCTGGCGGTCTGTGTTAAAGCGGCGGTAACACCGCCAAAAGGCCGGCGGTAAAAAAAATGGAATCATGACCACGGCGGAAACCGCCAACGTATGCAGCCACTTTAACACTCCGACCGCCACGGCGGTAGCAACAAACACCGCGGTGGGCACCGCCAATAGACAGACGGAAGACAATGTACCGCCCACCCTATTATGAGAGGCCAATCCACCAGCTTTTCTGGGGCGGTACCAACGACATCAAAACCATGGCGGAAACAGTACATCGAAGGGGAAACATTCACCTCTCGACACTCCATGAAGAACCAGGACGCCATGGAGCCCGAATTGTAGATCCTCCCCATGTTGGTGTATCTTCTCATACACCACGAAATAGAAAGAAGGCAGCGACGGCGACGATGGTGAGTACTGCACCTAGCACACAGGGGAGGGGGGGAAGAGAGTGACACAAACACGTGGCACGCAACACCCCCACCCCCAACCCACAACAACATACACACCATGGGCTTAGGAAGTGTGGGGGATGTGGGGGACACAGGGGACGAAGGTGAGGGGGACTAGGGGACAAAATAATTTCCCCTCTCACATCTATTATTCAGAGGGCCATTAGCACTCAAAAGCGCTACTTATAATAGCCCTGTGCCGACCATCCTCCAATCTGATGGTAACAGAATGAAGGTGAGTCAGGAGGCCCCTTGCGCCCTCTGCCCTTTTGTTTGTCCTGTTCACAGCTGTGGGCATTAAGGGTGCTCATAAGAACAAAGGGCACGAGGAGGAGAAAAGAGTTTTGGATGATTACTGTCTGCATCACCTGCCCCCTTGAAGAGGAGCACTGCTGGAAACCTTCAAGAGGAGCTGCAAGACAATGAGGATGATCAAAAGAGGAAACAGAGCCCCACTCACCCTGATGCCTGCAGGCTAGAAAGGAGACTCTGTGAAACACAATATTTGTATTTGCCTAAGATCACACCAGTTGGTGAAACAGTGAAGTCGAGATTGAGCCCAGATTTGACCTTTTCACACAACAATTTAGCTATTGGAAGGGTATATTTTTCTAACATTTATGTTTAATGTTTGTTATCTGGGTAATGAAGGGCTTGATTACAGCATGGCTAACAGGGAGAACCATATTTCATTTTGGGTCGTTATGCCTAGCGTTATTATTTATGTTGTTGTTATCGTTACATACTTCAGCATATTGAAGTATATTATCTTTTCTCTATCTTTTCTTCACTCTACTCTGAAACAATCTACCCTATGCCACTGCACCCTACACCACTTTTCTCCACTCTGTGCTACTCTATGCCACTGCAATCTATGCTGTACCACTCCACTCCACACCACTCTACTCTGCAGCACTCTACACTACGCCACTGCAATCTATGCTAGTCTACTCTAACCATTGTACACTACACCCATGCACTCTGCCAGCGCACTCTTCACCACTTTACTCAAAACCAATGCACTCTATGCCACTGCACTCTATGCCAATCTACTCTGCACCACAGCACTCTATTCCACTGTGTCCAATGCCACTATACTCTGCGCCACAGCACTCTATGCTACTGCACTCTATGCCACTCTACAATACACCACTGTACTCTGCGACCCTCTAATCTGCAACATTGCACTCTCTGCCACTGAACTCCACGCCCCTCTACTCTGCACCACTGCAATCAATGCCACTTTACTCTGTCCCACTGCACTCTTTCTGCCCAACTGCACTCTAATCTACTCTACACCACTCCACTGTAGGGCACTTCACTCTACTTTGAAATCATCTCCTCTATGCCACTGCAATCTACGCAACTCCACTCTATGGTATGCCAGTCTAATCTACCCTGCACCACTCCAATGTACCCTGCACCACTCCAATCTGCTCTGCACCGCTCTATGCTATTGCACTCTACATCACTATGCTCGACACTGCAACAATCTACTCTTCACCACTATACTGTACTCTGCAGCAATCTACTCTATGCCACGTCACTCTCTGCAACTCTATTCTACTCTGCACCACAGCACTCTACCCTTCACCGCTCAACTATATGCCACTCTACTGCACTCTACACCAATGTACCCTATGCCACTACACTCTGTGCCACTCTACTCTGCATCACTGCACTCCACCACTGCACTCAGCACCAGTCTACTCTAACTTGCACCACTCCACTCCACCATGCACCACATCACTCTACGACACAGCACTCTGAACCAGTACAATCTATGCTGTGTCACTCCACTCTGCGCCCCTCGACTCTTCACCACTCTACGCTACTGCACTGGACACTAAACCAGTGCAGTCTTCGCCAATGCACTCTACACCTCTTTACTCAAAACCGATGCACTCTATACCACTACACTCTACACCAATCTACTTTGCACCACTGTACTCTATGCCACTTCACTCTAGACCACCCAACTCCACTCTATAACACTTCACTCTGACATTACACTCCATGATACTAGACTCTGACACTCTATTCCATTAAACTCTAACACTTTCTCCACTTTGTAACTCCATACACAACTCCCTATAGGCCACTCCATTCCACTTTACTCCACTCTATGCCACTCCACACCACTCTATGCCACTTCAATCTACAATACTCTACTCAACGCCACTGCACAACCCTCTATGCCACTCCACTATACAACAATGCACTATGCTCAACAACACTTTACCCAACTTTCTCCATGCTAGTTCACGTTACTTTACTTCACTCTACTCCAGTTCACTCTTCTTTATGCCTTTCCACTCTACAACACTCTGCCACTCCACTCTATGACACTCTATTACACTGTGACACTACTCCACTCTACTACTACTTTATGTCATTGGCGCTTGATTAGAGATTCAGATCTCCATTGATTGCCTTCTCACTCATATGAGACGTGAGTCAGATTTATCTTTGCCATTTTGGTTACAAGCACTCTGTAACCCTTTTAACTCAAGCTTAACACAGGCTTAGGATGATCCTGATACTTGTCTAGGGGATCGAAATATTGTCGGCCAAAGTACCTTGACTTGAATTTGTGATATTGTACATAGGTTGGCATAAGCATAGGTACTATGAGCTAATGACTTTGTGATTCACTATTTGAGTCATTCATGTAAGAGTCGGTGTATAAAAGCTTGTAAATCATTATTGTGTATGCTAACCTTGTAGGAAAGTAGCCTCTTTCTAGCTTGGTTACCCCCACATTTAGCCTGTTTGCAATGTGTGTTTGAGTGTGTCTACTGGGATCCTTCTAATCAGGACCCCAGTAGTTATGCACTCTCCCTTAAATTATGGTTGTTGCATACTGGTAAGCCAATATTTCACCCATAATTGGCATATTGGTGCCCCCTTATAAGTCCCTAGTATATGGTACTTAGGTACCCAGGGCATTGGGGTTCCAGGAGATCCCTATGGCCTGCAGCATGTCTTTTGCCACCTATAGGGAGCCCATGCAAAGGCTTCTGCAGGACTGCCATTGCAGCCTGCGTGAAAAGGTGCATGCACCCTTTCACTGCCAGTTACACTGCACCAGGTCACTCATAAGTCACCCCTATAGCAGGCCCTCCAGCCCGAGGGTAGGGTGCAGAGTACCTGTGTGTGAGGGCACCCCTGCACTAGCAGAGGTGCCCCCACGACCTCCGGGACCATTTTCCCAGACTTCATGAGTGCAGGGATGCCATTTTACACGTGTACTGGAAATAGGCCACTACCTATTCCCAGCTACATAATGGTAACTCTGAACACAGGTATGTTTGGTATCAAACATGTTGGAATCATACCCCAAGGCTTTTGCAAGCATTGGTTGTATGATTTCATGCACTCTGGGGACTCCTTAGAGGACCCCCAGTATTGCCATTCCAGCCTTCTGATGTTTTCCAGGCAGCCCCAGCTGCTGCCACCTCTCAGACAGGTTTCTGCCCTCCTGTTGCTTGAAAAGCTCAAGCCCAGGAAGGCAGAACAAAGGATTTCCTTTGGGAGAGGGGTGTTACACCCTCTGCCTTTGGAAATAGGTGCTACAGGCTTGGGAGGGGTAGTTTCCTTCCCCAGGTCACTGGAAATGCTTTGAAGGGCACATTTGGTGCCCTCCTTGCATAATCCAGTCTACACCGGATCAGCTGCCCCCAGTCCCTGCTCTGGCACAAAACTGGACAAAGGAAAGAGGAGTGACCACTCCCCTGTCCATCACCACCCCAGGTGTGGTGCTCAGAGCTCCTCCAGAGGGTCCCTGGGTTTTGCCATCTTGGATTCCAAGTTGGCAGCGAACTCTAGGAGCATCTGAGTGGCTAGTGCCAGCAGGTGGTGTCAGAGCTGTCCACTGATAGGTGCTTACCTGTTTAGCTGACCAATCCCCCTTTAGGGCTATTTAGGGTCTCTCCTTTGGGAGGTTCTTCAGATTCAGATTGAAAGACTTCAGCAGGAATCCTCTGTATCCTTTACTTCACCTTCTCACCGAAGAAACTTCATCTGGACCCTCCAGGAACTCCACAAACTGCAAAGACGACTTCTGCAACATTGTATCTTCAGCTCTTGCCAGCGAAAACTGTAAACTTCGCACTTGTATAGCACACTACTCACCTGTTAGGGTCTCAAGGCGCTGTACGCATACCGCTGTGAAACCCCTCCTGGCTTTTTTTCCCTGTGAGGCGCCCACTCCTGGAAAGCCCCAGGGTGAAGCCAGGCATCCAAGCACTGTGAGGGCCATTGTGGAGATTAAGCAAGCTATTGCCCAGAGTTACAGAGTGGGACCCATTAATGAGATTAGGCAGTGATGCAAGAATTATCTGGTCCAAGGGAACTGAGCCCAAGGCCCGCAGAGGTGGGAATTGAACCCTGGTCCCAGGCCAGATCTCTGCATCATGGTTTGCCGCTCTAACCATTGTGCCACACTTGTCTGCAACTGTTTCCCAGTCGTGCATCCTCAGAGGACAGCTTGTCTTCAGCCTGCACCAGAAGAATGAACAAATCTCCCTGGGAGTGAAGGAGTCACTCCCCTGCTTCAGCAGGCACCTCTCTGCAATGATGACCATCTGCGTGGGTCCCCTCTCCTGACAAGTTGCATGGATTCTGCATCACGGGTGGTGGACTGAAGTGGTCCCGATGGTCCTGACGTCCTACTGTCCAACTTTGGTGGAGGTCAGAGCTTGCCTTCCCAAGCAAGACAGCACAATGTGTTTTTCAGTTGCCAAGGCTTGTTGGCATCCTTCTATGAAATTCTTTGTGCACAATGTAGCTCCGGCCACCAGCACTCCTTCCTGTGATGCACAGCTTCCTGAGTGGTTCTCTGGTGGCGTGGGATCCTTTGTTTTTGTGCTGCGTGGGCCTCTTTTTGCAACTCCTTTGTCCCCGTGCTGGGGAACTCCTGTGTGCACTGGCTGGTCTTCTGTGGGCTTCCTGAGTTGCTGAGAGCCTCCCCTGACTCCTCCTCCTGGGTAGAGTCCACCAGGTCCCTCCTGGTCCCAGGCAGTGCCATTTTCCGCTAACCGTGAGCTTTGCGTGTGCCAAGGCTTGTTGGTGGAATCCAGCGACGCAAACCAGACTGCAATCATCCATCCGGTGTGGGATATCATCTGCACCAACCAGGAACCCGTATCCATCTTCTTGGGTGCAGTACTGACTGTTGTTCTTCACCAGTGGTTCTTCTTTTGCACCTTGATTCGGGTTAGCAAGGGCTCCTGTCCTCCCTGGACTCTTCTGTGCTTCTTGGACTTAGTACCATTCTTCCACAGGTCTTTAGGTCCAGGAATCTACCCTTTGTGTCTTGAAGTATCTTCTGGTTCTTGCATTATCTTCTTTCTCGTGTTCTTGTGTGTTCTAGGAAAGTTACTGTGATTTACTCCTGCTTTCCTTGGCTCTGAGGGGGTTCTATTACTTACCTTTGGTGTTTTCTAATACTCCCAGCCCCCTCTACACACCACACTTGCCTAGGTGGGAAATTGACATTTGCATTCCACTTTCTTAGTATATGGTTTGCGTTTCCCCTAGGTCCATTTCTAACCATTGTGATTTTCACTAATTGCACTGTTTTCTAACTGTTTTTATTGCTATTGCTGCATACTAGTGTATATATTACTTATCTCCTAAGGGAGTATAGTCTCTATGGTATTTTTGGCATTTGTGTCACGAAAATAAAGTACCTTTATTTTTGTGACACTGAGTATTGTCTTTCATGTGTGTGAGTACTGTATGACTACAGTGGTATTGCATGAGCTTTGCATGTCTCCTAGGTAAGCCTTGGCTACATCTACCCCTAGAGAGCCTGGCTTCTAGACACTGCCTACATTTCACAAATAAGGGGTAACTGGATCTGGTATAAGGTGTAAGTGCCATAGGTACCCAGTACAAACCAGGCCAGCCTCCTTCAAACCACTGTACACTATAGGTTCCTTTTTACATTGTTCTTTTAATTGGTGACATTGGGTCATCCAGATAACTTGTGTGATGCCCAAATACCAGTCTTTCTCGATTTCCCCTGTTGATGTTTTCCCACTACATTTGATCTTTTATATTTTGATTGAATAAATGCATGACACATTCCATTTGCATACTACTTTAATATCATTGTTTATGGGAGTGGTGTTGCATTTTATTCAAGGGACCCTTGTTTCTTTAAAGTTAGTTTCCTGCTCCATTCTAGGACACTCTACTTACTCCATGACACTACGCCACACCAGTCGATGACACATCATTCTCCTTTATGCCATTAACTTTGAGCCATGCTGAATAGTAGTCTCACTAGTGTACAGCATGGCTGAAACACATTGGCAAAGGCAATAGAACTTGCATAGGCGAGACCTATTGGCTTTGCAAATGCTTGTTTATAAGGTATGAACTTCAAGGTGACTTGCAATATCCTTATGTACGCAGGGGGTATTTTACCCCATATAATACATGATCACACCACAACTTTCCCACAAACCACTTAAAACCTTAGTGCATACCTTCTGTCATTCCAAGCTATTAAAGAAGAGCAGAAGAAAGAAAAGCAACATTACATTTTTTGCTTTAAAGAGCTGCATTAATTATGCTCTGTGACCTGATCTGCCTTTTACCTTGGCTGCTAGCTCTGGCAGAGGGCATTGTAATGTCAGAACTCGACAGTAATAACCCTATCATAGTCATTTTCTTATGTCTTTTCTTTATAATCAGCTAATGTCTTTTATTTATACGCAGTGACTTGGTGCATCACAAACAGCCGTTTCCAAAGAAAGTAGTGACTGCAGTTTATACAGAGATTACAGAATCCATGTTTATATAGCCTGTAACTCCAAGAGCTTCTTCAGTTGAAATGCTCCTAGTTATGACTGATGTGGAGCTGAGTTCCCAAGATCACACACAGGAGTAGAAGTGTTATTAGAACTATGGTTTCCGAGCACAGTTTACAACTGTTGTACCTAATCGCTTTTGATATCTCCAGTGCGGTTCCAATTGGCATGAGGCGAAGGGCATGATGGGTACGGAGTGCAAAGGGTATTTTCTTCCTTTTTACCCTCCTACCTTTATTTGCTTGGTGCATGAAGATGCAAAGTTAATCAACACGTTATTTTCACATTTGAGCGAATTACTTTGTGAATGTAAATAACAATAAAAGATACATTCAGACTGTGAAAACATGCCTTACTTTCTCCCTATTTCACTTCCAATATATATGATTGTGTATATTTATCGGAGCTTGCAGTTCGTAAAAAACAAGCGATTTGGATAGGGTTGATTGTAAGTCCCCAAGGCTGTCCCTGTCCCCCCCAGAAATGTATTGTCTCCTACACCCCTGATACTCACTAACACATCCAACAACATTACTGATACACCCCGTTACCCCCTGGGAGAACGCAAGGACAAAAGGAAATGAGTCTAACCAGTGTTATATTGGAACAGTCAGATATAGCAATAGAATTTTAAATAAATAGTATATGCAAACTTTTACATATATACACAAGGCTGTACACTGTCCCTTGTAAATATCCGTGGACCAGTGGTCCCAAAAATCATGACACCTGCCTCAAAACGGAGAGAACACTGCAGGGGCATCAGGTCGTAAAAACACAAGCACACCAGGGGGAAATGGAGGGGGGCACCTCAGCCGGAAGATGGTATGACGCCACTGCTCCTCGAGGGGGCTCCATGCCCACTGCCTGGTCCTGGAGAGTGCAAAGCCACAGTCACTCAGGTGGGTGGTTTGCCCACTGCTTGGTCCTGGGGAGTGCAAAGCCACAGTCTATCAGGTGGGTGGTTTGCCCACTGCTTGGTCCTGGGGAGGGAAAAGCCACAGTCTCTCAGGTGGGTGGTTTGCCCACTGCTTGGTCCTCGGGAGTGCAAAGCCACAGTCTCTCAGGTGGGTGGTTTGCCAACTACTTGGTCCTGGGGAGTGAAAAGCCACAGTCTCTCAAGTGGATGGCATCTTCCACTGGTTCTGGAGGGGGTTTTGTGCCCAGAGTGCTTCATCCTGTCAAGGATAGGGGTAGTGGATGCCTTTCTCCACTGGTTCTGGAGGGAACTTTCTGCCCAGAGTGCTTCATCCTGTCAAGGATAGGGGGAGTGGATGCCTTTCTCCACTGGTTCTGAAGGGGGCTTTGTGCCCAGAGTGATTCATCCTAACAAGGATAGGGGGAGTGGATGCCTTTCTCCACTAGTTCTGGAGTGGGCTTTGTGCCCAGTGATGCTGCACCTGGGGTGTGGCAGTTAACATCCTCTCACCTGGTTGTCTGAGCCACGAGATGTATATGGAACAGGTAGCATGATACTCCATGGAGGCAGAGGCATACTCCATCCTGCGGCGACTTATGCTGCAAACTGCTGGTAGTGCCAGTGCTGGTGGTGGTGCCTCAAGTGGCGTGTCCAGGGTCCACGACGTCACCTGCAGCCTCGGACAGCTGCCCACTGGGGATGTGGCTGACGTCCGATATTGTGGCACCGGCTGGGCACGTGGTGGTGCAGATGGTGGTGCAGGTGGCGGTGGCTGCAGCGGAGATGCTGCCGGTGCTGCCCGTGGTGCAAGTGTCTGTAGTGGTGGAGGGAGACCCCAGACCATCTCTGGCAGCCTCGGATGGCTGATCCTTGGGGAGGATGCTGCAGACTGACGTTGTGGCAGCGGCAGTGCAGGTGGCGGTGCAGTTGGCTGTTGTTGCGGCAGTGGTGACCGTGGTACAGGTCGCTGGCATCTCTGAGAAAATGGTGGTCACCAGCCCCTCACCAGGAGGTATCGTGCCCTGAGGTGACTTGCCCTTTGTTTTGTGTCCCTTCCGCACTTTGGCA
The DNA here is from genome assembly GCF_031143425.1 of Pleurodeles waltl. NCBI lineage: Eukaryota > Metazoa > Chordata > Amphibia > Caudata > Salamandridae > Pleurodeles > Pleurodeles waltl. Next base: position 1,156,928,976 of record NC_090446.1, on the reverse strand, counting down.
GTCGCTACTGGGACCTTGGCACTGTCCTCTTTGTGTTTGGATGAGGCCTTGCTGGGTGGGTGGTGCAACTTTGCCCTGCTGGATGCCGGCCCCTTCTTGACTTTGGCAGGTAGCGGAATCGGGTGGTCCTTCACATCTGTAGGTGGCACACGGGCAGCTCTGATGGGTGCCCCCTTCGATCCACCCGGACTTGCAGGGACCACAGCAGGTGCAGATTTGGAGGCTGAGGTGCTGGACTGGGATCCAGACATCCTGGCCCTAGGGGAAGGACAGGGGGGAGGACTAGGGAAGAGGTCAGAGTTAGCTGGGAAAAGGTTTTTAGACACACAAGGACGGGAAGATGGAGGGGGTGTGGGAGTGGAGGAAGAGGTAGTGGTTTTAGGAGGTGTACGTCTGCTGAGTTTGGGTGAAGGTGCATGGACTGGAGGCTGTTGTGAGGTGGATGGCTGTTGAGTGGGTGTGTGCCTGCATTTGTGTACTTTGGGAGGAGGGCTCACAGACACACTGGGAGGGAGATGGAGGACATGGAGGAGGGGGACACAGTGGAGGAAGCGGATGTTGGTATGTGTGCATGGTTATGGTGCTTGTGTGAGTGCCTGTTTGATGATGTGTGGTGCTAATGTTTTCCTGAGCCGCTTTTGTGTGTTGATGTGTGTGCATGCTGGTCTGAACGTGTGCTTGGGATAGGCTGAGGTAGAGGGGATTGGGTTTGGGTAGTGGAAGTTGGAGGGGGGAGGCTGGACACAGAGACAATGGCTGCCATCAGTGCAGAGGCCAGAGCCTGAAATGCTCTCTGTTGGGCCGCCACGCTAGAATGAATGCCCTCCAGGTATGCATTTGTTTGCTGAAAATGCCTCTCAACACCCTTGATGGAACTCAGAATGGTTGACTGCCCAACAGTGAGGGATCTCAGGAGGTCAATAGCCTCCTCACTGAGGGCAGCAGGACTGACTGGGGCAGGGCCTGAGGTGCCTGGGGTGAAGGAGATTCCCACCCTCCTCGGTGAGCGGGCAAAGGAAATACGCTGAGGGGCTGTTAGGAGGGGGGTGGTGACTGTACCTGTTGTTGGGTGAGCACACCGCCACGGAGCTTCCATCAGAGGAGGAGTCGCTGTCACTAGTATCCCCTCCTGTCCCCATCGTGGAGCTCCCCTCGCCCTCCGTCCCACTGGTTCCTTCACCCTCTGTGGATTCACCCTCATGGGCCATGTGGGATGCAGCTCCCTATGACGCCGGTGCCTCAGCTCCTCTGCCAGATGATGCTAATGCACACAACGACAGGGTGACAAAACAAGAAGGGGACGAAAGACAGAGGACACACATGGTCAATGCCACCAACATCACTACCATTGGCGGACACAACACCCACTGAGCTGCCCTATGCACTAGGCCTTGCCCAACCACTCACTAGCCCATGGGGTAGAATGCCTAACGCCAGCACCTGCTCACCTGACACCCACAGGACCCTGCACACTAATAGCTGCCCAATTGTACCATTGGGGTAGGGGTGCTTCAGAGCCTGCAAACAAGGGACCTACCCTGGCATGATCGCCCTGGCCTAGGGGCACCCACATTACACCCCCCCACCCAGCTAGTTCCTAAACCACACAGAATCAGCTTTCTGATACTGTACTCACCCCCTTGTGGCTGCTGTGATGCTCTCAAGCGCCCATCCAACTCCAGATAAGCCAGCACCAGGATGCGTTACATCAGGGGGGTCATGGTGCGACGGGCACCCCTTCCACATTGGGAGGCCAGCCCCAGCTGGGCCTCTGCCGTCTTCTTGCTCCAGTGGCACAGGTCTTCCCATCTCTTGCAGCAGTGGGTGCTCCCCCTGTGATAAACCCCCAGGGTCCGCACCTCCTTGGCGATGGCATGCCAAATACCCTTCTTCTGGTGGGCACTGACCTAGAGGGTAAACAGAAGGAAAAACTTTATTTACTCACCCGTCCGGACCGTCATACTATTTGCCCACCAGTTCCCACCCATGCCCTGACGCAAATACACTGACCACCTTACATGCAGCACTCAGGGAACACCCCAACATGTGGCTTACATCCACACCACTCCAAACAGGCATTGCCCACGCATCATGCTCACAGTGTACTCACCTGTTTTTCTGGAGGACCGTAGAGTAGCGTGTACTGGGGGTGGGCCCCATCCACCAGTTTGTCCAACTCCTTTGCTGTGAAGGCAGGGGCCCTTTCCCCAGACCCTGTAGCCATTGTCGCTTCCAGACTCAAGTCACTGCAGCACTTGCAGTGTAGGTCCTCTCCTGTTGATGGCCAGGTATCAAGTGAGTGAAGAGAGAGAAAATGGTGTGACGTCCGTGGCGGTGCATATCATCACCGGCGGCGTACCTCTCCATTGGCTCTTACGACCCATAGGGCCCAATGATAACCAATGCGGAGTTGCGTGGAGGTCTTGGACCACCTACCGCGATGCTGCACAATGCCAGCACAGTTACCTCATTTCCCCTTGTCCCTCTTCACAAGTCAGGCAGCCGCCATTTCAGGGGAGCACATGGCCTATCACCCAACTGCGTCACAGCACATATTGGCACATATACAGACTCAGGATTTCACACACAGATTCCGTAACATTAGTTCTGAGACAGTTGTGCCATCTATGTCGTAAATGACTTTCTGCTCACTGTTCTCCTCCATAGGCTACACCCGCTGAGGCAGCATATGAGATGGAGGCATCCTCCGGTGTACAGACCCCTGGTGGATCTGTCAACAATGGAAGACAGACACATCATAATCACAGACTTGATTGTGCCACAATCCAAGAACTGTGTGCCCAATTGGAGCCAGACCTGATGTCAGCTATCCGCCAGCCCACAGGTATACCCCCTCTTGTGAAGGTTATGTCAGTGCTCCATTTCCTGGCAGTGGCTCCTTCCAAACTACAGTGGCCATGGCATCTGGGATGTCTCAGCCAATGTTCTCAAACGTGTTGAGGAGGGTGTTGTCTGCCCTCCTGAAACACATGCACAGCTACATCGTGTTCCCCCAGGTGGAGGATTTGGCCAGAGTGAAAGCTTACTTCCATGTCCTGGGACATATTCCCAACATCATTGGTGCCATTGATGGGACCCATGTGGCATTTGTCCCCCCCACAGTAATGACAAGTGTACAGAAATAGAAAAAGCTACCATTCAATGAATGTGCAAATGGTGTGTTTGGCAGACCAGTACATCTCCCATGTGAATGGCAAGTATCCTGGCTCTGCGCATGACGCCTATATCTTGAGGAATAGCAGCATCCCTTATGTGATGGGCGAACTCCAGAGGCACCGGGTGTGGCTAATAGGTGAGCCCATGGTCCCAACACAGTATGAGTAGGTGTCTGGGTATGGAGTTGTCCCTAAGGGTGAGTGTGTGTCTAACAGGTATCCCTCGAATTTTGCAGGTGACTCAGGTTACCCCAACCTCTCATGGCTGCTGACCCCAGTGAGGAATGCCAGGACAAGGGCAGAGGAACGGTGCAATGAGGCACATGGGCGAACTAGGCGTATTATTGAGAGGACTTTCGGCCTCCTGTAGGACAGATTCTGGTGCCTCCATCTGACAGGTGGCTCCCTGTACTACTCACCCAAGAAGGTGTGCCAGATCATCGTGGCATGCTGTATGTTGCACAACCTGGCATTGAGACGCCAGGTGCCTTTTCTGCTGGAGGATGAGCCTGGTAATTGTCTTGTGGCAGTGGTGGAGCCTGTGGACAGTGAGGAAGAGGAGGCTGAGGAACAAGATGTTGACAACAGAACACACATCATCCTGCAGTACTTCCAGTGACACACAGGCAAGGGACTGTAACTCCTCTTCACATATCAGTTAACTTCAGGACATTGTACATGGCAGCCTCTTATACTCTGTTAATGGCCACTGACTGTTCTCTTTGGATTCCCTTTTTTCAGATCTGTGTACCTGTCAGGATACTTCAATTCGATTTCCTCAGAAGCAGAAGATAACTCCTCAGTCCCGACCCGAGCTACTCACAACGAATATTAATCCTTCGTGCTGAGTACCCCGGAGGGGGAAAGGGGAATGGGATGGTAGAGAGACTGCCACAGAGATGATGAACGCCAGTACTTAGTCTGCCTCTTCACATCTAAGATTGGATACAGCACCTGCAAGAGTCACAGTCGCAATTACTAGGGACATACAAAATCAGTTTTTCACTTTCTACTCTCAACACTTAATTCTCTTTAATTCTATTATTTCTTCACTCACCCTGAGTTCTCTGTAGCCTTGCTTCTCTCTATAAATGATAGCTCTTCTTAAAAAAATGCTTATTACTGATTCTGGAAGAACTTCTCAACTTTTGTTAGAGATTGGTTTTATGTTGCTATATATATATATATATAGTTGGTGATAATGCGTTCTTCAAATCAGCTGATGTTATTTAATTTCTCCTGTCTTATTGTGACTTCTGTCAATACTTGTATTTGTAAATGCTTGTTTATTAAAGTTCGTTTCTCCTTTCTTACTTCGACATTTGTTGATAACTTGTTTTTGTAAATGCTTGTTTATTACAGTTAGTTTCTCCTTCCTTACTTCGACATCTGTCGATAACTTGTATTTGTAAATGCTTGTTTATTTAAGTTCGTTTCTCTTTTAAACTCTATTTTGGTTTATTACCATTGAATTTGTAAATGCTTATTTGTTAACAGTTCGTTTCTCCTTTAAACTTGGCCTTTGTTTATAACCTTGACATTTGTAGATACTTGCTCTTTTAAAGTTCGTTTTTTCTTTGACTTTAATATCTTAAACAAGAACCTTGTAAACATAAGGTTAATTCATACATTAACTCTGTAGCCTTGCCGACTTCCACTGGAACGGTCTACTATCAAACTCTTCGAATAAACCTTGACAATATTTATCCGTTTTCTGTAATATAATCTTCAAATGTAATTTTACCTCACAGGAGTTTCTGTTCTGAAGCGCGCTCTCTCTCCACACAGCTGATTCCTGTCAGACCTCAGTTGAAGTGCAAGGCTTCCAGCTGGAGAACTCGTAACCTAGCAACCAACCGATTGCAAGACTAGAACTGTAACTAACCTTCAGGACTCACAGCGGCCATCTTGGATCTTCTCTTCTTGATTCTTCCTTGGAAATAAGCGCAAGATTGCTCTGCAAACCTTCTTCCAGTTTGGGCTTTGCTGTCTCCACTGAGGATATCTCTTTGCTTTTCTCATGCACTTCTTTGATTTGACTTGGCAAGTTTGTGTGGTCATGACAGTACCCCATTCTGGCTTCTGCTATGTGTACTACTGCCCAAAAACTGTCATACATTGGTATGAGTAAATGAACATATACCTTGCAATTTTTTGCTAATGTTGTAGTATTACATTTGTGAATCATCAGGCTGACTCCAGATTGGTATTTGTTTAAAGGGTGTTTATTTAGGTGCTAATGGGTATAGGGGTATGTGTAATGGGCTGGGGTGATGGTGGAGGAATGTCCAGTTAGAGTCCAGTCTCTTGGTGTCACAGGTGCATTGTCCAATGGGGCATAGGAAGGGGAGCAATGGCAGTTCAAGGTGGACAGGGTAAAAGAGTGGGACAGAAGGGTGACAATCAGGAGAGTCTTATTTCCTGGCAGGTGTCTTGGCAATGTTCTCTGTCTTCTGCCTGGATCGCAGGGACCGTTTGCGGGGTGGTTCTCCTTCTGCAGTGGGTGGGGTGCTGGTGGCCTGTTGGTCCTGTGGCGGGCCTCCTGTCCACTAGCGCCGGCGGAGGAGGAAGGCTGTTCATCGATTTGGCTAGTGTCAGGGGCCCTTTGTTGAGCCACTGCCTCCCTCATGGTCTTGCCCATATCAGCCAGCACCCCTGCTATGGTGACCAGGATGGTGTAGATTTTGGTGAGGTCATCCCTGATCCCCATGTAGTGTCCCTCCTGCAGCAGCTGGGTCTCCTAAAACTTGGCCAGTACCGTGCCCATGGTCTCCTGGGAATGGTGGTATGCTCCCATGATGTTGGAGAGTGCCTCGTGGAGAGTGGGTTCCCTGGGTCTGTCCACCCCCTGTCGCACAGCAGTCCCCCCAGCTTCCCTGTTATCCTGTGCCTCTGTCCCCTGAACCATGTGCCCACTGCCACTGACCTCAGGTCCCTGATCGTCCTGTGTTTGTGGAGTTGCCTGGGGTCCCTGTATTGGTGGACACTGATTGACATATCCCGGGGACAGTGGCATGGGCCCTCTGGGTGGGTGCTGTGCTGGTGTTTCCTAAGTGGGAGGCTCTGTGGTGGGTTCGGACTGTGGCAGGGCAACTGACTGTCCAGAGGTCCCAGATGGGCCAGGCTGGTCATTGTGATCCAGGTGTTCAGAGCTGCTGTCATCACTGTTGGCCTCTTCTGTGGTGGGACTGGATGTAGCTGGCACCTCCTGTCCGGTGACGTTGGATAGGGGTCCTGTTGGGATGCAAATGCAGTGTTATTGTATCTACGTGTGCATTCTTGTTCATGGATATGTTTCCCTCTATGGTTGTTTTTAGCAAGGCATCTTTGGGTTGTGTGAGATGTTATTGGTGTGGCTAAGTGATTGTCATTGGTGTGCATGCTGTGGTGATGGGTGTCCATGCAGGTCTGTGATGGGGGTCCATGAATAGATGTTGCATGCAGGGCTTGGTATTGGGATGGGTGGGTTCTGATGGTGGGGTATATGTGAGGTGGTTGGGTGATGGGTGTGAGGGTAGGGGTGGGGTTATGTGATGGCATACAGGTAGGGTGGGGGATATAGTAGGAAAGATTTGCCTTACCAGAGTCCAGTCCTCCTGCTACTCCTGCGAGGCCCTCAGGATGTATGATCGCCAAGACTTGCTCCTCCCATGTTGTTAGTTGTGGGGGAGGAGGTGGGAGTCCACCGCCAGTCCTCTGTACTGCAATCTGGTCTCTTGAGACCAGGGAACGCTCCTTCCCCCCGCAGGTCGTTCCACCTCTTCCTCATGTCATTCCTGGTTCTTGGATGCTGTCCCACAGCATTGACCCTGTCGACGATTATCTGCCATAGCTCCATCTTCCTTGCAATGGACGTCTGCTGCACCTGTGATCCGAACAGCTGTGGCTCTACCCGGATGATTTCCTCCACCATGACCCTTAGCTCCTCCTCAGAAAACCTAGGGTGTCTTTGGGGTGCCATGGATGTGGTGAGAGTGATATGTGGGAGGATGTGTGAGGTGATGTGTGGGGTGATGTGTTGGGGGTATACTGTGATGCGCGTGGGTGGTGTATAGGTGATGGTGTTCTGTGCCTCTGAGTGAGTGAGTGTGTGCTCTTTGCTTGTCTCTCTGTGCTTGGTCTCTTTTTTTTCGTTGTAAGGGGTTGTGGGTAATGTGGGTGTGTCTTATAGTGGATTGGGTGTGTGGGTGTGGTGTGTGTATGTGATTCAGGTGTGTGTATTTTGAATTGTCCAATGTGGTGTCATTTTGTAAGTTTGTGTGTATTTTGAGAGCGGCGGTATGTACTGCCAATGGGTTACTGCGGTTGAAAGACCGCCACGTTGATTTGTGGGTTGTGATACTGTGGGCGTATTCCTGTTGGCGTGACGGTGTGGGTTTTGCTATCTCCAGTTTATCACTGACCTTTGGTGTGGCAGACATGTGTGGGTTATTGTGTTATGGCGGTATTCTCAGTGTGGGTCATAATACCCTGAGTGGAATACTGCCGCGGTCACGGTATGTTGGTGGCAGTCGGCATGGCGGCAAGTGGAACTTACCGCCAGGGTTGCAATGAGGGCCTAAGACTTTCCAAGGACAATGTGACAGCAAAAATAATTTTGTCCAATATTTCATATGACCAATCTGCAAATTTGGGACAAGGCGAACGAGAGAAACATAATCGTGTCACAAGGGGTAGAACCTGCAAATGAAAGCAAATATATTCATACGACAATAGAATATCAATGCAATAAAAACAGCAAGAACATATTGTAAGAAATCAGATTACTGGTTGAGGGGGGTGAAACCCCACTAAAGTAGCAACTACAATCCTTGATAGAGTGAAGCCAAAGACAATCCCAAATTAACCTGTGCTCAACACTCTGGAAGCTTGGCACGGAGCATTCAGGGTTAACTTAAATGGAATGTGTAAAGTATTAATTAGGGGTGGACAAAGCATTCCGCTCCACCGGCTAAGTTTGCAGAGTTTTCCCCACTCAGTGCTCTGGTGGTGAGTTCCGAAAAACTCCTCAAAGTGATGCAGAGTGGAGTTTTCACTCTTGCTTGCATTCACCAATATTAAGTTGGGGGGCATGAGAAATCGCTAATGCTGGCAAGTGAGATTTCTGAATGTGAGGGGTCGTGGTAGGCTGCGACCTCTCACTATGAGAAAGCTGCGGCTCGCGTTGAGGAAGCTGCTGCTCAGCAGAGCGGCAGGAAGAAGTTAGCACTCTCTGGTGCTCTGCTTGATGCTGTTTGCACTGATTTTACAGCATGGGAGAAACTCCTGCGCTAAAGTTCAGTGCAAACAGTGCGACTTATCCAAACTCCAGAACTTATGGAACTCAGTGAACTCTGCCCAGGTCTAGTATTTATGCAGCACTTACAGTAATTAAGTGACAAAAACACAAGAAAGACCAATTTAGGAAAACAGAGTAAATTTTAATAAATACAACAAAACCAAAACAACAAAAATCCACTCAATAGAACTGGAGATATGCAATTTTAAAGATTTCAGTTAATATAGCGCTAAAAAACACAAAGCACCAACGGTGGATATCTGTTCATGCTAGACTGGAACAGTCATTAGTTCAGGCCCACCGTGATGGAGTACAGCTAGGTCTGCAGAATAAGACTACCTTAAATCATGGCTGGAAAAAGGTGCGGAGTCTTGTGTCAAGTATGCATTGTTCAGTTGAGAAGATGCGAGGTCTGGGTTTGAGATGCATTGCCAATGTTGGTTCAGAGGAGCTGTGAGACTGTGATGCGAGATTCTGCATCATCTTTGAGGAAGCCCTTGTTGAGGGGGTTTGTGACACCAAGTCCTGTCATCGACAAGCCTTCAGTTGATGAGAGGCTGATTCTGATGGGGCCCATGGCTGCAATACAAAGTCCTTGAGTTGTTAAAGTCCAGGCAGCAGAGGCGGTGTGTCGGTTTTGCTCAGGATTGCACCATACAATAGAGGAGATGTGTCTGGTCTCCTGGTTCCACAGATGGGCTTCAGGCCAACTTCCAAGGGTCCATGGCTGTGGTGGCTCCACTTGGCAGGGTAGGACTCACAGAAGGCTGAGTTCATGTGCTGGGTTCAAAGTTGTGGGACTCTTCTGTTCCAGAGGCTGTATTCAGGCCCTGAATCCCCTGTATATATAGAAATAAAAAAAGAGTTAAGGTTCAGAGTTCAACAGATGCAGCTACAGTCGTTTTCAGCCAGGTAAGATTGCCACAGGCAGTAGGTCAGCACAGCAGGGCAGCAGTTCTTTAGAGCAGCAGGTCAGCAAAAGGGCAGTCCTTTCAGTAGCACTACAGTCCTTCTTACTGGCAGAGCTCAGATGTCCAGAAGTGTACTGAAGAGGTCCATTATTTATACCTGATGCATCCACAGAAGCAGATCACAACCACAGAAGAAGATCAGGAGGTCGCTCATTCTCCTATCAAGCCGCCAAATGCTGGAACGACCTTCAAAAACACATCCAGGCCTCCTCCTCACTTCTTGAATTCCACAAGAGGCTGAAGACCTGACTTTTCAATTAGACTTCTTCCAGAACTATCAAGACTGCGTGTTCTCAGGCCCAGCCTCACCACACACCTACTCTCACCTACTCAACAGTGCTCTACAAATCCACCTTACATTATATTACAGTCCCACTTCGAAGTGAAGGAAGTTTCTAGAGCTTTCCATTTCCCACGTCAAGGTGTCAGGCATCCCCTTCCTCTGTGTCCTGGCCCCAGCTTGTCTGGGATCAAAATAAACTAATGACAATCCCTTTGTGAGAGTGCTTAGGTAGTGCCTGTGTGATGTTCAAGTGTGGTAGGTAACAGCTCCTCTCCCTCGTTAACTCAGAGTGGCCCATCCCGCCAACACCTATCTTCCCTTTGCTCACTGTATTTGAGCAATACAGAAAGGCCAGCTACCTTTAATTATGTGACCCAGAAACAGGCACCAAATGGTTAGGACAGGGAAATACCAATACTCTAAAAGTGACATTTTCAGAATTATGATTTAAATTCCAATGTTACTATTAAAGGAGGCTTTTAATTACAATTCCTTAAATGTCAAACTTGTCCACCTGTTCTCAATTGGAAGTTACAACTTATCAAATGTAATAAGATAACTCAAATGTTATCCTGTAAGACAGAGTGAAAAACGACATTAGGAGTTTTTCACTACCAGGACAAGTACAATTTAAAAGCACATGTCCTACTTTTTAAATACACTGTACCCTGCCCTATGGGCTGTTCAGGGCCTACCTTAGGGTAGACTGGTTTTAATTAAAATGTAAGGTTTAGGCCTGGCATTTGGTTATTTTTCCAGGTCGAAATGGCAGGTTAAAAACTGCACATACAGGCTGCAATGGCAGGCATGAAACATGTTTGAAGGGCTACGTAAGCAGATGGCACAATCAGTTCTGCAGGCCCACTGCTAGCATTTAGTTTACAGGCCCTAGATGCATGTAGTACTACTTTAATAGGGATTTTCAAGTAAATTAAATGTGCCTGTTGGGTGTGAGCCAGTTCTTATATATTTTAAGGAGAGAGCACAAGCACTTTAGCACTGGTTAGCAGTGGTAAAGTGTGCATAGTCCTAATGCTAGCAAAAACTAAGTCAGCAAAGGGTTGAAAGTAAAATAGTTAGGGGAGTACCACACCAAGGATGCCAGATCTATCATATATTAACATTGAGTGACAATACTAAATATCACAGTAGACCCAATAAAAAAGAACATGAATGAAAGATTTAGGGAGAAAACATTTTCAAGAGACATGGCCTACATTCATTGCATGTGTCTTATGATTAGAGATAATCTTTTTAAGCTTGTTCGGATCTTCATGAGAATAAATCCTGTTCTTGTATGTGACTTTATAATTGCATGGATGCACTAGTCTAGGTCTAGTATTCCTTTGTTTGAAATGAGTTCTCTGGTCCAAGAATTCTTTCACCTACTTCCTGTCACCCCCCATAAGATAATTACTTCATGGCCTTTCCAAAGCAACTGCTTCCTCATTTCGAAAGCTAATTGAACTATTATTAAGTGAGGATACTGTAAAAAAACATAGAATAGTGGCTCTAGATTTGGCATTATATGAAGCCATGTTAGAATTTGGACCAGTTCTATGAGCTCTCTGAATATTAAATGCAACAATGCTCGAAATCTCAAACATCTAAGGAAGTTGTGACTTGAGAAAGGATAATATGTCAGAGCCATCTGACCCTTCCAGAATTCCATAAATCCTTAAATTGTTCATTCTATTTTTTTTTTTTTTTTATCTCAAGCAATTTTTTTTAGAGTCAAGGTCCTTGGGCATATCCTTTAATTTACTAATGTCATACTCAGCCTTAATTAGTTTTTGCTCTGCTTCAGTTATCCTGACATCCAAACTAGGCAATTTCTCCTCTATCCTCTGCAAATGATTCTTTGTGTCTACAATGAAAGGCATGGTGGCTTTGATTTCCTTTACTACATCCTCCAACATTAACAGTGTAGGAGGTTTTGAGGAGGATTCCTAACCTTTCTTAGGTAATTTAGTTTAGCCTTACACATCTTTTTTCCAGGCTGGCTCCAGAAGACTTTTTGAGGTAGGAACAACCACATTACATGAACTATTCTTCATCTCACCGTCCCTAGAATCAGAGCTCACTGATTGACCAGTGTTTAGGAAGCGGCACCAAAACAAGGAGTTTAAAACAGAAAGAAGTTGGTTTGCTACAGTCTTTAGCCTTTTGGTCCTGCCCATGACTAAGCAATCTTTATAGTGAGGATTAAACAAAGGGTAATAATGCGGCAAAATAACTATATAGTTTTACATAAGGAAAAACATAAATGTCTCAAAGCATTCCTCTAACTATATTCAACCATATCAAAGGTGAGGATTTACAGCAGGTAGTTTTATGGTTTCTCTATTGCTGACCCAGGACTCAAGGCAAGCAATCCTTCAAAAAAAATTCTAACATGAAAAAAATATTGCTGAGAGTTCATATGCATCTTGGGAGTGTTGGGTGTCTGTTTCTGGATCTGTACTCCCCCCATGAAAAAAGAAATTGAAAGGTTCCAAATATTCGGTGCCAGGGAGAGCAAGAAGGTCATGAATAAACAGTTGTTGGTGCTGGGGAGAGAAGAAGTTCACAAATGGAAGCTAAGTGAGAAAAACAGACTAACACATCCTCAGGCCTTTTAACAATGGTTACCTACCTTTAAAGGTAATTTAACTGGCAGACAAGGATCCTCAGCAACAGGGCCTATGCAGCCACACTGGGTGCTAACCTGGAGAGGACTACTGACCTCGGATAGAGGGGTGCTATGTTTAGCAATAACTTACTATTTAGCTTACAATTGAAAAGTACCCACTGCAGAGTTCCTTGTGTGTCCATCTTTCAGGCAGTAATTAAAATTTCCAAATAACTCTTGTGAATATTGTTCCTGCTAGAGAGAGAGATTTCTCTATTAGCATTTTTGACTCCCCATAAAGTAGTGCAGTGGTTTAATATGCCTGCTACAAAGAACAGCAGGCATATTATTTTATGTGAATAGCAGAGTGGATTATTAAAGCCAGTCTTTATCAACACTTTAAAACAAATGAAATGTGTATGAGAGAGGGGCTATGGCGAGATTTGCCATCTTCATTGCCCCTGTCTTAATTAATTGAAACTTAATTGAGACCACCTTGTTTCCATAATACCCCATTCACTTTCCATTGCACTTACACTATCCTCTGCTTTGATGTGAGGCTTTACAGACCTTACTTATTTGTATTGTGCGAATGGTAGGTCCTTGTACTATTTTCCTCTGTGTCTTTCAATTCTGTTTAATATATCATCTGGATAGCTTTATCAATCCGTGTTTCCTAATCAACTTCTTTTAGAAAGGGAATATCCTTTGAGAAAGGTCTGAGAGGTAGGTATTGTCTACTTTCTGTAGGTATGTGAGAGGTCTCTGGCAGCACGTGGTGAAGGTCATCTGGTAAGAGGTTTCGTAAGAGATAATTTCAATAGAGGGACTTTCTCCTGAAGAAAGGCAAGTAAGGGCCTGAGGGTCCCGTTAGCTTCAGTGTCCTGTTGTTGCATTTTATAGGGCAGCGTCTTAGCGTCTAAGCCATTTTCAGAAGAACAAGGTACCTCTGCCTCACTTGTGCAGACACTATTTTCCAATCATTAGTAGAAGAAGTAGTGATGTGATGCTGAGATGTGGGGCATAGAACTCCAGGAACATTCAGGGCCTCATTTACAAAGATTTGGCGTAGGGCAGCACCGCAAGTCTTTTAAAAGGGCAGGAATGCTCTGTATTTACAAGATACAGTGCTTTTCTGTCCTTTCAGACAGAGCAGGTGCACAATTTCTGTGCCTAATGCCAATGGAGGCACCCTTGCAACATGGTGCAAGCGTGTCTACGTTGTTGGCAGGATTGTTTTTGTGCAGGAAGAGACACCTTCCGGCAAAAAAACAATCCATGGAGGCATTTCCTCGTTCGATGTGTGTTGTAGAATGCTTTTGGGAGGCGTAAGGTTTTGACGCTACTCTAGGTTTATGTGATTTTGTAAATCTGGGGCAGAGTCAAAATTCATGGGTGTTGCGTGGGAACATCCACTGCAACACACATGAAACGCCTCATTGACACAGAGTAAGGCAACAAAGTGCTTTGCTCTGCCTTAACTTACTTCATATCCATGAGGCCATGCAAAGGCACGCAGGATGGCTTTGCGTCGCCTCATAGATATGGTTGAGATGTCTGCGCCACCAGAGTGTCTACAAAGTGACGGTACGGTGGCACAGACCTCTTTGAAATAAGCACCTAAGTTTCTCCTGTACAGTAAGTGACTCGATGCCTGATCTTGCCCAAGCACCATTAGCCTATCACTCGTAACATAAGGACTAGCAAAGGTGGAAATTTGCTGGTTAATTCTTCGTCACCTCCCTGTCGGCTCCCATTTTATCCGACTTGGTCGGCGTGCATCCATTTCACTTGGGGGTTGCATGCAGTGCCCTTAGCAATGAGATATTATGTGCAACTAAATAAATTCAATTCCTACTTTATTTATTTATGCAGCATAACATTGGCCCTGAGCATCTTGGCGCGCAGTAAACCCCCAAGCCTTGCATGTTGCATTCTCTCATCTGTATAGTGCTGGATGCATTGCTCGCCTCACTGCCCCTTCAGTGAAGCAGCATCTGCCAGCCCTCCCCTCTTTCCCCCATGGCGTTACCCCCGAATCACATTACTGCACACACTTGATGGCTTATTGCTTTACCCAGAGCTCCAGGGCAGGTGTTCGGCTGTTTCCATGTCTGTTGTAAACAGCTTTTTAAATTGCCCCTGTTGCAGAGCTAAGAAAAAAGAGCTGATAAAAAATGACAAATGTCCCAAGAAGCTGATGTGTTTACTGCCCTGTTGTGCTTTTCAGGCCAGCTAGGCTCAGAGCTCGCCTGTGTGGGGGGGGGAGGCTGCGGGGGCCAGAACATTGTATCCGAGGTCTCACCACTTCTCATTCAAGCCGATAGCTTAGAAATGTCGAGGCTATTACCGCCCGCAGAGAGGAGGGAACGTCCAGACGAGGAAATGCATTATAGACAGAGATAAAAACTGGGCGAGTCCCAGAGGACGGACACAATCTGTGTCAAGGAAAGAGTGGAACGATGCTGAGGGAAAAGGGGAAACGCAGGGAGGAAGCGGGAGTAAACATGGCATGCTAGAGAGAGGAGTAGAGAGGCAGAGAGTTTGAGAAGAAGGAGTGAGAGAAGGCAAGGCACGTGAAAGGAAGGAAGGGAGAGAGGGCGAGAATGGACAAGGAAAAGGAAGGAAAATGTGGCATGAGACTGGTTACACGAGTCTGAAGGAGAGAGTGACAGGACATATAAGAAAGACGGTGTAAGAGAGAAAGGGGCGAGTGGAGAGAAAGAACTTGGCATGAGATTGAGAAGGGGAGTAAGGGTGAAGGGATAGGAGAAGACTTCGTGAGAAAGAATGCACAAAGTCAGAGAGACAAGAAAGGTATGAACCATGGGGGTGATATGTAAGGATGGAGAGATGAAGGGTTGAATGGAAGAAATGGATGGGGAGGAATAAATAGAGAGAGTAGAATTGACTGAAATATGACACAATGGGAGGGAGGAAAAAACATCATAGATGTAGAGATAGAGCAAAGGGCAGTCATGGGAGTTTCAGGAGGGGAGTCGCACGGGGGGGGGACATTAATAACAAATAAAAAATAAAAAAATGTAACTCTGTGCCGTGCCGCCGATCCTCCGTCGTCTCCGCACTGGCCAGGCTCCCAGCCTGCCCTGCGGCCAATCCTTACGCTGCTCAAAGCAGCATTAGGATTGGCCGGAAGCGTCTTGTTTTGCAGGTGACATGAGGGGGGCATAAGATAATTTCTAAGGGTCTGTTGGACCTGGTCTTTTATAGGGTCATCCCCAGACATTTTGCCTTCCTCCTAATTTTTTTTCTGTCCCGTTTTTGTTGACATTAGGACTCTGAACACTTTACCACTGCTAATCAGTGCTAAAGTGCATGTGCACTCCCTTCTAAACTTGGTATGCTTGGCTTACACCTAATGGGAATATTTAATTTACCTATAAGTCCCTTGTACAGTGGTATCCCTATACCCAGGGCCTGTAAATTAAATGCTACTAGTGGGCCTGCAGTGCAGCATGCGCCACCCACAGAAGTAGCCTTTCAAACCTGCCTCAGACCTGCCACCGTAGAGTCTGCAGATTACTGCCGCAGGGACCAGACATCGAACTTTACGTGCCAGGCCTGGAACTGCTCTTTTACTTCATATGAGTCACCCCTGAGGTAGGTCCTAGATAGCCCTATGGACAGGGTGCTGTGTATGTAAAAGGTAGGAGATATGTCTTTATATACTACATGTCCTAGTAGTGACAGCCTATCTGGCTCCTCACTGCTGTGAGTGCTGCCTCTCTCATAGGATTGCATTATAAATGTCCTAACGTGTACAAGTGGCATTGTCTGACCTACCAAGGGTGGCGTAGGCATGTTTGGTATGGTTAGAATGTTAGTGAGAAATGCTGCTCACAAGTGTAGGTGGATTTTGTATTATCATTTTAGAAATGCCACTTTTAGGAAGTGAGCATTTCTCTGTGCTTATGAGTGGTGTTTTGCATCTTGACTCCAATCCACGTCTGGGGCAGAGTGACAGCTGGGCTTTGTGCATACTTTTCAGACAGCCTGTACACAGGGAGGGTGGAGGTGCCACAAATGTACATCTGCATATTGAAAGGTCTTCCTGGGCTGGGAGAGGTAGAGGCGGGGCACACCTGCATCTGTAAAGGCTGTGCCCTGGCCTCACTCAAAGGGCCCATTTACCATATGCCAGAGAGAATGTTTCATTTTATGTACATTGATGATCTGGTCTTGGCATTCCTGATAATATGTTTACCCGGACATATGTATCTTTGATGATAATGATAACCTGACTTCTGCTTGTGTGGCAGAATACTAGCAACCTGTATGTTTTGCCTGACTACTGCTTATTGTCTCAGAGTGCTGGTAACCTGTGTGATGTTCTGACAACTGCCTGTGTAGCAGGGTATTACTGATACATGTTGTTTTGGTCTAATGTTTTGTATAATGCAGTTTATTTTTATATAACTTGTTGTTGTCTTTCCTTTGTGGTGTATTTCTTGTGTCAAGTGTGTTATGCAATTCTTTACACATTGCCTCTGGGATAAGCTTGACTGCTCGTGCCAAGCTACCAAGGGGGTGAACAGGGGTTATCTTGAGTGTGTAACTCCCTCATCCTGACTAGAGTGGTGGGTTCTGCTGGGCTTAGATGTATACCCTAGCCAACCAGAAACCCAATTTCTAACAGGGTCTGATTACTTACTAACAAATTTAATTAGCCCTGAGTCCTTCTTCATCCATTACATACACGATAAGGTGATCCAGACAGGGCCTCACTTTCCACTTGAGCAAAAAACGATGGATTTAGACCCTGATCTATGACTGGGGTGAATGTTTGACATCGTTCAGCATTCCGTCCCTCATCTGTCCTTTTTGTGTTTGTCACCCTAAGTGGAGAGGGTATGCCCAGACATTGGTGCCAGGCTTGCTATGTCACCTGATTCAAGCTAAACATGTTGATGAGGGGTAATACCCTGAAACAGGTACCAGGATGAATGTTTTCTGGCCCAGGTAGGACCTTGCTTGGCTGATCAGACTGGGCTGTTCCCATGAGTAGCAGGCTCAAAACTGATTTGCATGTGGCTGGGTCCAAACAAGTATGGTGTGAAAAAATTGATGGATTTAGGCCCAGATCAGTCTCTGGGTTTGCATGTTTGACATTTCGCCCACATTCTGTTCTTTTTGCATTTATCACTTTAAGAGGGTAGGGTATGCCCAGATGTAGGTCTCGTGCTCGCTATGCCACCAAATACTGGGTAGCCTGGCTGATGAGGGGTGGCACCCCAAACCGGTCAGAGGATGCTCGTTTTCCGGTCAAGGGAGGACCTGGACTGGCAATTTGGGCACGACTGTTCCGATGGGGAGCAGGGTCAAGACTGATTTGTATAAGGCTGGGTCCAAACTGGTATGGAGTGGCAAGCAAAAAAAGATGGATTTAGACCTAGATCTGTGACTGTTGACATTGTTCAGCATTCTATCCGCCATCTGTTCTTTTTGCGTTTGTTGCCCTGAGTGGGGCGGGTATGACCAGACGTGAGTCTGGTGTTTGCTATACCACTGGATTCAAGATAACATGACTGAGATGGGGTGATTCCCCGAAGCCTGCCCCAGTATTCTTGTTTTCTGATGCAATGAGGACCTGGCCTGGCAGTTCAGGCTGGACTGTTCCCGTGGGGAGCTGGGTCCAGACCGATTTGCAAATGGCTGAGTCCAAACTGGTATGGTGCGGTGAGCAAAAAAAGATGGATCTAGGTCCAGATCTGTGAGTGGGGGTGAATGTTTGACATTGTTTAGCAATCTGTCCATCATCTGTCCTTTATACATTTGTTGCCTCAAGTGGGAAGGGTATGCCCAGATGTGGGTCCTGTGCTCGCTATGCCACCAGATTCAAGCTAGCCTGGCTGATGAGGCGTGATACCCGAAACTGTCCCCAGGATGCTTGTTTTCCGGTCCAGGGAAGACCTGCCCTGGCACTTCGGGCTGGACTGTTCCTGTGGGGAGCAGGGCAAGACTGATTTTATATGGCTGGGTCCAAACTAGTATGGTGTGGTGAGAAAAATTGATGGATTAAGGCTGAGATCTGTGACTAGGGTTGAATGTTTGACATTGTTCTGCATTCTATCCATCATCTGTTCTTTTGCAATTACGTTTAGGGGAGGGCACAAATGAAGGTCAGGCTAATTCAACTTTAACATTTAGTGAGTCACAATATGAGATTGATGTTTTTTAAGTGGCTTCAGTGCCACCTGAGATTGCCGCCTGAATCGGGAGCTCTGCTGCTCTCAGAATCCTCAGACACTTTTTGAGCATCCTATGATGTTTCTTCTCAAGGGAAACCACCTCCAAGGAGAAGCCGATCACTGAAGTTTGTAAGGGGTCAATTTTCAATGAGGTGAAGCACTACTAAATATCCTTTTGGCCCATGACACGGATGCCAAATGCATCTAGCTGTCATTTTGTATTTCATGACACC
This sequence comes from Pleurodeles waltl, assembly GCF_031143425.1. Classification (NCBI taxonomy): domain Eukaryota; kingdom Metazoa; phylum Chordata; class Amphibia; order Caudata; family Salamandridae; genus Pleurodeles; species Pleurodeles waltl. The sequence goes on along the minus strand of NC_090446.1, from coordinate 1,156,910,215 downwards.
ACTTCTCACCTCAGACTGAATTCGCACTTATGTTTGAAATTAATTTTCTGTGTTGTATTTGGTAACCTCTGCTATTTCTGCCCTCATATGTTCTTCTTTTTTAAAACACTAATTGCTTCAGAGAGCTTGGTGTTTATCACTTATAATATGAATAAGAGAGGGCAGATTTTGGTGTAATGACTTTTGAAGGAGGAATTACTTTAGTGTCCCTGTTCTGACTCCGCTCTAGCTTGGCAGCCTTCATATTAATACTTCAGCTCACTGATTCTGTATTTATAATCTCCTGGTCTCTTTTGGTGGTGATTTCAGCACTAGTCGGTACATAATCTCAGTAACTCTATGGACTATTGCATATGTTGGCTCCTTCATGTATATGGGTAGATTAAAGAAGTCACACCCTTCTGCTCAGTCTAATGCACAGTTTTCCTGCAATTCAAATGTTCATGCTCCTTCAGACATACCAACCCCTTCAGACACATCAACTTCTTGTGGCAAAATGGCACAATCTGTCACTCCTCGCTCTTCTTCCATTCCAATTTCCTCCAGCAAGGCTAATTCACCTTCTACTCACAAACGTCTAAAACATGATCCTACTTCACTGGAAAAACCTTCATCCCTCTTCTCTCTGGAAGTACTTTTAGTGGAAATTCTGGTGGTGTCTCATTTTGTTGAGAAAACAAACAATCGTATTCAGCATATCGATGACAAATGCCCCTCAGGGAAACTCGCATGTCTTTGGTAGAACAAAAAGTGGCTGATCTTCATGGAGAAACTAATAAAAATGTGCATTTAGAAAAGGAAGTTCTTCAGTTAAAGAAACATGCAGAAGATTAGGAGAATAGGAATAGATGTGATAATCTCCACATTGACGGCCTTCCTGAAGGTATTGAAGGCAGTGACAATGTCTCTTTTTGTATCTCCTTTCTACCCAAGCTGTTGGATTTACCTCATTCCACCACACTAAGTATCTAACGAGCTAACAGACTGGGTCCTCGCCTCTCTTCCTCTGCATAATCTGCTAAACCTAGAGAAGTTATCACCCTTTTCCTTGAATTCACTGACATATTGAAGGTTCTCCAGACTGCCAATTCAAAACAACAGGTTACTTGGTCAGGTGGAAAAGTCTTCTTGTTACAGGATGTTTCCAATGCTACAGTCAACAGAAGAAAATCATTTATTAGCCTCTGTCCTGCCTTACAAGCTTTAGGGGCCAGATGTGGCCTCTTTAATACTTTCCTCTTCGAGGTTACTTATCAGAATAAAAATATCAAATGAAGATGCAGCTGAACTTAGCATGTTTATAAACGCTCATACGACTGACAACATGGATATAGCCGGTCCCTCTATGCGTTCATTATATTTGCCATAGTGCTGGTATATTTTAGAACTGTTGTTGTGCCTGATAAGTGTAATGTGATACTGTTTTATACTTGTTGACATACCATTCTATTCATCCTTAGAGATCCGTAATGGACATTTACCCTGTTCGATCCCCTCCTTCATATACATTATTCTGCCATGGTATTTGATCCCCACCCTTCACATGTATCATCCTTGTTTGGCATCACCGTCCCATTTTCACTTTGTCACTGAACCAGGTAAGTGTTTGCAGTTTTTATTTGTTGACATGTACTGTATTTTCTTGTTGTTTCTTCCTTTTTCCTTTACCTTCTTTTTTCCTTTTCAATTGTTTCAGTTTTTACCCTTTCTCTCTACTCTGTTCTTTGATTCATTGTGGTTTTGTTATTGAACTTGACGTTTGCACTTTAATGTCATTTTCTCATATGTTGTATTGTCCTCATGTATGTTATGTTTTGCAAATGTTTTAAATTTTAGAGTAATTACTTGGAATTTTAAAAGGTTTATTAATTCTATCAAAAGACAGAGAGTACTATCCCATTTGAATAAGTCAAATCCTCACTTAATCCTACTCCAGGAAACTCATCTCACAAAGGCTGCAGCCTTAAAACTTAAACACAGTTGGGCGGGTTCAGTCTTTGTGCGCTCTTCACCGAATGAAAAAAATAGGGTTATTATTTGCATGTAAGAAGTCTCTCGATCTTGTTATACTATCACAAGAAAAGGATGACATGGGTAGATGGATTGTTAATAAGTCTCTAATAGATAATATTCCTCTCACAATTTTGATTGTCTATGCCCCCACCCAATCAGATAATTTGTTTGGCCTCTAATAGCACAAAAATGCACACAGTACCTTGAGTCATATTTTACTTTAGGATGCTACTGTAATCAAGTTATGGGCCCTTTCTTGGATAGGCAATCGTCAGCTCATTTTGTTTCCAACAAGATGCACACACAATTTAATTCTGCTATTTCTCATGGTGCTTTGGTTGATTCCTGGAGATGGTCCAATCCCAGGTCCAATGGCTGCACATTTTATTCAGCCTCACCTGGAACATTTACAAGACTTGACCATGTTTATGTCATTACATCTCTTTCAAAACTTATCGTACATTCCCACATTGACCCCATACTACTTTCCAATCATGCCATGGTCATTACGGATTTGGGCTTCCCCTTAATTCTGATTCACATAGATCCAGATTTAATAACTCTTTACTACAACACACTCATTTTTCTGCTTCTTTGCAATCATTCACTGCTAACTTCTTTACTTTTAATAACTCCCCTAGCACTTCTCCTGCTTTACTTTGGGACACATTTAAAGACACTGCACAAGGCTTTATTATAGATTATTTTGCCAAAAAAAGAGAGGCTCCATCAAGAAATATGCTTCACTAATCTCCTCTAAATCCTCATCCGACCTCCAAAATTTTATTAAATCCACATTACATTTCAATACTATCTCAACTAATAAAGCTAACGCAAGCTTACTCAAAAATAGTGCAAAATATTATGAGGAAAAAACAAGGTTGGTAAGCTATTAGCTAATTACCTGAAAGTAAGGAAACAATAACATACAATAGATTCACTACTGAGTTTGCAGGGATCTTTGATTATAAATCATCAAGACATCTTGAAGGAATTCGTGAACTTTTATGAAACTTTACATACCTCTGAATTCCTGGTGCAACAGTCTGACATTGAGAAGTATTTACAATCTATTCCTTGTCCTATTCTCTCAGCTTTGTACTTTGGTTCATTAGAAGTTAATCTGACTATTGATGAGATTTCTGAAGCACTATAAACATTAAAATTAGGAAAAACACCAGGACCTGATGGCTTCATGGTAGAATTCTATCTTCACTTCTCTAATAATCTCCTTTCTCATTTACATCACCTATTTCAATATTTTATTGCTTCACATTAATTCCCTGGTACTTTCCAGGAAGCTATAATATGTCTAATTCATAAGGAAGGCAGGGATCCTGCTTATTGTTAAAACTATAGACCCATTTCATTGGTGAATGTTGATTATAAAGTTTAGGCTAAACCTCTAGCAATTAGTTTACAATATTTTTTTCCTCATCTCATTGGGAAAGAGCACTCAGGCTTCATTAAGGGACGACTAGCTTCCGATAACACAATATTATTCCTTCATATACTTAGTAAAACTCTCCTTCTAATCTCTCCCCTAGTAGCGATAACAATAGATGCAGAGAAAGCATTCAATAGAATACATTAGAACTTTATGTTAAAATCATTAGCTTGGCATGGTTTCAGTCCTAAATTGTCAGCTCTCATCTCCCTTTTTATATCGTCACTGCGTATTCATCTTAACTCTTCTATATCCAACTTTTGTTATGGTGATCAACATCTAAAATTGACAGCTTATGCCAATGATGTTCTACTCTGTGTTTCTTCTCCAGACATATCTTTACCTTCCTTACTTCAAGAAATTGCCCTCTTTTCTGATGTTTCCAGGTATAAAATCAATAAAGATAAATTGGAAATTCTACCTCTCAACAAATATACTTTGAACAATCCTTTATGATCACTGGATTTCAATGGCCTACTTCCTCTCAAATTAAATATTTGGATATTTGGTTCATTGATTTGGTATCTGATTCTATTGTCATTAATTTCAAGGAACTCTTTGCTAAAATTGAGTCCACTATTTCGTCTTGGAATCCCTTATTTCTCTTTTGTAGGGTTGCTAGATTTGATCAAAATGATGATCTCCCCTCTTTTACTCTCATCTCATATCTATGCTGCCAGTTCATATTCCTAAACAATTATTTTAAAAAGTAAACTCTATATCAATTACATTTCTCTGGAATAATGAGAAATCAAGAGTATCTCTAGCTCTTCTACATAAACCGTAAGTTTGATGGAGGGGTGAGCTTTCCAGATTTTTATCGCTACCATACAGCATTTGGTTTATGTCAAGCTTCTCTTGGACTTTAGACTTACTTTAACCTTTTTCTCCCTTATGGTTGGCTATGGAAATAGCTCTTTTACATCTTTTTTTCTCTAAAAGAAGTCTAATCTGTCTCCTATAAATCTCCACTTCTTACTCCTCCCATTGTTCATCATACTGTCTCCTTGCTTAAATCTACATTCACTCTTACTATCCTAACTCCTTTCTTGTTCCTTACTATGCCATTCTGGCATAACACACAGTTTAAGATAAATAATAGACCGATATTTTGACATTCATGGCATGACAAGGGCATTATTTGGGTTAATCAGTTATTCAAAAATGTAGTGCCTATCTGCTTTCCACTATTTTGACATCTTTTCAACTGTATTAATTCTTTTCATACTCATTTTCTACTATTTTTTAATGTGATCCGGGATGTTTATTTCTCTATGCAATATAATCCAATTACTATCCCCCTCAAATCAGACTTAACTAATTTTACCAAAACTGGCCCTGGAGGGTCCTCTATTTATAAATCTATTTCCTTTCCTGATTCCTCTTGAACCAAGTCCAATGCAGAACTTTTGTGGGAAAAAGATCTTGGGTCAGTTTGAATATATGCTTCTGGAAAAATATATAGTCACATCTTTATAAATGATCTAGATCCACCCTGTTACACAATTCTTATTTTTTCTTTATCACAGATTATATTTCACCCCATACAATGTGCTAAATTTTCACCAGGCACCTTTTCTAAATGTTGGTCATGCGACTTTCCTAAAGGGGATTTTATGCATATGCTGTTTAGTTGTCCTAATATACTTTTCTTTTGGTTCAAGGTTTGATCCCAAACAAAAAAGATCTTTAACCTACATCACCTTTTCAATATCCAATACCTTGTTTTAGGCACTCCAGGCACTCATTTCATCTAAAATTTTCCTAGGAATAAATTACTAGATATTTTATTAGCGCTAGCATTTTAGGAATTTGCTTTTAACTGGAAATCCTCATCTAAACTATCAGATAAGATTTGGCAGGATTGTGTTTGTTCATATCATAAATTAATACCATATATACTTCTCAATGTTCACCTTCTCAAAATATCCAAGTGTTATGGTTGCCTTTGACTACTTTTCTGAAGCAAGGTGGGCATTGTGTTTCCTCTATTAACTGTACAATGTCTGAAAAAGTTCAATCCCCGTAAATGCATTTGCTTTCTGTTACCTCTTACCTTATATTTATTTCCCAACTTTTTATTCAGGATAAATTGTTAACACTTTTTGTCTTCATATATTGATACAAGTGGTGAGGATGTTTATTATATATTTTGCATAATGTATCTTCTTTCTATATGCCTCTCTTCTTACCTCCCTCCCCTTCTTCTTTTTCCTCAAAAATGAAAAGACTTATGTAAATTCGCTATGGCGTTCTACATTAATATATTCAATCTCATTGTTTAATCATCTTGTTGTACTTTGAACTCTCAAATAAAGTCTTTTCAACAAAAAAAAAAGAATATCAATAGCACTGTAGAAAACCAAAGAATGGAGAACACACTCTTCTGATGGATACAACTACCTGTGGATTCCTCACCTATTGAATACTCCCATTGTGCCAGCATTCGACGGAAATCTTCTTCCTAGCTTCTGCACGTCGACGAGGACGTCACAATTGCCCACGCGACACCGTCTGACGTCATACAGGTAATAAGAGGTCCTCGCCGACGTGCCAACGTCAGTTCCCTTTTTTCCGTGCCATTCGAAGCGGTTATCTTCGAGGGAGCTACTGTTGCTGCTCGACGTAGTTACAGTGTGTTTTTTGGCTATTTTTGCTTTGAGACATTACAATGTCGCAAAGAAAGTCAGGATTCAAGCCCTGCCGAGAGTGCAGAGGCAAAATGTCGGTAACGGACCCACATTCTGACTGTTTGTGGTGTCTTAGTTCCGACCACGACGTTGACAAGGGCGATTCTTGTCAACGTATGAATCCGAAGGCCTTGAAAGAACGTGAGGCCAAACTTTTTCTAGCGAAGTCAAAGAAGAAGGAGAAAAGACATCACCGAAAGTCGTCTTCTCCGAAGTCACATCGGCGTCATCGGGACTCCCGGCGTCGTCGAGAATCTCGGCGCCGGTCGAGTAAGGAGAGGTCTCGATCGAGGTCACCATCGACTCAACGTCGAAAGACTTGGGAAGTTAGTCCCACTGTATCTCCCCAGCCGCCGACGCCGTTACCTTCTCCGACTTTACCGACTTCACCAATGTCATCGGTTAATCCTCCTTCGGTGTTCGAGGTTCCACAGCCTCAGGTGTTTTCTCCGTCTATGCAGACGTCGGGACCGGCGTCGATGTCGCCTTCGAACCAGGCACCTCAATACCCGGCTTTCCCGGCCCCTGGAGCTGATAGTACTGCATTCTTAAATGCGATGTTCTCCATCTTCCAACAGATGGCTCCAGGTGGTGTACCAGCTGGTCCTTCAGGCCCATTGGCCTTCAAGAGGGGTGCTCCGGCTCCACTTCGACCGGCACCCTTTATGCCCTTTCTTCCCTTGGGAAACGTGGGTTCGGCGCCGGTATTGGCTCCTGTGGCTTTGGCTCCTGTGGCTTTGGTGTCTCAGCCAGCGACGCCGACTAGACCTCCACCGACTCCGGAACAGTCTTCAGTCCGTCCTGCTCCACGTTCGGCGCCGAAGAAAACCATGGCACCGTTAGATCCGCCGTCTGACGGATCCGAAGATTGGCGTCAAGCTTCGACATCTGCTGACACCATGTCGACGCCGAGGATAGAGGAGAGACTGCATTCGAGGAGGCTTGCTCTTTGCCTCCTTGAAGAGCAGGAATACGGGAGACAGGCATTGGAGGAAGGGGAGATTGAGGACTCTCGTGAAGGTCTCCATGGCTTGGACACTGCTAGTGGTCTGGACACCTCTCCTGAATGGGACTTGTCATCACCTGGGGAGTACATAGAGGAGGCAGCGACTTTTCATTCAGTCATTAGAAAGGCGGCTGACTTTTTGGACCTCCCTTTGCCAGTGACTGAAACCAAGCCAAACATCTTGACGGAGGTGTTGCATCCTGCCTCAACAACTGCAGAGCCACTTTTGACTTTCAATGAGTCTCTACTGGACCCCATTATGGAAGTCTTGAAGAAGCCGGTGTCATCTTCGGCCGTGAATAGATCTGTGGCTCGGAGATATCGGGTTGCACCGGCTGACCCAGGCTTTCTTTCCAGGCATCCAACATCTGAAAGCCTGGTAGTACAGGCTTCTTGCTCAACTCGATCTGCTCCTGGATCCTTTCCAGCTGTGCCCTCGGATAGAGACTCTAAAAAGATGGACATGTCATCGAAGAAGGTTTTCTCGTCATGTAGCATGGCTTTGAAATCCACCAATGCTACGTGCATCTTAGGGAGATACATTTACGCCCTGATGGACGAGATTAAGTCAACGCACACTGAGGTTCCTCAAGAATTATTGAGCCTAGTCTCTGATGCTCAGGCAGCAGCAACCCAGGTTATTCAATCTGGGTTGGATACATATGACTCTGTTGCTAGAGCTATGGGTACTGCTGTGGCTACGAGGAGGCAGGCCTGGCTTCGTAGCTCTGGTTTTTCCTCTGATGTTCAATCAACCCTCTTGGACCTTCCTTTTGATGGCGACAAGCTTTCCGGCGCCAAGGCTGATTTGGCCTTAGAAAGGTTCAAAGAGAGTAGGGCCACTGCGAAGTCGTTGGGCTTGCAAGCCTCTTCTTCTGCTTCCTCCAGATTTTTTAGGAGGTTTTGAGGATTTGGTCGTGGTTCCTCCTCCTCCTTTCGAGGAAAATTCCAGCAACCCACCTCTGCTCCATCCTATAGATCTTTCAGAGGGAGGGGTAGGGTCTGCACCAGGGGAGCCACTTAGCAGCACTCTGCCTCTTCCTCATCCTCTGGAGGGGTGCAGCATGGGAAGCAGCCTTAGGCTTCCGCCAATTCCTTCTCACTCCACTCCTGTAGGGGGGAGGCTACTGAATTTTCTCCACAAGTGGGAGGTCATAACATCGGACTCCTGGGTTACCAGCATTGTGAGAAAAGGCTATGCCCTTCCCTTTCGGGAGTTTCCACCCCCATCCCGCCCCATCCCCCCTACTGTTCAGAAGAACACCTCCTGTTACTAGAACAGGAGGTTCAAGTCCTCCTTTCAAAGGGCGTAGTGGAGTTGGTTCCAGAGCAGGAGAGGGGTCAGGTTTGTTACTCGAGATACTTCCTGATCCCCAAAAAGGATGGTCGATTGAGGCCAATCCTGGACCTGAGGATCTTGAATTGGTTCCTCAAACAGGAAAAGTTCAAGATGCTGACCCTAGCTCAGGTGCTTTTGCCGCTGAACGATGGAGATTGGATGGTGTCTGTTGACTTGCAGGATGCTTACTTTCATATCCCGATACTCAAGTCACACAGGAAGTATCTCCGGTTTGTGGTGGGGTCGCAGCACTATCAGTTTGCGGTCCTCCCGTTTGGTCTTACTTCAGCACCTCGAGTCATCACAAAGGTGATGTCGGTGGTTGCGGCAGAGCTCAGAAGGAAGGGGATAGCAGTATTTCCTTATCTGGACGACTGGTTGATCAAAGCCAAGACTCCGGAGCTCGTGTTGCATCACCTTCAGTCGACAACTCAGTTGTTGTTCGACCTGGGTTTTTCAGTGAACGTGCCCAAATCTCACCTAGAGCCCTCTCAGCGCCTCCTGTTCATAGGGGCAGTTCTTGATACAACATTGAATCGAGCCTTCCCTCCGCCTCAGCGGATTCAGGACATTCAGGCGTTGGTTCCAATGTTTCGAAGTGGAGCGGTCATTCCGGTCCTCAAGGTCCTGCGCCTGCTCAGTCTGTTTGCTTCTTGCATACTGCTGGTCACTCACGCTCGCTGGCACATGAGGGCTCTTCAGTGGTGCCTCTGAAGGCAGTGGTCTCAACACAAAGGAGATCTCGAAGGTTCGGTGAGGATCTCCAGAGATGCTGCCACGGATTTGAAATGGTGGATTGCGGACGGCAATCTTTCCTGAGGAAGGCTGTTCTCGCAAGCTCCGCCTGTGGCCACAGTAATAACGGATGCTTCGACTCTAGGGTGGGGAGCTCATCTGGGGGACCTGGACATCAAAGGTCTTTGGACTCCAGTAGAACGGATGTTTCATATAAATCTGTTGGAGTTGCGGGCTGTACGTCTGGCTCTCAAGGCCTTCCTCCCTTCCCTTCGCGGTCAGTCAGTTCAGGTCCTGACGGACAATACTACAGCAATGTGGTATATAAACAAGCAGGGGGGAGTAGGGTCGTATCTTCTCTGCAGAGAAGCTCTACGGCTTTGGTCCTGGGCAAAGGACCATCAGATTTTCTTAGTAGCAAATCATCTGGCCAGAGTCTTGAACGCACATGCGGACAGTCTCAGTCGCCATTTCTCGACCGATCACGAGTGGCGTCTCCATCCGGATCAAGTCCGTCTAATCTTCCAGATGTGGGGGTTTCCTCGGATAGATCTGTTTGCCACTCGGGAGAACTTGCACTGCCCGTTATTCTGCAGCCTCCAGTATCCGGGACAAGGAGCATTGGGTGAGGCGTTTCAGATGACCTGGTGCGACCAGTTGCTTTACGCGTTTCCCCCCATACCCTTGATTCCTCGAGTTTTGAGGAAAATTTGCCAAGACCGGGCCCAAGTCATCTTAATAGCTCCGGATTGGCCGAGGAGGGTATGGTACAAGGACCTTCTCCAACTCTCACTGTGCCCTCCGCTCCGTCTCCCTCTGAGGGCAGACCTCCTCTCGCAGTCGCAGGGGCAGGTTTTACACCCCCACCTCCAGAGCCTGCACCTTCATGCCTGGAGATTGAACGGGGCAACCTGAGTTCCTTTTCTCTCCCTCCTGATGTAGTGGATGTTATCTTATCGGCCAGGCGACACTCCACTAAATCTATCTACGCTAATAGGTGAGCTAAATTTGTGATTTGGTGTGGAGAGAGGCAAATTGATCCCTTATGTGCTCACTTATCAGATATCTTATCTTTTGCATTGTCTCTGGCACAGAGGGGTTGTGCAGTAGCTACGGTTAAGGGATACTTGTCTGCCCTGTCAGCCTTTCTATGTCTTCCGGACCAGCCTTCTCTATTCAAATTCCCTATAGTACTTAGATTCTTGAAAGGTCTTATTAACAAATTCCCTCCCACTCCTTTCATTATGCCTCAGTGGGATTTAAACTTGGTTCTGACTTTTCTTATGGGTTCCCCGTTTGAGCCTATGCATTCTTGCCCCGTAAGGTTATTGGTCCTAAAGACGTTTTTCCTGGTTGCAATTACTTCTGCAAGGAGAGTGAGTGAGCTGCAAGCTCTATCTGTAAAACCCCCTTACACATCTTTTTATGGGGATAAGGTGGTGTTGAGGACCAAGGCTGCTTTCCTACCGAAGGTTGTTTCACCCTTTCATATGGCCCAAACGATTACTCTTTCCACGTTTTATCCTCCGCCTCATCCTTCAAAAGAAGAAGAGAGACTACACCGCTTAGACCCAAGGAGAGCGCTAAGCTTTTATGTGGACAGAACAAAGGATTTCAGGCTGGAGGATTAGCTCTTCATCGGGTACATGGGAAAGAGGAGAGGAAAGGCAGTCCACAAGAGAACACTCTCCAGGTGGGTCATTCTTTGCATTAAAATGTGTTATTCTTTAGCAAAGAAAGTACCCCCTGATGGTATAAGAGCTCATTCCATCAGAGCTAAGTCGGCCTCTTCGGCCTTGGTTAGAGGTGTTCCTGTGGTTGACATCTGCAAGGCCGCAACCTGGTCATCCCTCCACACTTTTGCAAAGCATTACTGCTTGGACTCTGAGGTTCGGAGGGATGGCCATTTGGCACGGTCAGTGCTGCAGGATTTCTTGGTTTGACCATTCAGGCACCCACCACCGAGTGCGGTATTGCTTTGGGACTCTATTCAATAGGTGAGGAATCCACAGGTAGTTGTATCCATCAGAAGAACGAGTTACTTACCTTCGGTAACAACTTTTCTGGTGGATACGTTAGCTACCTGTGGATTCCTCACGGTCCCACACGCCTCCCCGTTGCCTGTCTGGTCTAACCAAGTTGTTCTTGGGTGTGCTCCTCTTGGTTTTTGAGGATTTGTACATATACTGTGTATATGTATATATATATATAATTATTTGTGTATTCATTTATTTATTTAAAAGAGAAAAGAAAATTAAGTTCTTGAAATGATGTATTTATTTTGAATGTCATTAAATATTGCTATTTGTTCATTTATCTCAATGGCCTATTATTCTCAGGCACGTAAAAAATGTTGGTACTGACGTCGGCGAGGACCTCTTATTGCCTTTATGACGTCAGATGGCGTCGCGTGGGCAATTGTGACGTCCTCGTCGACGTGTAGAAGCTTGGAAGAAGATTTCTGTCGAATGCTGGCGCAATGGGTGTATTCAATAGGTGAGGAATCCACAGGTAGCTAATGTATCCACCAGAAAAGTCGTTACCGAAGGTAAGTAACTCGTTCTTCTGGAACATAAGATATGGATAAAAATATACAGTATAACAATTTATTGCTTCCCAGTATTGCTAAAAACAGTTTAGAAATGCAGCTATGACTTAATTGAAGGGCAACCGAACCCTGGAAAGTCAAAGAAGACACAACAAAATGAGTGAACTTAATTTGCTCACATGTTTTGCTGTAGGTTTTGTTGTTAGAAACAAGTTCCAGAGGGAGGAAAACATGAGTGAAACACACTACAGGCTTTCAATTGAAGATTTCAGGAGCATAGCATGGTGAACTGAACCCATGCAATTAACAAATGTGTTACCCTACTGCCATGATTTCGAATCTGACAAAGCAGACTAAACCATGCATCCTTCTTCAGGTCAATAAAATGAGTACCATAAATTGGGTAATAGTAATATCTGTTAGTTATAGAACTTAGGAACAGCAAAAGTGTAATATAAAAGCAAATTATTATTTTGCAGGGCCTGAACCACTGATACCGGTACCAGGGAGACAAATTGAATGAAAGTCAAGATGTTTCAGGCTAACACTAGGGCCCAGATCCTCAAACCTGTGAGGCAATACGGTGCAGCAGACAAAATGTTGTGCTGCTTTGCATGACTGGGAAAGATTACAATCGTACATATTCATAGACATATGGCACTCTCCTCCCCTCTCCCTAGTGGCAGTGAGATTTTAGCTGCTGTGGACCGTGCACACACATTTGCACCATAGTGCAAGGGTATCTCTGTGAGTTTAGCATACGTTTTGTACTGGAAGGCTACTGCTGTACAGTTCAGCACACATGAAAGTCGGACCACAAGAAGAAATGAAAACATTTCTCTATTTTAAGCCTGCTGCAAAAGGCATTAATGTTTGGTACAAAACTCTATCTACTAATGTTAATGGATAGGGTTTTGCATCAAAAAGCATGGGTGATTGCATGGGAGCGCTCATGTACCAACCATGTAATGCCCCCATGACGCAAAATAATGGAAAGCAGAGTTTTGCCCTTCTTTGCTTTACTTTTCTGTACAAACCAACGTAAATACCAATTTGCGTTG